>NC_061509.1:188222423-188554099 GCF_022539505.1 Lolium rigidum
AGGGGAGTCTCCCACTTCCAATCTCTTTACTTTGTTTTTGTCTTGCTTTATTTTATTTACTACTTTGTTTGCTGCACTAAAACAAAAAACAAAAAAATTAGTTGCTAGCTTTACTTTATTTATTATCTTGTTTGCGTTCTCCATATTAAAAACACAAAAAAAATTAGATACTTGCATTTACTTTATCTAGTTTGCTTTATTTACTACTGTTAAAATGAATACTCCTGAAAACACTAAGTTGTGTGACTTCACTAGCACAAATAATAATGATTTATTATGCACACCTATTGCTCCACCTGCTACTGCAGCAGAATTTTTTGAAATTAAACCTGCTTTACTAAATCTTGTCATGAGAGAGCAATTTTCTGGTGTTAGTTCTGATGATGCTGCTGCTCATCTTAATAATTTTGTTGAACTTTGTGAAATTCAAAAGTATAAGGATGTAGATGGTGATATTATAAAATTGAAATTGTTTCCTTTCTCCTTAAGAGGAAGAGCTAAAGATTGGTTGCTATCTTTGCCTAAGAATAGTATTGATTCATGGACTAAATGTAAGGATGCTTTTATTGGTAGATATTATCCTCCTCGCTAAAATTATATCTTTGAGAAGTAGCATAATGAATTTTAAGCAATTGGATAATGAACATGTTGCTCAAGCATGGGAGAGAATGAAATCTTTGGTAAAGAATTGCCCAACCCATGGACTAACTACTTGGATGATCATCCAAACCTTCTATGCAGGATTAAATTTTTCTTCGCGGAACCTATTGGATTCAGCTGCTGGAGGTACCTTTATGTCCATCACTCTAGGCGCAACGACAAAGCTTCTTGATGATATGATGATTAATTACTCTGAATGGCACACGGAAAGGGCTCCACAAGGTAAGAAGGTAAATTATGTTGAAGAAACCTCTTCCTTGAGTGATAAGATTGATGTGATTATGTCTATGCTTGTGAATGGTAGATCTAATGTTGATTCTAATAATGTTCCTTTAGCTTCATTGGTTGCCCAAGAAGAACATGTTGATGTGAACTTCATTAAAAATAATAATTTCAACAACAATGCTTATAGGAATAATTCTGGGAACAACTATAGGCCATATCCTTCTGCTAATAGTAGTGGTTATGGTAATTCTTATGGGAATTATTACAACAATAATAGGACTGTACCCCCTGGTCCTGAAACCATGCTTAAAGAATTTATTAGTACACAAACTGCTTTTAACAAATCTGTTGAAGAAAAGCTTGGTAAAATTGATATTCTTGCTTCTAAGGTTGATACTCTTGCTGCTGATGTTGATCTTTTAAAATTGAAAGTTATGCCTAATAGGGATAATAATAATAAAAAATTTACTACAGCAAATGCCATCCAAGTTAGAATTAATGAGAATATAAGATTGATGGCTGAATTGCATGCTAGGTGGGAAAGAGAAGAAAATGAAAAACTAGCTAAAGAGAATAATGTAGCTAAAGTTTGGACTATTACCACCACTAGTAATGATAATGATTCACATGTTTCTAAAACTCTTACTATTAATGGTAAAATAATTGGTGTCGGCAATGTTTCTACTCCTAGTGCAAAGCGTACAAAACTGCCTGAAACTGCTAAAACTGCTGAAACTGTTTGTGATAAAACTGCTGAAATTTTTCAAAATATTGGGGACAATGATCCCATTGCTATAGATCATAATGATTTATATTTTGATGATTGTCACATCTCTGAAGTTATAAAGTTCTTACAAAAACTTGCTAAAAGTCCCAATGCTAGTGCTATAAATTTGGCCTTTACAAAACATATTACAAATGCTCTCATAAAAGCTAGAGAAGAGAAACTAAAACTTGAAACTTCTATTCCTAGAAAGTTAGAAGATGGTTGGGAGCCCATCATTAAGATGAGGGTCAATGATTTTGATTGTAATGCTTTATGTGATCTTGGTGCAAGTATTTCTGTTATGCCTAAGAAAATCTATGATATGCTTGACTTGACACCATTAAAAAATTGTTATTTGGATGTTAATATTGCTGATAATGCTATAAAGAAACCTTTGGGGAGGATTGATAATGTTCGTATTATGGTTAACAATAACCTTGTCCCATTGATTTTGTTGTCTTGGATATTGAATGCAATGCATCTTGTCCCATTATATTGGGAAGACCTTTTCTTCGAACTGTTGGTGCTACCATCGATATGAAGGAAGGTAATATTAAATATCAATTTCCTCTCAAGAAAGGTATGGAACACTTCCCTAGAAAGAAAATGAAGTTACCTTATGATTCTATTATTAGAACAAATTATGATGTCGATGCTTCATCTCTTGATAACACTTGATTCACACTTTCCGCGCCTAGCTGAAAGGCGTTAAAGAAAAGCGCTTATGGGAGACAACCCATTATTTTACTACAATACTTTTGTTTTATATTTGAGTCTTGGAAGTTGTTACTACTGTAGCAACCTCTCCTTATCTTTATTTTATTGCATTGTTGTGCCAAGTAAAGTCTTTGATAGTAAAGTCAATACTAGATTTGGATTACTGCGCAGAAACAGATTTCTTGCTGTCACGAATTTGGGCAGGGTACTCTGTAGGTAACTCAGAAAAATCTTCCAATTTACGTGCGTGATCCTCAGATATGTACGCAACTTTCATTAAATTTGAGAATTTTCATCTGAGCAAGTTAAGTGCCCCTGAAAAAATCGTCTTTACAGACTGTTCTGTTTTGACAGATTCTGCCTTTTATTTCGCATTGCCTGTTTTGCTATGTTTGATGGATTTCTTTGTTCCATTAACTTTCAGTAGCTTTGTGCAATGTCCAGAAGTGTTAAGAATGATTATTTCACCTCTGAATATATGAATTATGCACTAACCCTCTAATGAGTTTGTTTCGAGTTTGGTGTGGAGGAAGTTTTCAAGGGTCAAGAGAGGAGGATGATACAATATGATCAAGAAGAGTGAAAAGTCTAAGCTTGGGGATGCCCCCGTGGTTCATCCCTGCATATTTCAAGAAGACTCAAGCATCTAAACTTGGGGATGCCCAAGACATCCCCTTCTTCATCGACAACTTATGAGGTCACCTCTAGTGAAACTATATTTTTATTCAGTCACATCTTATGCGCTTTACTTGGAGCGTCTGTTTGCTTTTATTTTTGTTTTTGTTTGAATAAAATCGCATCCTAGCATTCTTTGTGTGGGAGAGAGACACGCTCCGCTGTTGCATATGAACACATGTGTTCTTAGCTTTATTCTTAATGTTCATTGCGAAGGTTGAACTACTTCGTTCATTGATATATGGTTGGAAACGGAAAATGCCGCATGTGGTAAATGGTATAATGTCTTGAATAATTTGATACTTGGCATTTGTTGTGCTCATATAGATCATGTTTAAGCTCTTGCATCATGTACTTTTCACCTATTAATGAAGAACTACATAGAGCTTGTTAAAATTTGGTTTGCATGATTGGTCTCTCTAAGTCTAGATATTTTCTGGTTGAGGTGTTTGAACAACAAGGAGACGATGTAAAGTCTTATAGTGCTTACAATATGTTCATATGTGAGTCTTGCTGCACCATTTTATACTTGAGTTTGCTTCAAACAACCTTGCTAGCCTAGCCTTGTATTGAGAGGGATTCTTCTCGTGCATCCAAATCCTTGAGCCAAAAACTATGCCATTTGTGTCCACCATACCTACCTACCACATGGTATTTCTCTTCCATTCCAAAGTACATTACTTGAGTGCTACCTTTAAACTTCTATTCTTTGCCTTTACAATACATAGCTCATGGGAAAATAGCCTTAAAAACTATTGTGGTGAAGAATATGTTGCTATGTGTCTTATTTCTTAATAAGTTGCTTGTTGAGCGGTAACCATGTTTCTGGGGACGACATCAACTTTTACCTTTGTTGAATATCATGTGTGTTGCTATGCATGTTCGTCTTGTCTGAAGTAAGGGCGATTTTCATGATCAAATGGTTTGAGTATGGATATTGTTAGAGAAGAACATTGGGCCGCTAACTAAAGCCATGAATCATGGTGGAAGTTTCAGTTTGGACACAAATCCTCAATCTATTATGAGAATATTATCTGTTGTTAAATGCTTATGCATTAAAGAGGAGTCCATTATCTGTTGTATATGTTGTCCCGGTATGGATGTCTAAGTTGAGAATAATCAAAAGCGAGAAATCCAATGCGAACTTTCTCCTTAGACCTCTGTACAGGCGGCATAGAGGTACCCCTTTGTGACACTTGGTTGAAACATATGTTATGCAATGATAATCTGTGTTAATCCAAGCTAATTAGGACAAGGTGCAAGCACTATTAGTATTCTATGCATGAGGCTTGCAACTTATAGGATGTCTTATACATAACACATATGATTTATTACTACCGTTGACAAAATTGTTTCTTGTTTTCAAAATGAAAAGCTCTAGCACAAATATAGTAATCCATGCTTCCCTCTGCGAAGGGCCATTCTTCTACTTTATTGTTGAGTCAGTTTGCCTATTCTTTCTATCTTAGAAGCAAACACTTGTGTAAACTGTGTGCATTGATTCCTACATGTTTACCTATTGCACTTGTTATATTACTTTGTGTTGACAATTATCCATGAGATATACATGTTGAAGTTGAAAGCAACCGCTGAAACTTATATCTTCCTTTGTGTTGTTTCAAAGCTTTCTACTAAGAATTTATTGCTTATGAGTTAACTGTTATGCAAGTCTTACTGATGCTTGTCTTGAAAGTATTATTCACGAAAAGTCTTTGCTATATGATTCAGTTGTTTACTCATTGTCTTCATCATTGCTTCGAATCGCTGCATTCATCTCATATGCTTTACAATAGTATTGATCAAGATTATGATAGCATGTCACTTCAGAAATTATCCTTGTTATCGTTTACCTACTCGAGGGCGAGTAGGAACTAAGCTTGGGGATGCTTGATACGTCTCAAACGTATCCATAATTTCTTATGTTTCATGCTACTTTTATGATGATACCCACATGTTTTATACACATTATATGTCATTATTATGCATTTTCCGGCACTAACCTATTGACGAGATGCCGAAGAGCCAGTTGCTGTTTTCTGCTGTTTTTGGTTTCAGAAATCCTAGTAAGGAAATATTCTCGGAATTGGACGAAATCAACGCCCAGAGGCTTATTTTTCCACGAAGCTTCCAGAAGACCGAGGGAGAAACGAAGTGGGGCCACGGGGTGCCGCCACAATAGGGCGGCGTGGCCTAGAGGGGGCCCGCGCGGCCCTAGCGTGTGGGGCCCCAGCGACTCCTCCGACTCCGCCCTTCCGCCTACTTAAAGCCTTCGTCGTGAAACCCTCTGTACCGAGAGCCACGATACGGAAAACCTTCCAGAGACGCCGCCGCCGCCAATCCCATCTCGGGGGATTCAGGAGATCGCCTCCGGCACCCTGCCGGAGAGGGGAATCATCTCCCGGAGGGCTCTTCATCGCCATGATCGCCTCCGGATTGATGTGTGAGTAGTTCACCCCTGGACTATGGGTCCATAGCAGTAGCTAGATGGTTGTCTTCTCCTCATTGTGCTATCATGTTAGATCTTGTGAGCTGCCTATCATGATCAAGATCATCTATTTGTAATGCTACATGTTGTGTTTGTTGGGATCCGATGAATATTGAATACTATGTCAAGTTGATTATCAATCTATCATATATGTTGTTTATGTTCTTGCATGCTCTCCGTTGCTAGTAGGGGCTCCGGCCAAGTTGATACTTGTAACTCCAAGAGGGAGTATTAATGCTCGATAGTGGGTTCATGCCTCCATTGAATCTGGGACAGTGACAGAAAGTTCTAAGGTTGTGGATGTGCTGTTGCCACTAGGGATAAAACATCGATGCTTTGTCTAACGATATTTGTGTTGATTACATTACGCACCATACTTAATGCAATTGTCTGTTGTTTGCAACTTAATACCGGAAGGGGTTCGGATGATAACCTGAAAGTGGACTATTTAGGCATAGATGCATGCTGGATAGCGGTCTATGTACTTTGTCGTAATGCCCTGATTAAATCTTATAGTACTCATCATGATATATGTATGTGCATTGTTATGCCTTCTTTATTTGTCAATTGCCCAACTGTAATTTGTTCACCCAACATGCTATTTATCTTATGAGAGAGACACCACTAGTGAACTGTGGACCCCGGTCCATTCTTTACATCTGAAATACAATCTACTGCAATTGTTCTTTACTGTTCCTCGCAAACAAACATCATCTTCCACACTATACATCTAATCCTTTGTTATAGCAAGCCGGTGAGATTGACAACCTCACTGTTACGTTGGGGCAAAGTACTTTGATTGTGTTGTGCAGGTTCCACGTTGGCGCCGGAATCCCTGGGGTTGCGCCGCACTACACTTCGCCGCCATCAACCTTCAACGAGCTTCTTGGCTCCTACTGGTTCGATAAACCTTGGTTTCTTACTGAGGAAAAACTTGCTACTATACGCATCACACCTTCCTCTTGGGGTTCCCAACGGACGTGTGTTAATTGCACGCATCAGTAAAGCACATAAGATGTGACTGAATAAAAATATAGTTTCACTAGAGGTGACCTGATAAGTTGTCGATGAAGAAGGGGATGCCTTGGGCATCCCCAACCTTAGACGCTTGGGTATTCTTGAAATATGCAGGGATGAACCACGGGGGCATCCCCAACCTTAGACTTTTCACTCTTATTGATCATACTATATCATCCTCCTCTCTTGACCATTGAAAACTTCCTCCACACCAAACTCGAAACAAACTCATTAGAGGGTTAGTGCATAATTGAAAATTCATGTATTCAGAGGTGACATAATCATTCTTAACACTTCTGGACATTGCACAAAGCTACTGAAAGTCAATGGAACAAAGAAATGCATCAAACATAGCAAAACAGGCAATGCGAAATAAAAGGCAGAATCTGTCAAAACAGAACAGTCCGTAAAGACGAATTTTTCTTGGGCACTTAACTTGCTCAGATGAAAATGCTCAAATTTAATGAAAGTTGCGTACATATCTGAGGATCACGCACGTAAATTGGCAGATTTTTCAGAGTTACCTACAGAGAATTCTACTCAAATTCGTGACAGCAAGAAATCTGTTTCTGCGCAGTAATCCAATCTAGTATTGGCTTTACTATCAAAGACTTTACTTGGCACAACAATGCAATAAAATAAAGATAAGGAGAGGTTGCTACAGTAGTAACAATTTCCAAGACTCAAATATAAAACAAAAGTGCAGAAGTAAAATAATGGGTTGTCTCCCATAAGCGCTTTTCTTTAACGCCTTTCAGCTAGGCGCAGAAAGTGTGAATCAAGTATTATCAAGAGATGAAGCATCAACGTCATAATTTGTTCTAATAATAGAATCATAAGGTAACTTCATTCTCTTTCTAGGGAAGTGTTCCATACCTTTCTTGAGAGGAAATTGATATTTAATATTACCTTCCTTCATATCAATAGTAGCACCAACGATTCGAAGAAAAGGTCTTCCCAATATAATGGGACAAGATGCCTTACATTCTATATCCAAGACAACAAAATCAACGGGGACAAGGTTATTGTTAACCATAATACGAACATTATCAATCCTCCCCAAAGGTTTCTTTATAGCATTATCAGCAAGATTAACATCCAAATAACAATTTTTTAATGGTGGCAAGTCAAGCATATCATAGATTTTGTTAGGCATAACAGAAATACTTGCACCAAGATCACATAAAGCATTACAATCAAAATCATTGACCCTCATCTTAATGATGGGCTCCCAACCATCTTCTAACTTCCTAGGAATAGAAGTCTCAAGTTTTAGTTTATCTTCTCTAGCTTTTATGAGAACATTTGTGAAATGTTTTGTAAAGGCCAAATTTATAGCACTAGCATTGGGACTTTTAGCAAGTTTTTGTAAGAACTTTATAAATTCAGAGATGTGACAATCATCAAAATCTAAACCATTATGATCTACAGCAATGGGATCATTGTCCCCAATATTTTTGAAAAATTTCAGCAGTTTTATCACAAACAGTTTCAGCAGTTTCAGCAGTTTCAGGCAGTTTTGCACGCTTTGCACTAGGAGTAGAAACATTGCCAACACCAATTATTTTACCATTGATAGTAGGAGGTTTAGAAATATGTGAATCATTATCATTACTAGTGGTGGTAATAGTCCAAACTTTAGCTACATTATTCTTTTTAGCAAGTTTTTCGTTTTCTTCTCTTTCCCACCTAGCATGCAATTCAGCCATCAATCTAATATTCTCATTAATTCGAACTTGGATGGAATTTGCTGTAGTAACAATCTTATTATCATTATCCTTATTAGGCATAACTTTCAATTTTAAAAGATCAACATCAGAGGCAAGTGTATCAACCTTAGAAGCAAGAATATCAATTTTATCAAGCTTTTCCTCAACAGATTTGTTAAAAGCAGTTTGTGTACTAATAAATTCTTTAAGCATGGCTTCAAGACCAGGGGGTACATTCCTATTATTGTTGTAATAATTCCCATAATAATTACCATAACCATTACTATTAGCAGAAGGATATGGCCTATAGTTGTTACCAGAATTATTCCTATAAGCATTGTTGTTGAAATTATTACTTTTAATGAAATTCACATCAACATGTTCTTCTTGGGCAACCAATGAAGCTAAAGTAACATTATTAGGATCAACATTAGATCTACCATTCACAAGAATAGACATAATAGCATCAATCTTATCATTCAAGGAAGAGGTTTCTTCAACAGAATTTACCTTCTTACCTTGTGGAGCCCTTTCAGTGTGCCATTCAGAGTAATTTATCATCATATAATCAAGAAGCTTTGTCGCCGCCCCCAAAGTGATGGACATAAAGGTTCCTCCAGCAGCTAAATCTAATAGGTTCCGCGAAGAAAAATTCAATCCTGCATAGAAGGTTTGGATGATCATCCAAGTAGTTAGTCCATGGGTTGGGCAATTCTTTACCAAAGATTTCATTCTTTCCCATGCTTGAGCAACATGTTCATTATCCAATTGCTTAAATTTCATTATGCTACTTCTCAAAGATATAATTTTAGCAGGAGGATAATATCTACCAATGAAAGCATCTTTACATTTAGTCCATGAATCAATACTATTCTTAGGCAAAGATAGCAACCAATCTTTAGCTCTTCCTCTTAAAGAGAAAGGAAACAATTTTAATTTTATAATATCACCATCTACATCCTTATACTTTTGCATTTCACAAAGTTCAACAAAATTATTAAGATGGGCAGCAGCATCATCAGAACTAACACCAGAAAATTGCTCTCTCATAACAAGATTTAGTAAAGCAGGTTTAATTTCAAAGAGTTCTGCTGCAGTAGTAGGTGGAGCAATAGGTGTGCATAGGAAATCATTATTATTTGTGCTAGTGAAGTCACACAACTTAGTATTCTCAGCAGTACCCATTTTAGCAATAGTAAATAAAGTAAACTAGATAAAGTAAATGCAAGTAACTAATTTTTTTGTGTTTTTAATATGGAGAACAGGTCAGTAAATAAAGTAAAGCTAGCAACTAATTTTTTTTGTGTTTTTGATATAAGAGCAAACAAAGCACACTAGTAGGAAAATGCTTATAGGTGGAGCTTAGTTCTGTGGCGTACCACCAAAAATGCGCCACAGAAAGTTATTTTGTGGCGCACCAGGCACGGTGCGCCACAGAAATAGCTTAATTTTGTGGCGCACCATGGATCCATGAGCCACAGAAATTTGGTGGGGCCAGCCCCAATCATTGGTTTCACTATTTCTATGCCGCACAGGATCACGTGCGCCACAGAAATAAGACATTCTGTGGCGCACTAGTCCTGGTGCGCCACTGAATTAAGACTTTCTGTGGCGCACGTGGGATGGTGCGCCACAGAAACTACACATTTCTGTGGCGCACATGAGTTTCATGCGCCACAGAACTTTTTTTGGCTCCCCACGCAACTCCACCCCCCCTCCCCCCGTGGATCGCCTTTTTTACCTCTGTAAAAAATAAAAAAAATAGATAAAAATTTCAAAAAATAAATTCCTTCAAGATGCCCATGTATTATGTCATCTTTTACCACTGAGAATTAACAAACAATAGTTTCGACTTTTTTGCAAAATTACGTGGGAAAATCATCAAACTGGATTTCTGGTTGCATACGAACTCGAAAAAAACGCATAATATATCAAAATGTTCCCACGAAAAATCTACATCCGAATTCACCCGGGCTTGCCCGGTTGGACAATTTTTAGAATCTCCAAATTCGAAAAGAGTAAAAAGTTACGGGCAGTTAAAGATTTTTTGCTGCAAAATACAAAAAAAGAAAAAAAAATCTGTGGCGCACCAAGTGCCCATGCACCACTGAATTAACGTTCGAAATTTGAAATTTCTGGTGCCCACTTCTCCTTCTCTCCTCCATATCTCCCCTTTTCCACTTCTCCCCTTGTCCCCTTCTCCACTTCTCCACTTCTCCCCTTCTCCACTTCTCCACTTCTACCCTTCTCCACTTCTCCACTTCTCCTCTTCTCCTCCTCTCCTCTTCTCTTCCTCTCCTCCACTTCTCCACTTCTCCTCTCTCCTCTCCTCCACCGGCGACCAACTCCGGCGACCTACTACGGCGACCTCCTCCGGCGACCATGACCAACACCTCCTCCGGCGACCACCTCCTCCACAACAACCACCTTCTCCTCCTCCTCCGGCGACAACAACAACAACCACCACCACCACCTCCTCCTCTACCACCACCACCACCACCACCACCTCCACCTCCACCTCCACCTTCTCCTATTCCACCACCACCACCACCTCCACCTCCTCCGGCCGGCCTCATCCTCCACCCACCCACCCCATCCACCCCACCTACGAAACCAACCACCCACCTCCGGCGACCTTCCAGAAAAATTAAAAAAAAATCGACGGCCCCAGATCTAGATCTCGCACCGGCGGTGGTGCGCCACAGAAATAAGACTTTCTGTGGCGCATGGACAGGTGCGCCACAGAATCCTTATTTTTGTGGCGAGAATTCTGTGGCGCACCACCCATGCGCCACAGAATCACTTTTTCGTGCGCCACTGATGAGGCTTTTCCTACTAGTGGCTGTAAATAAAGTAAAGTAAAGCAAGACAAAAACAAAGTAAAGAGATTGGATGTGGGAGACTCCCCTTGCAGCGTGTCTTGATCTCCCCGGCAACGGCGCCAGAAATTTACTTGCTGGCGTGCAGTTGACGTGGGAGATAGAAATCTTTGTGGTGTAACTTTTCTTCAGGTCCCCGGCAACGGCACCAGAAATTTAGCTTGATACGCGTAAAGCACACGCCCGTTGGGAACCCCAAGTGGAAGGTGTGATCCGTGTAGCAGCAAGTTTTCCTCAGTAAGAAACCAAGGTTTATCGAACCAGTAGGAGTCAAAGATCACGTGAAGGTCGTTGGTGACGGAGTGTAGTGTGGCGCAACACCAGGGATTCCGGCGCCAACGTGGAACCTGCACAACACAATCAAAGTACTTTGCCCCAACGTAACAGTGAGGTTGCCAATCTCACCGGCTTGCTGTAAACAAAGGATTAACCGTATAGTCTGGAAGATGATGTTTGGTTGCAAAGAACAGTAAAGAACAATTGCAGTAGATTGTATTTCAGATGTAAAGAATGGACTGGGGTCCACAGTTCACTAGTGGTGTCTCTCCCATAAGATAAATAGCATGTTGGGTGAACAAATTACAGTTGGGCAATTGACAAATAAAGAAGGCATAACAATGCACATACATATATCATGATGAGTACTATGAGAATTAATCAGGGCATTACGACAAAGTACATAGACCGCTATCCAGCATGCATCTATGCCTAAAAAGTCCACTATCAGGTTATCATCCGAACCCCTTCCGGTATTAAGTTGCAAACAACAGACAATTGCATTAAGTATGGTGCGTAATGTAATCAACACAAATATCCTTAGACAAAGAATCGATGTTTTATCCCTAGTGGCAACAAGCACATCCACAACCTTAGAACTTTCTCATCATCGTCCCGGATTCAATGGAGGCATGAACCCACTATCGAGCATAAATACTCCCTCTTGGAGTTACAAGTATCAACTTGGCCAGAGCCTCTACTAGCAACGGAGAGCATGCAAGAACATAAACAACATATATGATAGATCGATAATCAACTTGACATAGTATTCAATATTCATCGGATCCCAACAAACACAACATGTAGCATTACAAATAGATGATCTTGATCATGATAGGCAGCTCACAAGATCTAACATGATAGCACAATGAGGAGAAGACAACCATCTAGCTACTGCTATGGACCCATAGTCCAGGGGTGAACTACTCACACTTCGATCCGGAGGCGATCATGGCAATGAAGAGCCCTCCGGGAGATGATTCCCCTCTCCGGCAGAGTGCCGGAGGCGATCTCCTGAATCCCCCGAGATGGGATTGGCGGCGGCGGCGTCTCTGGAAGGTTTTCCGTATCGTGGCTCTCGGAAGGGCGCAGTCGGAGGAGTCACGGGGGCCCCACACGCTAGGGCCGCGCGGGCCCCCCTAGGCCGCGCCGCCCTAGTGTGGCGGCGCCCCGTGGCCCCACTTCGTTTCTCCCTCGGTCTTCTGGAAGCTTCGTGGAAAAATAAGACCCTGGGCGTTGATTTCGTCCAATTCCGAGAATATTTCCTTTGTAGGATTTCTGAAACCAAAAACAGCGAGAAAACAGCAATCGGCTCTTCGGCATCTCGTCAATAGGTTAGTGCCGGAAAATGCATAATAATGACATATAATGTGTATAAAACATGTGAGTATCATCATAAAAGTAGCATGGAACATAAGAAATTATGGATACGTTTGAGACGTATCAAATATCCTTCCAATCAAGAGAATACCCATTCTTCAGCAGTTTATACCAATGCGCTGCTTTACCAGACAACGACATAGAGAATAGTTTCTTCCTAACTTCATCCATAGAAATACCCGCACACTTGAATAACCCGCATAATTCATGTAAAAACAATAAATGATCTCCAGCATGGACAATTCCATCCCCTTCATAGCGGTTATCCACAACACGTTCAATAATTTTCATAGGTATTTTATATGGAATCACTTTCTCACCTGGTGCCTCATCCACTACCTTTGCAGTAGTAGTAGATTTTCCAAATAGGAATTCAAGAGAAGATCTCTCCATAATGAATTATAGCAGCAGGCAGAAATAAAACAGCACGTACAGTAAAAGTTTTCCTTAACAATTCCACTTACCAATAGCGCTTCACTCCCCGGAAACGGCGCCAGAAAATAGTCTTGATGACCCACAAGTATAGGGGGTGTATCGTAGTACTTTCGATAAATAAGAGTGTCGAACCCAACGAGGAGCAGAAGGTGTTGACAAGCAGTTTCGATGAAGGATTCACTGTAAATGCTCACAGACAAGTTTTCAGGAGGTTTTGATATAGTACATAAATAAAATACAAGTAAGTAAAATGCGAGAGTAATAATTGCAGCGAGTGGCCCAATCCTTTTTAGCACAAAGGACAAGCCGGTTTGTTTACTTATGATGACCAAACGTTGTTGATGACACACGGGAATTTAATCTAGTGCTTTCGCTTCATATAGTTGATTAATCTTCATTGTTTTGATAAGTGTTGTGTGGGTGAACCTATGCTAATGCACCGCCCTTCCTAGGACTAATACATACTTGTGATTAAACCCCTTGCAAGCATCCGCAAATACAAGAAAGTAATTAAGATAAATCTAACCACGGCCTTAAACTCTGAGATCCTGCTATCCCTCATGCATCGATATACCAACGGGGGTTCGGGTTGATGTCACTCCGGCAATCCCACAATTAGCAAACGAATACAAGATGCATTCCCCTAGGCCCATAAAGGTGAAGTACCATGTAGTCGACGTTCACATGACACCACTAGAAGAATAACACCACAACTTAAATATCAAACCAATAAATATTACTCAACATAGTTCACTACTAACATTTAGACTTCACCCATGTCCTCAAGAACTAAACGAACTACTCACAAGACATCATATGGAACATGATCAGAGGTGATATGATGATGGATAACAATCTGAACATAAACCTTGATTCAACGGTTTCACTCAATAGCATCAATAACAAGGAGTAATTAACACCGGGAGAGTTTCCCTTATGAAATACTCAAGATTCAACCCTAGATGTTACAGCGGAGACGAGGTGCAGCGGTGGAGATGACGGTGTTGGTGGAGGAAATGACGATGATGATGATCCCAATGAAGTCCAGGTCGATGAAGGTGACGATGGCGACGATTTCCCCCCTCTGGGAGGGAATTTCCCCGGTAGATTTCTTCCTGCCGGAGAGTTCTTTTCTCTCTGGTGTTTTCCGCCTCGAGGAGGCGGCGGTGTCTATCCTCGATGTCCCCCCGCACCTTAGGGTTTCTGGGAGATATCATACGCGAAAGGGCGATGGCCGAGGGGGGTCGTGGGCCCCTCCCCATGTGGCGGCGCGCCGGCCTTGGTGGCCGCGCCGGCCTATGGGGAGGGCCCATGGCGGCCCTCCTCGGCCTCCCCTTTTGGCTGGCTCCGTCATTTGGAAAAATAGCAGCTTCGGAATATTTTCCGTCAATTGTTGATCTTCAGAAATATTGTATCCTGACGGTGCTTTTTCCAGCAGAATCCTGACTCCGGTGAGTAATTCTCCAATAATCATGAAACATGCAAAATAGCTGAAATAACATAAGTATCATCTCTAAATATGAAATATATCAATGAATAACAGTAAATTATGATATAAAATAGTGATGCAAAATGGACGTATCAGCGGACGCGTTAGGTACTCGATAAAATATGACTGGAATTCGGTTCATGGTAAGACCTTAAGGGGCACATGTCGAATTACGCCAGTATACCGAGGTCGAGTCCGGGGACTTGACCTTGAAGTAGGTTTTTGCGGGTTTGCCACGAAAGCAGTTAACTGGTACCTGATCCGTCACATGAACCAGCCCCATCTACCATTATCCCTGCGCAAAATATAAATATTTTAGAGAAAATGTGTGGTGACTCGAAGAAATTATGAATTAACTTTATGATGGAGATTTTACTCGAATCTACGATTCAAAAAAAATCTCGGGGGCTACTGACGTAGGCATCCCGAATGGGCCTGCCGAAGAAGGTACCCGGGGATTACTAAAGGCCTATGACCCGAAGATTACAAAGCCTAGAAGCCCAATAAAGCATCAGTATGGAAGATGGAGATAGATTAGGAATAAAGAGATTTGTAATTGTACGGGACGAACTCAAAGAGTCTCTCGCTAGTTTGTAACTTGTACGATACGAAAGCCTCGGTTCAACCTCCTATATAAAGGGGAGCGGAGGGAGAAAGAAAGGATCGATTCATTGTCAACACAAACTCTAGTTCTAAGCAGTCGAGCACTTTTTCGGCTGAAACCTTCGAGATCTATTTGCCCTCTACATTCCGCGAAACCCTAGTCTACAACTTGTAAGCATTGACAAGTTAATACCTTGTCACTCTGTGAGGTCGTCCTCCATCGGCTCGTAGCCACCGTCATCGTCGTCCTCCGGCGTGTCTCCTCCTTCACGGTCTGGTAGTAGGTCTCTGGAGCCAGAAACGGCACCCAGGGGAGGGGTCCACATACTTTGTGGAAGCCCCGAGATATTGCCACCAGTCAGGACGCGACGTGGGGAAGATGAAGCCATCCCGATGTTGTGGCCACAGGCAGAGGCGGCGGCTGTTAGTGCGCCTCCTTCTACGCCTCGTAATCGACATCCTCGTCGTCGAGGTCTTCAAGGTGCGCCTTGATTCCAGTGCGCCGCTCCTCGTGCTCGGCCTAGTTCTTGATCAATATCTTCAGGGTACGCTGTGTTCAGTTTGGCTTCCAAGGATACCCTAATGAAGACCTTCTATAGTCCATGCGGTCCGTATCAAAATCTTCATATTGTTCACAGTGTGATGTCATAGATTCCTCCATGTATCCTCATACATGCGGCACTAATCGAGAAGATATCGGCATGCCGCCCTCAAAGAATCATCCACACAATACATTGTTGCATCTCATAGTTGGACAAGAACTATTTAAGACTTGCACTGTTCAATCTCTTTTAGCCCTCCTCATACCTGCAAGTGTGATATTGTCGTCTTGTCTAATAGACCTTGTATAGTACATGTGGTCCATTATCAAAATCTTCATAATGTACCCAATGCAATATCATAGAGTCCTTCGAGTATCCTCAAATACGGGGCGAAATTAATCGAGAAGAACGAAAAATGGCTAAAACGATTTTAAAATCCCATATTGACATGGAGCTCTGAAATAAATAAAATGCCTTCATAGTATATAGTTGCATCTCATAGGAGGCAAGTACAAAATTACACAGTTGCATCTATTATAGCCCCACTGATGCATCCGGGTGTGATCCCATCGTCTTATTACATGACCTAGTATAGCCATGCGATCCTTAACAAAATAGCCATATCATACACCGGGTTAGGGTTAGGGTAATATCATAGATTAATTCATGTAACCCTCATACACAAGCGGGATTAATCATGAAGATATTCGCATGCCGCCCCCAAAGACAAAAACTAATTAAGACTTACACAGTTTAATCTATTTTAGCCATTATCATACTTGCAGTTGTGATATCATAGTCTTGTCGATTCTACTTCTATAGTACATGCGGTCCTTACCAAAATCTTCATATCATTCACTATGTAATATCATAGAATCCTTCATGTATCCTTAAAAAATGGGCGACATTAATCGAGAAGAAGATATTTGCATGGGGCGGCTGTAAGGGTATATTGCCCCTAAGTGTGTTTTTGGTAATTATGGACTAACGTTTTCATTTATTTGATATGAATGAATATTCCATATGTATTTCTTGAAGTCCATATGTTGGATTCAAGTGTGGATGCCATGAATATAATGGTATAACTTTTCTATTGGCATCAAGATCATAAATTGAAAAGACGAATATGATATGATCAAGAAGAAAATGAAGATGGAGTTCTTGTGTGGAACTCAAGTTAGCCATGTGTAAGGGTATTTTACCCTTATCCATTATTTTGGTAACTATGACATCGTGCTAGAGTATTTGGACTAATCCATGTCTACAAGATGATTCCCAGGTATTAGCCAAAGAGGTACAATGGTGTATCAATGGAACAAGAAGGCAATGGGAGACCCCCACTTCGATGAAAAATCAACAAGGGGTTTCCAGTGCATGGCCGGTCCCTAGCCCGGTCAGACTGGCCCTGGCACCGGCCAGCCCGGCGCCGACCGGCCCCAGCGCATGTGCCAACCGGACACAATCCAGTAAGGGTGGGCGCGCACCCGGTCAGCGTCCGGTCGCCAGCCCGGTTTGGACCGGCCAATCCGGTCCCTGGCCCGGTCGGACCGGGTTCCAGACCGGGGTGCTCCGGCGTCCAACCGGTCTCCGCGCTTGAGCCAACTGGGCACAATCCAGTAGCTCCAGAAGCCCGCCCGGTCAAGCCCCGGTCCTAGCTTGGTTGAAACCGGCCAGTCCGGTCGGTGGCCCGGTCTTACTGGCCTATGCACCGGCTTGTCCGGCGCCAAATCCGGTCGACCGGGTTTCTCGAGGAATCTGATGATGTGTCAAGTGAGCAACGGTCATATTTCAAGTGACACTATAAATAGCCCTTCTCCTACCTCTGAAAGGGTAGGCACTACACTACAAGCTGTTCTTGAGCTCTCTCTCTCATACTCCATTGTTAGAAACACCAAAAGCCTCAGATCTCCCTCCTCCTCCACCCAAACTCAAATCCCTCCGGGGAAACGATAGAGGAGGACCCGATCTACAGTTCTACCAAGCCAAATCTCATTCCCCCTTGTATTCATCAAGAAGCTTGCTCTCTAGGGTTCCTTGGAAACCATAGGTGGGCAAGAGTGGTCCGGAAGCATCCGGGCTGTGGATTTGCTCCTGACAAGATTGTGAAGGTTTGGAGGCTACCTCAAAGTCTACCACAAGTGAGTGAGCTATTCCTTCGTGGGATAGGCTCCGGAGAATAGGGTGAGCCTTCGTGGTGTGGGGAATCCTTCGTGGGACCTCCACTCCTCCAAACGTGACGTACCTTCTTGCAAAGGAAGGGAACACGGGAATAAACCCTCGTCTCCGCGTGCTATCGGTTATCTCTAACCGAACTCTTTACTTGTGATTTAACTGCCTGTGAGAGCCTCCGTGCTCGAGTTAGTTGTATCCTCATATAGGTTGTTTCACCTAGTTTGCATTAGGCTCACCTTTATATTCCGCAAATCCTAATATTGCAAAGAAAGAATTAAAATCTGTAGAAACCTATTCACCCCCCTCTAGGTTTACCATCTCTGAACTTTCAATTGGTAACAGAGCTAGGACTCTTATTAAGGGCTTCACCGCCTTAAGAGTGAGATGGAAAAACTATTCGAGGGTCTAGATGAAGACTCTAACCTTTCGGTTAGAGAAATGAAATCTAGATTCTTGGCATATGATGCCAAGAAGAAGAAACAGGAGGATGAACTACAAAGCCAAATGGCACAGATGACTGCCATGCTTAAGAACTTGACTAATGGGAATCCTAGTGGGGCTTCGGCCTCTCAAGGAAGCTTCCATGAAGTCAACCATGACTATCCCAAAAACACTTCACCCATGCCTCATATAAACCATAGTGGGACCGTTCCCCATTTTGATGGAACTCACTTTCCTTTTCGGAAATCTGCTATGGAATCTCATATTCGTAGCTGCAGTGTGGAGCTATGGGAGATCATTGTTCATGGATACCGGGAGCCACATGATCCCATTCGGTTGACCTCCACCGAATTCTACAACCGTCAACTCAATGCCTACGCACGTGACAAGATTAGAAGTGGCATCAACCGCAAGCTCGTTGATCAAGTCAATGACATTGACTCCGCTAAAGAGTTGTGGGATCGGATCATAGTACTCCAAGAGGGAACCGATTTGATCCAATCGGCTCTTTATGAGTCCGCAAAGCAAGAGGCCACCATGTTCATGATTAGAGAAGGAGAATCAGTGGCCGATGCTTATGCAAGGCTTGGTGCTCTTAAAGTGAGGGTCAAGGGACTTGGACTTGAGAAGTACAATGACGGCTTCGAGATGAATGAAGCATTTAGAAAGTCCAAGGTCATTGCCATGATTGCAGTCAATTAAGAAGACACCAATCTTGCACTCAACTTGCAAATCATTACCAAGAGTGCTGATTTGAACTCCGATGATCTAGTCTCCTATGTGGCCGCCAATGAAAACATGGCCAAGACAGGAAAAGGCTCATGGTGATGAATCGTGTGGATGAAGACTCACGCAACCATGAAGCGTCACACAACCTTGCTCTCAAAGCTAGAGCTGACCGTGAAAGAGAAGAATACTATGAGATTGAAGAAGATGAAGAGATGACTTCAACTAGTGACATTGCTACCAACTTTGCCTTCTTTGCCAAGAAGTACAAGATAAGGCTTCCAATGCTCCTCAATGACAAGAAGAAGAAGAGAACCTGCTACAACTATGATGAAGATAGCCACTTTGCAAATGAGTGCCCTTATGAGAAAAGGGTAGACAGGCCAAAGTTTGTCAAAGGGGTCAAGCCAAGAGTGAAGCCAAACCCAATCAACGATCGATACAAGAAGAACAAGGGAAGAGCTTTTGTTGGGGCCGAGTACATCTCCGAAGAAGAGGAAGATGAGGAGAAGGAGGCCGGAGTGGCCGGTTTGGCTTTCTCCAAGCCCGGGTCACTCTTCACATATGATTACTCCAAGGACTACTCCACGGAGAATGATTTCGGTTCTTCCTTTATGGCAAGAATGACTCAAGATGATGACTCTGATGATTCTCTCCCCTCTACGATCGTTGGCTCTTTTCTAATGGCAAGAGAAACCAAGGTAATGGAATCTCCACCTTCTCTAACTAGAGTTCTTGATGATGAATCTGAAAATCAAGAAGAATTAGCCATGCTTAAATAACTTTACAAAGTTAGATGCACCCTTCGTGGTGAAGCTCTTGTCAAGTTTGATTTCTTGATGGACTCCCTCAAAGAAAAGGACGAGTCCATTAAGGAATTAGAATATCATTTGAATGATAAGGAACGGAGATTCAATCTCCTAAGACAAGAGCTAAAAACTGAAAGGTGCATATCTCAAGGTCTTAAGCAACAAATTGAAACTTATGAACTAGATAAAGGTAATGATCTTGAAACTATTGAAAGGGCTCAATCATTGACCCAAGAGCTCAATGCCTCAAAGGAGGAGCTTGAAGTTGCTCATTCTTCTCTCACTAGGGATCTTGACCACCTTGAAAGAACTAACAAGCTTGTTAAGAATGAGCTCAAGAAACTTGGAGAGAACCATGATCTTCTCCAAGAAACCTACACGAAGGCTCTTGAATCAATGAATGATCCCATTATTGATAAAGATGTTGCTAGTTCCTCCACCTCTTTCACTAGTGAGCATGCTAAGCTTGTTGCAGAACATGTTCGTTTACAAGAGGAACTATCTTTGCATGTTGAGACCAATACATATCTTGAATCTTTGGTAACCAAATATGGTATCAACTATCATCCTAATGAATCGGCTTGTGAGCAAGCAACTATTCTTGAGGAAAATGTTAGGTTGAAGAAGGAACTTGCCAAGTTTACCACAACCAAGAATAAGATGGGATTGGATGACCTCTTGAGTAAGCAAAGGTCAAACAATCAAAAGCATGGACTTGGGTATGTTCCCAAGCCCTACAAGAAGAACAACTACAAGAAGGAGAAGCCCGCTCAAGAAAAGAACAACAAGGTCACTAATGATGGCAAAGCCCCAAAGGGAAAAGCCACTAGTGGTGACCGCACGGGGCCAAACAATCACTATGCTTTATTTCTTGATTATTATGGTGATGTTTATGCTAACTATGTTGGCCCTCGTAATGGCCATGCTTATAGAGAGTACTCAATTTGGGTACCAAAAGATATTGTTTCCATTGCAAAGGAACCCATTAATCGATGGGTTCCTAAATCCTCTACTTGATTTTGTAGGGGTATTCCTCCGATGGTCCAAAATGGTTGTTTGATAGTGGATGCACCAATCATATGACCGGAGGAAGAGGTGTGCTTGATCAATTCATTGAGGATATCAACAAGAAGTCAAGCATCGACTTTGGTGACAACTCAAAGGGAAAGGTACTTGGGTATGGCAAGGTGGCAATCTCTAAGGACTTGTGCCTTGAGACGGTCATGCTTGTTCCCTTGGCTATAACTTGCTATCTATATATCATCTTGCCGATGCCGGTTACAATTCATATTTTACTAATTATTGGGTGAAAGTCTTTAGGAGTGACAATCTCAAATTGGCCCTTGTTGGATATGTGGAGAACAACCTTTATGTGGTTGACCTCTCGAAAGAGAGCCCCTCTCCCTCCACATGTCTAATGGCGGCCAAACATGACGAAGGTTGGTTTTGGCATCGCCGCCTTGGTCATGTCAACATGAGAAATCTTAAACAACTCCTAAAGGGTGAGCACATTGTTGGACTAACCGGCATTTCTTTTGAGAAAGATCGTGTATGCAGTGCATGTGTTGCCGGAAAGCAACTCAAGAAGAAACATCCTATCAAGAGTATCGTCACCACATCGAGGCCTTTGGAGCTCCTTCATTTGGATCTCTTTGGGCCATCACATTATGATACTCTTGGTGGGAGCAAGTATGGACTTGTCATTGTTGATGATTACTCAAGATACTCTTGGGTCTTTCTCCTTAAGTCTAAGGATGAGACCCATAGAGTGTTCATCACCTTCGCCAAGAAAGCTCAACGTACGTATGAATCCGAGATCAAGTCGATTAGGACCGACAATGGCACCGAGTTCAAGAACTACACCATGCAAGAGTTTGTTGATGATGAGGGCATCAAGCATGAGTTTTCGGCGCCATACACCCCTCAACAAAATGGTGTTGTTGAAAGGAAGAACCGGACTATCATTGAGATGGCAAGAACCATGTTGAGTGAATTCAACTCACCCCACAACTTTTGGGGAGAAGCCATCTCTACGGCTGTCCACTACTCCAACCGGCTCTTCCTCCGCCCCCTCCATAACAAAACTCCATACGAGCTTCTCACAGGTAACAAGCCTAATGTCATGTACATTCGTGTCTTTGGATGCAAATGTCTTGTTAAGAACAACAAAGGGAAGCTCGGTAAATTTGAAACTAGAACCATAGAGGGCATATTTGTTGGATATGCGGAGAACTCTCACGCCTATAGATACTACAACCGGTCCACCGGGACTATTGAAGTATCTTGTGACGTGGTGTTCTTGGAGGATAATGGCTCCCAAGTGGAGCAAGTTGTTCCATGTGTTGCAGGTAATGATGATGATCCATCTAGTGCCATCAAGCATATGGGCATTGGACACATCCGGCCCATGGAAGTTCATAATGATGATCAAGATGATGGAATAGAAGTATCAAGCTCACCTCAAGTTGAGCCTAGTGACGAGGGAACACCTCGGCAATGCCTACGTATTGTAGACTTGGGTTTCGGGAGAGCGACGATGGAGATTCCGGGAGCGAGATTAGGCACACGACGTACCCAGCTTCGGGTCCCCTCGGTGGAGGATCCCTACGTGCTGCTAGCAATCCACTATATGATCATATGTATGTTTACAGGGTGCCGCCATAAGCGGAGCTATGTTGTCTATCTGTTGGCCTCCTTATTTCGGGTGCCCTGGCTAGCTTTATATATGCAACCAGCTTAGGGTTTTACAAGAGTCCTAGTCGACTACTTCTTCGGGTTGCCTTGTTAGGCCTTCTCCATATTGAGCCGAGCCGATCCAGGTATACCAATAGTGGGTACCCAAAGGGTATACCCATTTCAGTAGCCCCCGAGTGTCTAGGGAAGTCGAAGACTTGCGTAGAGACTCCAAGCATAATCATCTCCAAAGGCGAGGTCCATGTCGTAGATCATGTGTAGCATAAATGATGTCAACGATTCTCGAAATTATTTTCTATCGGGTGCGCGGCAGCGCTCCCGATGGGAGTAGCCCTCGAGTCTATGAGTAAGTGCTTGCACTTAGGCATAGACTCAAGTTGTACTACTCGATGAAGAACTTAACTATATTTCTGGAAGACTTGATGAAATCCATGTGCTCCCGATGGGAGTAGGCTCCACTCGAGTCGTAGAATCGAGTTGAGTCTACAAACCTTAATTGCCGTAGATGCTGTCGAAGTTATCTTTCTATCGGGTGCGCGACCAGCGCTCCCGATGGGAGTAGCCCCCGAGGCTATAACCAAGTGTTTGCACTTGGGTGTCAACTTGCTTTTAATCGACACCACAATTTTTCCTCTTTCTTGTATCTTATCGGGAGGGTGAACAATACTCTCGATAAGAGTAGCCCCCGAGCCTATGCGCAGGTGCTTGCACCTGGGCATAGACTCAAGTTGTACTACTCGATAAAGAACTTGGCGTAGCCCCTCTTTTATCGACTCCAAGCCATTGCTATTTTTATTTGACATCCATATCTATATTGTACAGGGATAATGGTAATTGGGGCTAGTTCATCTGACGGATCAGGTACTAGTTAACTGCTCTAGTGGCAATCCGCAAAAACCTACTTCAAGATCACGTCCCTGTTATCACCAGAATTTGACCGAGCCAGAGGTGGGCCGCGATCAAGATGAAATTGAGGAATATACATGGAAGAATTATGTGAATCGGCCTGTTATGCTGAGTTTGGGCTAGTCTGCCTTGTATCTGTAACATATTAGGATACGTGTCGGTTAGTTGGAATTTTACCCGTGCACGGTTAGGTGCACGTCTAAGTTAGAAAGTCCCTTGGACTATAAATATGTATCTAGGGTTTATGGAATAAACAACAACCAACGTTCAACCAACAAATCAATCTCGGCGCATCGCCAACTCCTTCGTCTCGAGGGTTTCTACCGGTAGCGACATGCTGCCTAGATCGCATCTTGCGATCTAGGCAAGCATAAGCTCCACGTTGTTCATGCGTTGCTTGCATCGAAGCCTTGTTGATGGCGAGCAACGTAGTTATCATAGATGTGTTAGGGTTAGCATAGTTCTTCGTGTAACATGCTATCGTAGTGCAACCCTCGCATATCTAGCCGCCCTTACACCTATCTTAGGTGTAGGGGCGGCACCCCGCTTGATCATTATTTAGTAGATCTGATCCGTTACGGTTGCTCCTTGTTCTACAAGGATTTGTTTAATATCTGCAATAGTTAGGCCTTACAAAGGGGGGGAGGATCCAGCGGCATGTAGGGTGTCGTTCGCTAGTCCTAAACAGGATGTTCCGGGGATCAACTCCGATCCTAAACAAGGCCTAAAAACCAACACGAAGTTGATCCTCGGAACATCCTGTTTAGGACTAGCGAACGACACCCTACGTGCCGCTGGATCCTCCCCCCCTTTGTAAGGCCTAACTATTGCAGATATTAAACTAATCCTTGTAGAACAAGGAGCAACTGTAACGGATCAGATCTACTAAATAATGATCAAGCGGGGTGCCGCCCCTACACCTAAGATAGGTGTAAGGGCGGCTAGATATGCGAGGGTTGCACTACGATAGCATGTTACACGAAGAACTATGCTAACCCTAACACATCTATGATAACTATGTTGCTCGCCATCAACAAGGCTTCAGTACGAGCAACGCATGAACAACGTGGAGCTTGTGCTGCCTAGATCGCAAGATGCGATCTAGGCAGCATGTCGCTTACCGGTAGAAACCCTCGAGACGAAGGAGTTGGCGATGCGCCGAGATTGATTTGTTGGTTGAACGTTGGTTGTTGTTTATTCCATAAACCCTAGATACATATTTATAGTCCAAGGGACTTTCTAATTCAGGCGTGCACGGGTAAAACTCTATTTTCTAATCTAAGATGCGATCTACTATAATTACAGATATATGGGCAATCTAGCCCAACTTTGCTTATAAGGCCGATCTACGTATTTTCTCCGTATATAATCTTCAAGCCCATCTTGATCGTGGCCCACCTCTGACTTGGTCAAATTCTGGTGATAACACATGCCCCCCTGGTTTTGGAATTATCAATTCCAAAATCATTCCGTTTTTCCTTCGTCGGGTCATGTCATGGCAGAGCAGAGCCGTCGCAGCACTCTTCATCATGATGCCCTATCCTCTCAACTATTCCGCGTGATTTGACCGTTGTCTTTGGGCATCGCCTCCTCGGAAACTGCTGTGGCATTGAATTTTTTACCATAGCCCCTTTATTTAACCGCTCTGAGCAGTTTGCCACTTCATCATCTTGCTCTGTTCTAGCCATCGGCACCCAAAAAACCCCTAATCTCCCATAGCCATGTCTTCCTCTTCCTCCTCTTCCTCGTCGGTCTTTTATGACTCCTCCCCCTCCCGCGAGCCGACGCCGGAGTGGGGCTCGTTGGCGGCGCACGACATCCTTGCCCCGACGACGTGGGACAAGGAGGAACACGATTCCTCCATCTGGTCTGAGGATGACAAATCCCTGACCGACGGAGAGGGCGACCTTCAATTCCTCGTCGAAGGGGAAGAAGAGGCGGAGAGCGAGGACGACCGCTTCTCCTGGGACGACTTCACCTCTTCCGAGGAAGAGGCAGAGGAGGAGGAGGACGACGACGACTCCCTTGAAGGTTACCCACCAGCGAAGCGCCTCCGCCCCTGGTGGGACGACGACAGCGAGGACGACGATGAGGAAGATGAAGCCCACGTAGAAGGCTATGGAAGCTCCGATGAGGAGCCTCTCAGCAGCTGCGCCGGAGGCAGCGACGACGAGGGCAGCAACGGCCCCTAGATTAGGGATCAGTAGTAGTAGTTGGCTTTTGCCCTCTTCTCCCTCGAGCAATCGGCTCTTTCTCTGTAAGGAATCCCCTTATTAATGAAGGAAAATCCCTTAATTAATTTTGCTTCCTTGTCAACCTTGCCGAATGGGGCTGCCGTACAGGGAGCCGATAGCAGAACATCGGCTCATATTGCAATCCGAGGCAAAGCTGTTGCCTAAACACGTAGTCCAATAGGCCTAATTCTCGTCCAAACCATCAGAATGATTTCTGGTCTGACCCGATTCTGTTAATTTGCTAGTTTGGGCTTATTCCTCTAGAGTCGATACCAGCGTATCGGCTTTGTTATTCTGAAGTCGATGCACGTGCATCGGCTGTATTTGTATACTGTTATCTCCATACGTCTTCTCAAGTCGATGCCTGCGCATCGGCTGCTCTCGTCAAATTTTATTTTACTGGCCGATTTTAAATCGGCCCTCACATCTTACTGCCCGTCATCCCACATGCTTGGGAAATATTTCTTGAGGTGTTGACCATTGACAGCTACTGGGAACTTTTCGCCGTCCAACTCTTCCAACATGTATGCATTACCCTTCAAGGCCTGGACAACTTTGTACGGACCATGCCAATTAGGAGACCATTTGCCATATGCCTTGTCCCTGGTTCCTAACGGCAACACAGCCTTCCCATACTAGATCACCAACTTGGAACTCCTTTGGTCTAACCCTTTTATTGTAGGCACGAGCCACCCTGGCTTTGTTCTCCTTAATCTTCTCCAACGACCAAAGCCTAAGCTCTGTAGCGTCCTCAATAGTGTCGCTCATCAAGGCTGCATATTCTTCAGCTGTCAGATCATTCTGAAACGTGACATGTCTTGATCCAGCCGTAATTTCCCAAGGCAATACGGCTTCCTGTCCATAGACAAGCTGGTACGGCGAAGTCTTTATAGCTCCATGGCACGACATGCGGTAGGCCCATAATGCTTCTGATAACTTCTCATGCCAATCCCTAGGGTTCTCGTCAATTTTCCTCTTGATCAGCTTGATCAGACTCTGATTGGACGCCTCAGCCTGCCCATTAGCTTGAGCGTAGTACGGGGATGATCGGATCGGTTTAATCCCCATGTCATCGCAGAACTTCCTGAATTCTTTAGAAATAAAGACCGAACCTCCATCGGTCGTGATAGTTTGGGGAATCCCGAACCTATGAATGACGTGTTCTTTCACAAACTTGATCACATCTTCTGATTTCACCTTTTTCATAGGGACGGCTTCCACCCACTTGGTGAAGTAATCTGTGATAACCAAAATCCATTCATGTTTTTTACTCGACGCCGGATGGATTTTGCCGATCATATCCATGCCCCACCCCCGAAACGGCCAAGGCTTGATGATGGGGTTCATCACTGATGCTGGTACCATCTGAATCTTCCCGAACATCTGACACGCTTGGCACCCCTTGTAATAATTGAAGCAATCTTCAAGCATGGTGGGCCAATAAAACCCTGATCGCCTGATTAACCACTTCATCTTATGAGCCGATTGATGAGTTCCACGAGCGCCTTCATGCACCTCATGTAAGAGTCGATTAGACTCGGTTGGCCCCGTGCACTTAAGCAAGAACCCTTCCAACGTCCTGTAGAACATATCGTCTCCTATGAGGACATACTTCATGGCTTTGTACCTTATCCGTTTAGGTGCCCCCCGAGCCGAATCTTTTAAATAATTGAAGATTTCGGCTCTCCAATCATCCTGTTCCAGGAATTATACCTGAACCTCTGATCCGTCAGATATATCTATATAGCCTGACGCCATTTGTGCGAGATTGTTGGCGTCAGTATTTTGGGATCTTGGGACCCAATTAAAGTTGATGTACCGAAACTGTGTCATCAGCTCACGGCATTCCACCCAATATGGGAAAAGCGATTCACTTTCGCACTTATATTCATCCGTGAGCTGGTTAATCACCAACTTTGAGTCTCCAAAAGCTCTACCGCTTCAGCTCCGGCTTCCCAGTAGCAACTCCATTCCCTTACGTATTGCCTCATATTCTGCTACGTTGTTGGTGCAAGGGGTAGATAATCTGATGGAGAAGGAGTATTCTGCCCCCCGAGGTGACACGAGCAGAATGCCGATGCCACAACCATCGTCACAAACCGATCCATCGAAGAACATAGCCCATGCACGTATAGATAGTGCTGCTATATTGGTGCTGATCCGTTCAGCGATAAGATCGGCCAACGCTTGTCCCTTGACTGCTTTCGCAGGCTGATACCGGAGATCGAATTCTGACAACGCAAACATCCACTTACCAAGTCGGCCTTTCAAAACAGGGGCCGACAACATGTGCTTGACAACGTCTGATTTGCATATGACGATGATCTCTGCCGTCAAAAGGATGTGATGAAGCTTGGTGCAGGTAAAGAACAGGTAGAGGCAAAGTTTCTCGACCTCAGGATATCTTGTCTCCGCGTCCAGCATCCTTCTGCTGAGGTAGAAAACGACCTTCTCAACGCCATCGTAGAGTTGCACCACTACCGAAGCGATGGATGTGTCATCTACTGACAAGTAGATGTAGAACGGCCTGTCTTGCTGGGGCGGAACTAGCACAGGCGGCGTCGTCAGGTAACGCTTAATCTCATCAAACGCTCGTTGCTCGTTCCGCCCCCGGTGAAACTCGTCGTCGGATTTAGTTTTTACCGGCGCCATGAACGGCTCGATCCGCCCCGGCAGATTAGAGATGAATCGTCGGACGAAATTGATTTTGCCGATGAGACGTTGGAGCTCCTTCTTCGTGGTTGGCGGCTGCATGGTACGCACCGCCTCCTGACTTTTTAGGCCGATCTCAATTCCCCGCTCGTGAACCAGAAAACCCAGGAATTGACCAGCCGTCACGCCAAAGGCACACTTCTTCGGATTCATTCTTAGTCCGAACTTCCGAGTTCGGTCTAGGACGCGCCGTAAATCATCCAAGTGTCCCTCCATGGAGACAGATTTGACTACCACGTCGTCGATATAGATCTCCACCAACTTTCCGATCAGATCATGAAATATATAATTCATGGCTCGTTGGTACGTTGCACCCGCATTCTTTAACCCAAAGGTCATGACCACATATTCAAACAAGCCTACTGCCCCTGGCACTCTGAATGCGGTCTTGTGTATATCTTCCGGAGCCATGAAGATCTGGTTATAGCCGGCGTTGCCATCCATGAAGCTCAACCTTCTGGCCCGCAGCGGCGTTTATCAACGTTTCTGCCACAGGCATCGGATATTCGTCCTTTGGAGTGGCTCTATTGAGATCTCGGAAATCGATGGCCGCACGCCATCGGCCGTCCTTCTTCTCTACAGGAACGATACTGGAGATCCACTCAGCATACCTGCATGGCCTGATGAACCCGGCGGCCAACATTTTCTCGATCTCTTTCTTGACTTCTTCCAGAATTTCGGCCCTCATTTGACGTGCTCGTTGTTGGAATGGCCGAAATCCTTTCTTGAGGGGGAGGCGATGTTCGATGATACTCCTGTCCAACCCAGGCATCTCCGTGTAATCCCATGCAAAGCAATCTGGGTATTCCTTTAACAGAGCTATCATCTGTCTCCTGAGTTGTGGATCCAACTTCTTGCTGATAAAAGTCGGTCGCGGCTTATCCCCAGGACCGATGTCGACTTCCTCTAGCTCATCAGCCGATGTAAACCCATATCCTAACTTTCCGTCCCCTGTGAGGTCGACGCCATATACTGGGAGAGCAGGTGGTACGGATAATACAGGCCGATCGCTAGACTCGGCTTCCATCTTGATCATCACCAGGATCTTTCGACAGTGTCGGGGCCGATCGCGTGGAGCAGCTTCTTCCTCATCTTCGCCATGAGAGCAGTTGCCCTCGCCTCTATCCTCATCAGGGGGGTGCCCCAGTTCTATCATGTTGATGTTGAACGAGTATCTTGGTTGGCACCTCCCAGGGCAAGTGTCGTTAACCCTGTCAACGGCGCACGACGGTGAATTAGGCACTTCTGGTGCCGCCAATGTGAACTACGACGGAGGACGGGACTGAAGTGGCACTTTTCCTCGGTAGGTCCTGAGAGCTGGTTCTAATAGAGAGTGCTGATTCTTCATGACCTCCTTGATCATCCGAACGGCGACATGCTCCAGAGTATTCACCAGGCTCTCAGAATGGCGATGCAACGAGTGAGTTACCATGCCACTAATCTCCGTTCATGCGTTACAAAGATGCTATCGTAGTTATCATAGATGTGAACAACCAACGTTCGATGCTGATGTGGGTTTTTGACGACAACATGTCCCACCGGGCGTGCCAGAATGTGTTGTCGTCAGAAACCCACCGGCGGGCAGCGACGGGCAACACCGTAGAGCCGGGAACAACCTAGAGCTGCGGCTGGCTGAGGTCCCTCCGAGCGACGGCCCGCAAAGCCTTCTGGTCACACGTCCGATGCTGATGCAAGGGCGTGCCACCCGACCTATACCCGGTCGGGAAGGTGATGGAGATGCCTCGCTTAGTTTCCTCGCATGGCATACACGTAAACATTAAATACGAGCCTCGATCGGCTCTCGAGTTATCTCGTGAATCGGCTCAAGGAGCCGATCCACCCATGATTCGTACGGGGTGCACGAATATATGGTGGTCCTGCTTGATCAAGATAAAGCTAATTAGATCTACGACGATTTAGGGTTTTCACCGCATAATCGGATCATCCTACTCCAGGTTGGGCCTCGCGGCCACGCACGGTGATCGTAAGCCGATCCTAAACAAGGCCTAAAAACCAACACGAAGTTGATCCCCGGAACATCCTGTTTAGGACTAGCGAACGACACCCTACGTGCCGCTGGATCCTCCCCCTTTGTAAGGCCTAACTATTACAGATATTAAACTAATCCTTGTAGAACAAGGAGCAACCGTAACGGATCAGATCTACTAAATAATGATCAAGCGGGGTGCCGCCCCTACACCTAAGATAGGTGTAAGGGCGGCTAGATATGCGAGGGTTGCACTACGATAGCATGTTACACGAAGAACTATGCTAACTACACATCTATGATAACTACGTTGCTCGCCATCAACAAGGCTTCAGTACGAGCAACGCATGAACAACGTGGAGCTTGTGCTGCCTAGATCGCAAGATGCGATCTAGGCAGCATGTCGCTTACCGGTAGAAACCCTCGAGACGAAGGAGTTGGCGATGCGCCAAGATTGATTTGTTGGTTGAACGTTGGTTGTTGTTTATTTCATAAACCCTAGATACATATTTATAGTCCAAGGGACTTTCTAACTTAGACGTGCACCTAACAGTGCACGGGTAAAATTCCAACTAACCGACACGTATCCTAATATGTTATAGATACAAGGGCAGACTAGCCCAAACTCAGCATAACAGGCCGATTCACATAATTCTTCCATGTATATTCCTCAATTTCATCTTGATCGCGGCCCACCTCTGGCTCGGTCAAATTCTGGTGATAACACATGCCCCCTTGGTTTTGGAATTGGTAATTCCAAAATCACTCTGCTTTTCCTTCGTCGGGTCATGTCGTGGCAGAACCGTTGCAGTATCCGTCATCATGATGCCTTGCCTTCTCAACTTCTCCGCGTGACCTGGCAGTTTTTTTTTTCTTTTTAGGCACCACTTCCTCGGAAACTGCTGTGGCATTGAATTTCCACTATATCCCCTTTTATTTAACCGCTCCGCACAGTTTATTTCCGCATCTTCTTCGCATTAGCACTCCAAAAGCCCTCCTGTGCCACCATGTCTTCTTCCTCCTCTCGCCTCATCGGATCTTTCCACCCAGTCCTCTTCCTCCCGCGAGCCGACGCCGGAACCGAATCCGGCGGAGGTCCACGCAGCCAACATCCGCCGCGCCATTGAGGCCGGGGAGGAGTCTAGCCATGACTTCTCCATCCGGTCGAGGACGACAAGTCCCCGACCGACGGGGAGAGCGACCTCCGCTTCCTTGCCGGCGGGAAACGGAGGAGGAGAGCGACGACGACCGCTTCTCCTGCGACTTCACCTCTCCCGAGGAGGTGGAGGAGGAAGAAGAGGAGGAGGAGGAGGACGACACCTCCTCCGACGAGCCGCCGGCCAAGCGATTCTGCCCCTGGCACTCTGAATGCGGTCTTGTGTATATCTTCCGGAGCCATGAAGATCTGGTTATAGCCGGCGTTGCCATCCATGAAGCTCAACACCTTGTGGCCCGCAGCGGCGTTTATCAACGTTTCTGCCACAGGCATCGGATATTCGTCCTTTGGAGTGGCTCTATTGAGATCTCGGAAATCGATGGCCACACGCCATCGGCCGTCCTTCTTCTCTACAGGAACGATACTGGAGATCCACTCAGCATACCTGCATGGCCTGATGAACCCGGCGGCCAACATTTTCTCGATCTCTTTCTTGACTTCTTCCAGAATTTCGGCCCTCATTTGACGTGCTCGTTGTTGGAATGGCCGAAATCCTTTCTTGAGGGGGAGGCGATGTTCGATGATACTCCTGTCCAACCCAGGCATCTCCGTGTAATCCCATGCAAAGCAATCTGGGTATTCCTTTAACAGAGCTATCATCTGTCTCCTGAGTTGTGGATCCAACTTCTTGCTGATAAAAGTCGGTCGCGGCTTATCCCCAGGACCGATGTCGACTTCCTCTAGCTCATCAGCCGATGTAAACCCATATCCTAACTTTCCGTCCCCTGTGAGGTCGACGCCATATACTGGGAGAGCAGGTGGTACGGATAATACAGGTTGATCGCTAGACTCGGCTTCCATCTTGATCATCACCAGGATCTTTCGACAGTGTCGGGGCCGATCGCGTGGAGCAGCTTCTTCCTCATCTTCGCCATGAGAGCAGTTGCCCTCGCCTCTATCCTCATCAGGGGGTGCCCCAGTTCTATCATGTTGATGTTGAACGAGTATCTTGGTTGGCACCTCTGTTTAGGACGTGCCAGATAGGGGTTGTGTTGACGTTTAGGGCGAATCGGCCACATACGGCTTGAATGGCCGATTCTGGCACGCCCGGTGGGACCAGCTTCTACATCAACCACATCGCCATCTACATCTGAGATGGCGGACGGCACGCCAGTCACGTACGAGGATCTGACGGACGAGCTCAAGAAGAAGTATGACGAGATCAAAGTCATCCTCGAAGCCAACCTCATCGGCTCTTTCCACAGAACCCGTTCACATGGCATCAGGTGGAAGGGGTTCTCGCCTAATGGTGCACTAGATGGGATAGACCTCTCTGCCCCGTCGGAAGAACGCACCGAGTCCCCGCGGCAGGAGATCAACTACTTGGTGGCTCACTCGCTACACCGCCACTCCGAGAACCTGGTCAACACGTTGGAGCGTGTCGCTCTTCGCGTGATCCAGGAGATCATGAGGCACCGGCACTCGCCGTCAGGACCAGCTCTCGGGACGCATCAAGGAGAGTTGCCACTCCAGTCCCGTCCACCGCTGCCATATGCGTTGGCAGCACCAGAAGTGCCGGCTACACCGGCATTCGTCGTCTACAACACCAACATGATCTCGGGATACTGGTGCTAACTCGACAGGTGCCGCTTAAGGTCTTACCATCTGTCGAGCCCCAGTCATGTTTTATCGGGTCCACAGCGCGTCCGCTGGGATATTTCTTCACATCTGTTGATGTGGAAAAAAGTAGCAGCAGCGCAGTCTTTGGCGATGCCACGCCACACAAGACGGACCCGGGGTCTTACCTTCGCAGAGTTTTGCGGCATTCAGAGATTATTCGCGACTTTGGCGCTCTGAGAATATTTTGTCAAGTGCCTTGTTCGGCTGATGCAATGACCCATTTTGCGGGTTCTTCTATTTTTCTCTCGGGCTTGATAAGACAGCCGAATATATTGGTTCTTCTATATTGTCAGGTACATCACTGATGCTCTTGCTCGGAACAATATGACGAGTCAATGGACCCGAAGATTTGTCCACCTTTTTTTTTTTGGGTTCCTCCTTGATGAAAATTTCGTCGAGTTCCTCGTTCAGGAAAATTTCTTCGGGTCCTCTTTGAGGATAATTCTTCGGGTCCTCCCTGAGGACAATTCTTCGGGTCCTCTTTGAAGATAATTTTTCGAGACCTCCTTGAGGATAATTCTTCGGGACCTCCTTGAAGATAATTTTTCGAGACCTCCTTGAAGGTAATTTTTCGGGACCTCCTTGAAGGTAATTTTTCGGGACCTCCTTGAAGATAATTCTTCGAGACCTTCTTGAAGATAATTCTTCGAGACCTTCTTGAAGGTAATTTTTCGGGACCTCCTTGAAGATAATTTTTCGGGACCTCCTTGAAGAAGATTCGTCGGGTTCTCTCTTGATTTCGTCGGGTTCCTCCCTGAAGAAGATTTCATCGGGTTCTCTCTTGATTTCGTCGGGTTCCTCCCTGAAGAAGATTCGTCGGGTTCTCTCTTGATTTCGTCGGGTTCCTCCCTGAAGTCAATTTTCGCTTGACTTGATGTGACCGATTCTTTTTCCTCGGGACTGCTTGCTGCTTTAAGCGGACATCAACAAAGAATTGGGACGCACGATTAGCTCGAGCTTTCGTCGGCAAAGAAAGGGCTTTGACTTGCAGGAAAAGCGTGTTGTAGCCGCGGTTGCCAAATCCAGCAACACCCGACGCTTTTTTCTTCAGTCGTATCGGAGCAGATTCTTTTACTCGTGAACAACACCCGACGCTTTTTCCTTCACGCAACATGATGATTGCTTTGATCGGATGATTCGTGTGTCCACCTGATTTCCTTGGGACTTGAACTGCCGCCCGTGATTTGCTTCAATTAATTTTTCCAGAAAACTAGTGCCCGATCTGGATTTCCTTTCTTTGAACTTTGGCTTGGCTGAGTTTGTATACCGTAAGAACTATGATTGAGCTGAATTACTTTTCCTTGGAATTTGATCCTGCGCTGCGTTTTTTCGGCGTAAATCCCCGTAAGCTTCTCTTCTTCCCTTTTTTATTTGACCGCTAGATGCATTGCATCGTAGATTGATTGCCCGCTGCTTGCTGTTTGACGACTTGCCAGATGTGATATTGTCGAAGACGAAAGATCTCGCCCGGATAACGAAATCCAGTCGCCGCGATTCCCCACGGTCGGCGCCAATTGACGAGGGAATACCTCGGCAATGCCTACGTATTGTAGACTTGGGTTTCGGGAGAGCGACGATGGAGATTCCGGGAGCGAGATTAGGCACACGACGTACCCAGCTTCGGGTTCCCTCGGTGGAGGATCCATACGTGCTGCTAGCAATCCACTATATGATCATATGTATGTTTACAGGGTGCCGCCATAAGCGGAGCTATGTTGTCTATCTGTTGGCCTCCTTATTTCGGTGCCCCGGCTAGCTTTATATATGCAACCAGCTTAGGGTTTTACAAGAGTCCTAGTCGACTACTTCTTCGGGTTGCCTTGTTGGGCCTTCTCCATATTGAGCCGAGCCGATCCAGGTATACCAATAATGGGTACCCAAAGGGTATACCCATGTCACCTAGCTCAACTCAAGTTGAGCCATCAAGTGCAACTCAAGATTTATCCTCTACTCAAGATGAGCCACTTTCCGAAGAACAAGAAGAAAGCCCTCAACCCACTGAGCAAGACCATGATGATGATCAAGAAACATCCGCAACTCATGGTCAAGCTCAAGTTGTCCCTCATGATCAAATATTAGCAAGAGATGAATTCATTGATCATGAAGGAACCATTCGGAAGATCAAGGAGGCTACAAGGGCAAGTGACATGAAAGTAGATCAAGTCCTTGGAAGCATATCAAGAGGAGTGGTAACTCGTAGACACCATGCATTACGTATCACTTATTGTCAACATCATGCTTTTGTGTCTAGTTTTGAGCCACTCAAGGTACATGAAGCCTTGGTTGATCCGGATTGGGTTATTGTCATGCAAGAAGAGTTGGAGTGTTTCACTCGTAATGAAGTATGGTCTCTAGTTGAGAGACCCAAGGATCATCGCATCAATGTTATTGGGACCAAATGGGTATTCAAGAACAAGCAAGATGAGAATGGCATTGTCATTAGAAATAAAGCAAGGTTAGTGGCGCAAGGGTTTGCCCAAATAGAAGATAAGGATTTTGAGGATACCTTCGCGCCGGTAGCCCGTCTTGAAGCTATTCGTCTTTTGCTTGCATTTGCATCTTTCCACAATTTCAAACTATATCAAATGGATGTAAAAAGTGCATTTTTGAATGGTCCTCTAAAAGAAACTGCATATGTAGCTCAACCCCTGGGTTTCAAAGACCCAAGCCAACCCAACCACGTGTATTTACTCCATAAGGCACTCTACGGTCTCAAGCAAGCTCCACGTGCTTGGTATGAGTTCCTTAGGGATTTCTTACTACATGATGGGTTTTGCATGGGTACGGTCGATTCCACCCTTTTCACCAAACAGGTTAAAGGGGGTGGCTTATTTATATGTCAAATATATGTTGATGATATTATATTTGGTGGAACTAACCCCAATCATAACAAAGCTTTTGAGCTATTGATGACTAGGAAATTTGAGATGTCCATTGATACGTCTCCGACGTATCGATAATTTCTTATGTTCCATGCCACATTATTGATGATATCTACATGTTTTATGCATACTTTATGTCATATTTATGCGTTTTCCGGAACTAACCTATTGACGAGATGCCGAAGGGCCAGTTGCTGTTTTCTGCTGTTTTTTGGTTTCAGAAATCCTAGTAAGGAAATATTCTCGGAATCGGACGAAATCAACGCTCAACATCTTAGGATTGCATGAAGCTTCCAGAACACCCGAGAGCCGCCAAAGGGGGGCCACAGGCCCACCAAACAGTAGGGCGGCGCGGCCAAGGGGGGGCCCGCGCCCCCCTATTGTGTCGTCGCCTCGTTGACCTTCTGACGCCGCCTCTTCGACTATATAAAGGTCCCTGACCTAAAACCTCGATACGAAAAAGCCACGGTACGAGAAACCTTCCAGAGCCGCCGCCATCGCGAAGCCAAGATCTGGGGGACAGGAGTCTCTGTTCCGGCACGCCGCCGGACGGGGAAGTGCCCCCGGAAGGCTTCTCCATCGACACCACCGCCATCTTCACCAACGCTGCTGTCTCCCATGAGGAGGGAGTAGTTCTCCATCGAGGCTAAGGGCTGTACCGGTAGCTATGCGGTTCATCTCTCTCCTATGTACTTCAATACAATAATCTCATGAGCTGCCTTACATGATTGAGATTCATATGATGATGCTTGTAATCTAGATGTCATTATGCTAGTCAAGTGGATTTTACTTATGTGATCTCCGGAGACTCCTTGTCCCACGTGTGTAAAGGTGACAAGTGTGTGGACCGTGTGGGTCTCTTAGGCTATATTTCACGTAATACTTATTCACCGTTATGAATGGCATAGTGAAGTGCTTATTTATATCCCTTTATGATTGCAATGTGTTTTGTATCACAATATATCTCGCGTGCTACTCTAGTGATGTTATTAAAGTAGTTTATTCCTCCCGCACGGTGTAATGGTGACAAGTGTGTGCATCGTGTAGTACTTGGCGTAGGCTATGATTGTGATCTCTTGTAGATTATGAAGTTAACTATTGCTATGATAGTATTGATGTGATCTATTCCTCCTTTCGTAGTGTGAAGGTGACAGATGTGCATGCTATGTTAGTACTTGGTTTGGTTATGTTGATCTGTTATGCACTCTAAGGTTATTTAAATATGAACATTGAATATTGTGGAGCTTGTTAACTCCGGCATTGAGGGTTCGTGTAATCCTACACAGCTTAGTGGTGTTCATCATCCAACAAGAGGGTGTAGAGTCTAGCATCTATTTATTTATTCTGTTATGTGATCAATGTTGAGAGTGTCCACTAGTGAAAGTATGATCCCTAGGCCTTGTTCCTAAATATCGCTATCGCTGCTTGTTTACTCGTTTTACCGCATTTATACTTCCCGCAATATTACTACCATCAACCGCACGCCAGCAAGCACTTTTCTCGGCGCCGTACTACTGCTCATATTCATTCATACCACTTGTATTTCACTATCTCTTCGCCGAACTAGTGCACCTATTAGGTGTGTTGGGGACACAAGAGGCTTCTTGCTTTGTGGTTGCAGGGTTGCTTGAGAGGGATATCTTTGACCTCTTCTTCCCTGAGTTCGATAAACCTTGGGTGATCCACTTAAGGGAAAACTTGCTGCTGTTCTACAAACCTCTGCTCTTGGAGGCCCAACACTGTCTACAAGAATAGAAGCACCCGTAGACATCATCCATGATGGGAGAGTTGAAGTTCTTCCTAGGCTTCCAAGTGAGGCAACTTGCAAAAGGCACCTTGATCTCTCAAGAAAAGTATATGAAGGACATTCTCAAGAAGTTCAACATGACCAATGCAAGTCCAATGAAGACGCCCATGCCCGTAAAGGGGCAACTTGGCTCATGTGATGGTGAGAAGGATGTGGATATAAAGGTATACCGCTCCATGATAGGATCCTTGCTCTACATTTGTGCCTCTAGGCCGGATATCATGCTAAGTGTAGGGATGTGTGCTCGTTTTCAATCTGCTCCTAAGGAGAGCAGTTTGATGGCGGTCAAATGGATTCTAAGATACCTTGTTCTCACTCCTACTCTCGGGCTATGGTATCCAAAGGGGTCAACCTTTGAACTCATTGGCTATTCGGATTCCGATTGGGCCGGTGATAAGGTTGACCATAAGTCTACCTCCGGGGCTTGCCAATTTATTGGCCGGTCATTAGTGAGTTGGTCATCCAAGAAACAAAACTCCACCGCTTTATCCACCGCCGAAGCCGAATATATATCCGCGGCATCTTGTTGCATTCAATTGTTATGGATGAAGCAAACCTTGAAAGACTATGGTGTGTCTCTTGGTACGGTGCCTCTTCTATGTGACAATGAAAGTGCAATAAAGATCGCCAATAACCCGGTTCAACATTGTCGCACCAAACACATTGACATTCTCCATCACTTCCTACATGACCATGTTGCCAATAGGGACATTGATCTCACTCATGTGGGGACAACATAACAAAGGGCGGATATTTTCACTAAGCCTTTGGATGAAGCCCGGTCTGTTAACTTGAGAGGAGAACTTGGTATTCTTGATCCTAAAAACATAGATTGAATAACTTCTTGCACTATATTCTTGCATTTATCTAGCTATCTAGCTTAGAGGCACAACACATATGGGGATAGTCATCTTACCATGTCTTGGTATGATGCATACCTATGTGTGCAACATAAATAGACCCAATGTCATTATATGGACCCAAGCATGTCTCTTCGAGGTCTCATGACATTTGCACTTTCACATAGGGGGAGTAATCCCCAGCCCCTCATTAAGTCTCAATTGCAACTTGATTCGACTATACAAGACTAAATGATCTTATTGCAAAAATCACTTCAAAAATGACTTATGATTCTTGATATATATTTCGAATCATGCCCATTGTTGCTATTTCGAATCACTTCAAAAATGACTTATGATCTTATTTTCACTCCAATGGGTATGCCTAGAGAACTTTGTGTTTTCAACCCCATGTCTATGCTCATCTCATCATCGTCTATCTATCTATATGTACATGTCATCATCTGAGCATTCACATACAATTGCACAAAGAATAGGGGCAAAAACGAGGCAAAACAATGCAAATTGAGGCAAAATTGCCTGGCCGGCCTAGGGCCCGGTCGGACCGGCCTCGGCGCCGGGACAACTGGTCTGTGGCCTGGTCGACCGGCCGGCGCGCCGGTCGTGCGGCTGGAATAAGTGGGGAGGAAGTTAAGCCTTGGGGATCTTCTTACTCACTTCCCCCCTTTCACCATAGCCACCATGGCCGCTGCCTCCACCATCTCCACCTCTCCCTAGGGCCTTCCCACCACTAGAATCCCCTCAAACTTCACCCAATCATAGATCGGGATCTCTCAAGCATCTCCACCAAGGGATTTGGTGTCTCTCAAGCTACATTTGGAGATTTTGGGGATTTGGCCCTCAAGCTCTACCTAGGTGTTCTTCTTGTTCCCTTGAGCAAGGAGGACCATGTCTTCGGATGATTGGAGTGGTGAGGACCGTGGCACTGATGCCAAGAGAGGAAGGCATACGGGGCCTCCAGCACGACGTACTAGCGGTCGTGTGCCTTCCGGTGCACCTCCGCCTACTGGCCCTGGCAGCTCATCTGGAAGAACCAGGTCAATTGCCAACAAGAAAAGAGATAAACAGGCAGCACAAGAAGATGATCTTACTGGGACATTGCCATCGTTTAATGTTGGCGATGTACATGTTGGTGCATGGAGAAGACTTAGAGAGGACAACCCCTATCGCTATGAGGCACCCACTTACACAGGGGGAGATAAAAATTTCTGGACCAAGACACAGCAAGTGATGTGGGAAGAGTACTACGACACCCGAGAGCACATGAAGAATGCTACCATTGTGATGCCCAAGGCCATCAAAGATGTTCTTACAATGCATGAAGCCACCAAGTATCGCTTTGTGGTTCAGACCTTGAAGCGGATGGGGATGTATGAGCTCATGTGCCTGACGCCTACTGATGGGTGCTATTATCCAATCCTGGTGAGGCAATTTCACTGCACAGTGTTTTTACATGATGATGCAGCTCGCACTATGACATGGATGACAGGCAAAGAGAAATACACTTGCAACTATCTTGATTTCTGTGAAGCCATGGGGTTTGGTGGTGGTCGTGCTCGTGGTTTCAAGATATACTCTCAGCAGAGGTTCAATAAAGGGGACATTGCCTTTTGCTATCCTCCGGAACCCACAGCTGGCCCTCCCACTATTTCTGGCATGTACTACTCCTACCTTTTACTTTCCAAGCTATTCCGTGAGAATCTCATCAGCAAGTCCGGCGATACAAGTGAATGTCGTGCATACCATCTGAACTTGATGTACTACTGCCACCCTGAGCACCAGAAGACCATTGATGGCTGTGATCTCCTCTACTGTGAACTGAGGTGCTCTGTTCACGAAAGGATGAATCCTAACTATCCTCAGTACATTCAGCTGCTCATCAACAAGGTTGTGCAAGCACCTCTCAATACGCAAGGTGAACGGGTCAAGATGGAAGCCTTCAAGGTACCTATCCAAGGAGATAGACCGGACATCCCCTCCATGATGCCTTCTAAGCGCCGGTCCAAGGAAAGTCATGATCCTACTAGCTCCAGCTACTCTAGGTGCCCACAGCATGGTGTCTCATGGATCCTCTCCAGCCTGTGGCAGATGTGCAAAAACACCAATGATGTTGCACATCAAAGTCTTGCTTTGAACCAGGAGACAAGGAGGCGCCAAAATGAGTTCATGGCTGCAAGGAATGCCCCTGTTCCTCCTCCTGGCCCCGAGATGGAGCCTGTGCATGCACCTAATTGGGAGATGCCTCCCATTACTGATGAGATGCTCCAGAACTTTGATCCCTCCTTGTACATTTTTGGTGGTCATCCTCCCCGCCATGCTCAGGACCCTGATACTTCTGGCCATATGAACAATGATGATGAAGACGAGGATCAGTATGGTGATGATGATGATGAAGAGGATGATGATGGTGATGGTGATGGCAGCTCTCCCGCCGCGGGGCACGAGTTCTATTGATGGGAGCGCTAGCATCTCTCCTCTTTTCTTCGCCTTTTTGGTGTTCCGATGCCAAAGGGGGAGAAGAGAGTAGAGTCTAGGATTACGCGGGGTCCTTGGTTGCACAAGCCATGCTTGCCATTTTATTTGCTTCTTATTTGGCTTGTGCTTATTTGGTTGCCTTTTTCATTCCAAGAACCATTTGCTACTTTAAGTAATTCGTGTATGGACATGTACCTATATCCTTAATCTCTATGTTAGGATGATTATGTGTGCTATGCTTATATATCTTGATCTGCACATCTCCATACCATGCTTGTTTCCTAAAGATATTGGGGGAGCTTCTCATGTTCCACAAATGTTGCACTTTGCATTCAAACACAAATTCTCCAAGTGCACACATTATGGGGGAGCTATCTCAATATTTTATATGGAATCAAGGTTTAAAGCTTATCATAATATCTATATGTGACTCTAGCTCGGTTTGTCATCGTATACCATAAAGGGGGAGATTGTAAGGGTATTTTACCCTTATCCATTATTTTGGTAACTATGACACCGTGCTAGAGTATTTGGACTAATACATGTCTACAAGATGATTCCCAGGTATTAGTCAAAGAGGTACAATGGTATATCAATGGAACAAGAAGGCAATGGGAGACCCCACTTCGATGAAAAATCAACAAGGGGTTTCCAGTGCATGGCCGGTCCCTGGCCCGGTCAGACCGGCCCTGGCACCGGCCAACCCGGCGTCGACCGGCCCCAGCGCTTGTGCCAACTGGACAGAATCCAGTAAGGGTGGGCGCGCACCCGGTCGCGTCCGGTCGCCAGCCCGGTTTGGACCGGCCAATCCGGTCCCTGGCCCAGTCGCACCGGGTTCCAGACCGGGGCGCTCCGGCGTCCAACCGGTCTCCGCGCTTGAGCCAACCAGGCACGATCCAGTAGCTCCAGAAGCCCGCCCGATCGAGCCCCGGTCCCAGCTCCGGTTGAAACCGGCCAGTCCGGTCGGTGGCCCGGTGATACGTCTCCAACGTATCTATAATTTCTTATGTTCCATGCTAGTTTTATGACAACTAGCACAGTGGCCCTCGCAGATGCGAGGGCATCATCTTAGAAGTGTTAAATATTATTTCAAAATTTATTAATGCATATATTTGTTTCTTATGTTTACCCCTTTTATTCGTTTGGATATGGATATATTCGTGTAGGGGCGTCATGACCCTTCCCTTTGAGCTTGCATATATATGAAAATAAGGATCCCATAGGGCACGGTGTGATAGCAGCTGCGCCAATACAAATCTGCGGTACATCGATGACAAACTGATGTAGCATGCCGGTAGCCATGCAAAACTTTGGAAGAATTCAGGAGTGACTATATGGTGTTGGAATCATTGTCTGTAAAAAAAATCCAGAGTCGATGGCACGGCGGAAACCTCTCAGCCTAGTGGGGCACATGTGAGAGAGAACAATTAGTTTAGGACTTTCTTCTTGTCTAGGGTACACAATTTTTTGAGACATCCTCTTATTGTTTTGTTACTTGCAAGAGTTTCACGTTCTGCTGACATTAAATAAGCTATTGTGAATATATAACAAACATCTTTAGAAAATAAAATATACAATTTATCCCTGTAAATAAATTTACATGATTTTCTCATCCTAATAATAAAGAAATTAGTTAAGTTAGACTATTTCACATTTATTTAACATTTCATTGATGTAGAAGTACACGTGTATACCCATGCCAATTATGATTGCATAAAATATATGTCCATGAGGTTGTGCCGATTACATTGTTCTATTTGTTGTATTCGAATAAGTTTTCCTCGTTTCCATCTCTTTCGTTGCAAAATATACAACGCTTTAGACCTCCATAAAACCGATAAAGGTATAACTTTGACTTCTATTTTATATATTAATATATCATTATGTTTCTAACTAAAATGCGAAAAGTGAAACCTTGTAATAGAACGGTAACTCGCATTGAGATTGTCTCTTACATATTAAAATGATCCTATCGTTTATAAACTAACAATAATTTCACAAACCAATGATCAACATGGTCTCAATTTTTTGGTTATTGCAAAACCATAGTGTTTACATGTCTAGCCAACAAATACTACAATTCTCGAAAAAGAATTCTAGACCACTTGTCTATACTGCAAAGTGAGTGCAGCGTCGTAAATATAAAAGAACAGTTTTTACTAATTGCAAACACTTGAAAGTATTTAAAACCATGGTATTTTGAAAACCCACAATATTTTTGTATATTTTTTGCTGCCAAACATAGCTGAAATCATAATATAAAATCTTCGCGACATTGTGGGGATTCTGGAGATTGTATTTCACCTAGAATATGGTACATAGACAATGTTGATTAAAAAAATGAGTGTGTAAAAATGGTCAGAGTAGACCGATATGAAATATCGGTACAATAAGGTTTTTTCTGCGGATGAATTTAGCTAGTTTTTATTTGTCCTGGGCTCAGCTAGGCTAGCCCAGCTCTTTTGTTTTCACACGGACTCGGTTCTCTAACTTGCGTACGTTTCCTTTTTTTTTCCGAGTCCACGTCTCATGGAGAAAGCATGAAGACATATAGAAATTTGGTCTTTTTTTGGGAACGGGCAGCTATAATCGTTGGTGTTTCCTTTTAGTAGCAGCGAAGCTAGTGCTAATCATGTATGGGGAAGATCTATTTAACAGAAAAGTTGGTTCACGTTCTGGGGGCTGGGCCTGGCAGAAATTAGCACTGCCGTCCGTTTGATAAGATGGAACACTGCCACCGAGACAAACGTCCACGCCGGTCAAGACGCGGTGCGTGTTTCACGTCTGCGCCGGGTCTCTTTATTCTCAAGCGACATTGGCCTATATTTTTTAAGCATATGTGGATTAACCTAATGCCTAAAAAAATACCCTCATTTTGCTTTTAGTATATATGTGGCCCTCGTAAATGCGAGGGCATCGTCTTGGTGTGTCAAAAAATGAAAGAAAATTAAATTGTGATTTTACACTCATATTTATTATATATTAGGAGTCGATAGAGGTATAAAATCAACACAAATATTATGTTAAAGCTAAATAGCGCCTAAGTGAGGGACATCATAGTGGCCCTCGCAAATGCGAGGGCATCATCTGAAAATGTATATATAATATACTTTTATTGTTCCGTAGAAACTTAGTGTCTTATGTGACTATAATTTACACGGTTCTAGTCAATATAAATATTTTGCTTGATAAAATATCATTTATGTAAAATATATTTAGTCATTTTTAGTGTAGGCGAATGACTAATGTTACATTGCAAACAATTGTATGGATGACCACATATGTATTTTGTATATGAATTTATTCCATCAGTACAAATAATTGAATGTAGTTTTTATTTGATGCTACTCTAGTGTGAGGTCAAAATAAAAATTGTATTTTTTGATTTTAGATTAATTGAATCTCGCATGATGTCATTCGTGCTACTAATATCAATTAGTCGTGGTTTATTAGTTCCCATTAATCTATTAATTAATTTGTTTTGATATGACTATCAACTAATCTTGTTAGATAGATCATGTTGACATATTTTAGATCCAATCATGTATGTCTTCAAATTACTATGGCAGTGTATCTCTTCAAACTATTGTTCCCACTATTACATGCATGTAACGAAGCCCACTGGCGGTTTTTACCGTCGCTAGAAATGATAATACTGGTAATTTGACGGGAGCAGATTTTTGGAGCACAACCTCTACTCTATGCGTTCAAAATTACACTATGTTTTAAGTTTAGTCAAAATTAAACTTCATAAAGTCTAACCAAATATAAAAAATATCAACATCTAAAATAGAAAATCATTATTATTACAATCATAATAATAATTATTTTCATATTATATGAATTTGCTATTATAAAAATTATTATTTGTTGCGACATCTTTTCTCAGACTTTACAAATTTTGTATTTAACTAAATTCAGAATCGCAGGATAAATGAAAATGGAGAAAGTACTAATTAATTTATACTTCATAATTATTTTTTATAAGTACCCACAATCCATCCATAGTAGCTAGCTAGTTTTCGGAGGTCTCGGTTGGATTGTTTTCCATGCCTTCAGTTTTCAGGTCATGCCACCACAGTTAGCTAGTTTGGTTTTTTTTTTCTTTTCGGACAACTACCATATCATGATCTGTCTAGATAGCTACTTTGCATGTTTTTTTATTAAGGAATATGCGCGGTTGCTTTTATTGGAGACAACATTGATCGCTTAATTAGGGACCCATTCCACATCTGTTCAAGTTTATTTGAAGCAACCACGTTCTATCCAAGGTAGGCAGGACTGGGTTTGGACGTAAATAAAGACTTGGCTGTTTTTAAATGGATGACGAAACTATTTTTTTTCTTGCAGCTAGAGTCCAGCCAAATTACGGTACATTAATAAGTCTTGCTGGTTTTTAAACGGGTGTAGTAAGGCAGTTTTTCTTTCTTATAATATCACGTCCAACTAAGTTATGGTATATAAGTCGTGTCAAACATGTTACGTGATTACTAATATTTCATAAAATCTCAGCCATATATTTTAGATCTAACTATCAAAATTAATTTGGATGATGTGGATTAATGTGATGGCTCTATTAAAACCCTTTATTTTGCTTTTAGTATATAATAGATACCTACATGTTTTGTTCACACTTTATGTCATTATTATGCATTTTCCGGAACTAACCTATTGACAAAATGCCGAAGTGCCAGTTCCTGTTTTCTGCTGTTTTTGGTTTCAGAAATCCTAGTAAGGAAATATTCTCGGAATTGGACGAAATCAACGCCCAGTATCTTATTTTTCCACGAAGCTTCCAGAACACCGGAGAGAGACCAGAGGGGAGCCAGGGGGCCCCACACGCCAGGGCGGCGCGGCCAAGGGGTGGGGCGCGCCCCCCTATTGTGTGGCCCCACCAGGGCCCCTCCGAGGCTGCCCTTCCGCCTACTTAAGGACTCCGTCGCGAAAACCCTAAAGGAATAAGCCACGATACGAGAAAAGTTCCAGAGCCACCGCCATCGCGAAGCCAAGATTCGGGGGACAGAAGTCTCTGTTCCGGCACCCTGCCGGGACGGGGAAGTGCCCTCGGAACGCATCTCCATCGACACCACCGCCATCTTCATCAATGCTGCTGTCTCCTATGATGAGGAGGGAGTAGTTCTCCATCGAGGCTGAGGGCTCTACCGTTGCTATGTGGTTCATCGCTCTCTCCCATGTGATCTTTATGTGATCATGAGCTTTGTGATCTAGTTGAATATCATATATGTGCTACTCTAGTGATGTTATTAAAGTAGTCTATTCTTCCTTCATGATGTAATGTGGACATTGTCTGCATCATGTAGTACTTGACGTAGGTTATGATTGTGATCTCTTGTACATTGTGAAGTTAACTATTACAATGATGGTATTGATGTGATCTATTCCCCCTTTCATAGCTAATGTTGACAGGCGCATGCGATGTTAGTACTCGGTATAATTGCGTTGGACTATCATGCACTCTAAGGTTATTTAAATATGAACATCGAATGTTGTGGAACTTGTTAACTCCGGCATTGAGGTGCTCTTGTAGCCCTACACAAGGAATGGTGTTTGTCATCCAACAAGAGAGTGTAGAGAAAGTAGTATTTTTTTATTCAGTTATGTGATCAATGTTGAGAGTGTCCACTAGTGAAAGTATGATCCCTAGGCCTTGTTTCCAAACATCGAATCTCCGTTTATTTACTGTTCTGTTGCATGTTTACTCACTGCCATATTTATTTCAGATTGCTATTACCACTCATGTACATCCATACTACTTGTATTTCACTATCTCTTCGCCGAACTAGTGCACCTATACATCTGACAAGTGTATTAGGTGTGTTGGGGACACAAGAGACTTCTTGTATCGTGATTGTAGGGTTGCTTGAGAGGGATATCTTTGACCTCTTCCTCCCTGTGTTCGATAAACCTTGGGTGATTCACTTAAGGGAAACTTGCTGCTGTTCTACAAACCTCTGTTCTTGGAGGCCCAACACTGTCTATAGGAATAGAAACGTGCGTAGACATCAAGCTATTTTCTGGCGTCGTTGCCGGGGAGGTAAGGTAAAAGGTACTCACATCCTCCGACTACTAAGCTATTTTCTGGCGCCGTTGCCGGGGAGGAAAGGTAAAAGGCACTCATACTCTGGTCCCAGGTAACTAAGTTATTTTCTGGTGCCGTTGTGAGTGCTATTTCCTTTAGATTCTGCAATTGCATCTTTTTGTTTCTTGTTTTACACTAGTAAGGCATAATGGAAAACAACTGTGAGCTTTTTAATCTATTTCCTGAGTTAAGACATGGATGGTTTGATGCGAAAATTAAAAAAACCTATGGAACCTTATTTGCATGCTAGTAGAAATGATATTAGTATGAACGCTTTGAACACCATTGTTGCTAATGCTATGGAAAATTCTAAGCTTGGGGAAGCTGGTTTTGATGAGCATGATATCTTTAGTCCCCCAAGTTTTGAGGAGAAAATTTTCTTTAATGATACTTTACCTCCTATTTATGATGATTATAATGATTTTGGTCTTTTGGTGCCGCCTACTATGGAGAGTAAATTTTATTATGATTATACTATGCCTCCTACACTTGATGAGAATAATAATGATAGCTACTTTGTTGAATTTGCTCCCACTACAACTAATAAAATTGATTATGCTTATGTGGAGAGTAATAATTTTATGCATGTAGCTCATGATAAGAATGTTTCATGTGATAGTTATATTGTTGAGTTTGTTCATGATGCTACTGAAAATATTTATGAGAGAGGAAAATATGGTTGTAGAAATTTTCGTGTTACTAAAACACCTCTCTTTTTGCTGAAAATCTTGAAGTTACACTTGTTTTATCTTTCTATGCTTGTTGCATTATGCTTCATGAATTTGTTTATTTACAAGATTCCTTTTCATAGGAAGTGGGTTAGGATTAAATGTGTTTTGAATTTGCTTCTTGATGCTCTCTTTTTGCTTCAACTCTCATACTTATGTGAGCATCATTAAAATTGCCGAGCCCATCTTAATGGCTATAAAGAAAGAACTTCTTGGGAGATAACCCATGTGTTTATTTTGCTACTGTTTTGTTGTGTCTTGGAAGTTGTTACTACTGTAGCAACCTCTCCTTATCTTATTTTATTGCATTGTTGTGCCAAGTAAAGTCTTTGATAGCAAGGTTCATACTAGATTTGGATTACTGCGCACAAACAGATTTCTTGCTGTCACGAATTTGAGTAGAATTCTTTGTAGGTAACTCTAAAAAATCTGCCAATTTACGTGGGTGATCCACAGATATGTACGCAGCTTTCATTCAATTTGAGCTTTTTCATCTGAGCAAGTTAAGTGCCCCAGAAAAATTCGTCTTTACGGACTGTTCTGTTTTGACAGATTCTGCCTTTTATTTCGCATTGCCTGTTTTGCTATGTTGAATGGATTTCTTTGTTCCATTAACTTCCAGTAGCTTTGGGCAATGTCCAGAAGTGTTAAGAATGATTGTGTCACCTTTGAACATGTGAAATTTTGATTATGCACTAATCCTCTAATGAGTTTGTTTTGAGTTTGGTGTGGAGGAAGTTTTCAAGGGTCAAGAGAGGAGGATGATATACTATGATCAAGAAGAGTGAAAAGTCTAAGCTTGGGGATGCCCCCGTGGTTCATCCCTGCATATTTCAAGAAGACTCAGGCATCTAAGCTTGGGGATGCCCAAGGCATCCCCTTCTTCATCGATAACTTATCAGGTCACCTCTAGTGAAACTATATTTTTATTCAGTCACATCTTATGTACTTTACTTGGAGCGTCTGTTTGCTTTTGTTTTTGTTTTTGTTTGAATAAAATCGGATCCTAGCATTGTTTGTTTGGGATAGAGACACGCTCCGCTGTTTCGTATGAATACATATGTTCTTAGCTTTATTCTTAATGTTCATGGCGAAGGTTGAAAACTGCTTCGTTCACTGTTATATGGTTGGAAACAGGAAATACTTCATGTGGTAATTGGTATAATGTCTTGAATAATTTGATACTTGACAATTGTTGTGCTCATATAGATCATGTTTAAGCTCTTGCATCATGTACTTTGCACCTATTAATGAAGAACTACATAGAGCTTGTTAAAATTTGGTTTGCATGATTGGTTTCTCTAGAGTCTAGATATTTCCTGGTTAAGGTGTTTGAACAACAAGAAAGACGATGTAAAGTCTTATAATGCTTACAATATGTTCATATGTGAGTCTTGCTGCACCGTTTTATACTTGAGTTTGCTTCAAACAACCTTGCTAGCCTAGCCTTGTATTGAGAGGAATTCTTCTCGTGCATCCAAATCCTTGAGCCAAAAACTATGCCATTTGTGTCCACCATACCTACCTACCACATGGTATTTCTCTGCCATTCCAAAGTACATTACTTGAGTTCTACCTTTAAAATTCTATTCTTTGCCTTTGCAATACATATCTCATGGGGAAATAGCCTTAAAAACTATTGTGGTATTGAATATGTTGCTATGTATCTTCTTTCTTATAAGTTGCTTGTTGAGCGGTAACCATGTTTCTGGGGATGCCATCAACTTTTTACACCTTTGTTGAATATCATGTGAGTTGCTATGCATGTTCGTATTGTCTGAAGTAAGGGCGATTTTCATGATCAAATGGTTTGAGTACGCATATTGTTAGAGAAGAACATTGGGCCGCTAAATAAAGCCATGAATCATGGTGGAAGTTTCAGTTTGGACATTAATCCTCAATCTATTATGAGAATATTATATGTTGTTGAATGCTTATGCATTAAAAGAGGAGTCCATTATCTGTTTTCTATGTTGTCCCGGTATGGATGTCTAAGTTGAGAATAATCAAAAGCGAGAAATCCAATGTGAACTTTCTCCTTAGACCATTGTACAGGCGGCATAGAGTTACCCCTTTGTGACACTTGGTTGAAACATATGTTATGCAATGATAATCTGTGTTAATCCAAGCTAATTAGGACAAGGTGCGAGCACTATTGGTATTCTATGCATGAGGCTTGCAACTTATAGGATGTCTTATACATAACGCATATGAATTATTACTACCGTTGACAAAATTGTTTCTATGTTTTCAAAATGAAAAGCTCTAGCACAAAAATAGTAATCCATGCTTCCTCTCGCGAAGGGCCATTCTTTTACTTTATGTTGAGTCAGTTTACCTACTTCTTTCTATCTTAGAAGCAAACACTTGTGTCAACTGTGTGCATTGATTCTTACATGTTTACTAATTGCACTTGTTATATTACTTTATGTTGACAACTATCCATGAGATATACATGTTACAAGTTGAAAGCAATTGCTGAAACTTAATCATCCTTTGTGTTGCTTCGAAACCTTCTACTTTGAATCTATTGCTTTATGAGTTAACTCTTATGCAAGACTTATTGATGCTTGTCTTGAAAGTACTATTCATGAAAAGTCTTTGCTATATGATTCAGTTGTTTAGTCATTGTCTTTACCATTGCCTTGAGTCACTTCATTCATCTCATATGCTTTACAATAGTATTGATCAAGATCATGTTGGTAGCATGTCACTTAAGAAATTATCCTTGTTATCGTTTACCTACTCGAGGGCGAGTAGGAACTAAGCTTGGGGATGCTTGATACATCTCCAACGTATCTATAATTTCTTATGTTCCATGCTAGTTTTATGACAATACCTACATGTTTTGTTCACACTTTATGTCATTATTATGCATTTTCCGGAACTAACCTATTGACAAGATGCCGAAGTGCCGCTTCTGTTTTCTGCTGTTTTTGGTTTCGAAATCCTAGTAAGGAAATATTCTCGGAATTGGACGAAATCAACGCCCAGTATCTTATTTTTCCACGAAGCTTCCAGAACACCGGAGAGAGACCAGAGGGGAACCAGGGGGCCCCACACGCCAGGGCGGCGCGGCCAAGGGGTGGGACGCGCCCCCCTATTGTGTGGCCCCACAAGGGCCCCTCCGAGGCTGCCTTTCCGCCTACTTAAGGACTCCGTCGCGAAAACCCTAAAGGAATAAGCCACGATACGAGAAAAGTTCCAGAGCCGCCGCCATCGCGAAGCCAAGATTCGGGGGACAGAAGTCTCTGTTCCGGCACCCTGCCGGGACGGGGAAGTGCCCCCGGAAGGCATCTCCATCGACACCACCGCCATCTTCATCAACGCTGTTGTCTCCTATGATGAGGAGGGAGTAGTTCTCCATCGAGGTTGAGGGCTCTACCGTAGCTATGTGGTTCATCTCTCTCTCCCATGTGATCTTTATGTGATCATGAGCTTTGTGATCTAGTTGAATATCATCTATGTGCTACTCTAGTGATGTTATTAAAGTAGTCTATTCCTCCTTCATGATGTAATGTGGACAGTGTGTGCATCATGTAGTACTTGGCGTAGGTTATGATTGTGATCTCTTGTAGATTGTGAAGTTAACTATTACTATGATGGTATTGATGTGATCTATTCTCCCTTTCATAGCTAGTGTTGACAGGAGCATGCTATGTTAGTACTCGGTATAATTGCGTTGGACTATCATGCACTCTAAGGTTATTTAAATCTGAACATCGAATGTTGTGGAGCTTATTAACTCCAGCATTGAGGTGCTCTTGTAGCCCTACATAATGAATGGTGTTTGTCATCCAACAAGAGAGTGTAGAGAAAGTAGTATTTGTTTATTCAGTTATGTGATCAATGTTGAGAGTGTCCACTAGTGAAAGTATGATCCCTAGGCCTTGTTTCCAAACATCGAATCTCCGTTTATTTACTGTTCTGTTGCATGTTTACTCGCTTCCATATTTATTTCAGATTGCTATTACCACTCATATACATCCATACTACATGTATTTCACTATCTCTTCGCCGAACTAGTGCACCTATACATCTGACAAGTGTATTAGGTGTGTTGGGGACACAAGAGACTTCTTGTATCGTGATTGCGGTGGTTGCTTGAGAGGGATATCTTTGACCTCTTCCTCCCTGAGTTCGATAAATCTTGGGTGATTCACTTAAGGGAAACTTGCTGCTGTTCTACAAACCTCTGCTCTTGGAGGCCCAACACTGTCTACAGGAATAGAAGCGTGCGTAGACATCACCCGGTCTGACCGGTCTGTGCGCCGGCCTGTCCGGCGCCAAATCCGGTCGACCGGGTTTCTCGAGGAATCTGATGATGTGTCAAGTGAGCAATGGCCATATTTCAAGTGACACTATAAATAGCCCTTCTCCTACCTCTGGAAGGGTAGGCACTACACTACAAGCTGTTCTTGAGCTCTCTCTCTCATACTCCATTGTTAGAAACACCAAAAGCCTCAGATCTCCCTCCTCCTCCACCCAAACTCAAATCCCTCCGAGGAAACGATAGAGGAGGACCCGATCTACAGTTCTACCAAGCCAAATCTCATTCCCCCTTGTATTCATCAAGAAGCTTGCTATCTAGGGTTCCTTGGAAACCCTAGGTGTGCAAGAGTGGTCCGGAAGCATCCGGGCTGTGGATTTGCTCCTGACAAGATTGTGAAGGTTTGGAGGCTACCTCAAAGTCTACCACAAGTGAGTGAGCTATTCTTTCGTGGGATAGGCTCCGGAGAATATGATGAGCCTTCGTGGCGCGGGGAATCCTTCGTGGGACCTCCACTCCTCCAAACGTGACGTACCTTCTTGCAAAGGAAGGGAACACGGGAATAAACCCTCATCTCCTCGTGCTATCGTTTATCTCTAACCGATCTCTTTACTTGTGATTTAACTGCCTGTGAGAGCCTCCGTGTTCGAGTTAGTTGTATCCTCATATAGGTTGTTTCACCTAGTTTGCATTAGGCTCACCTTTATATTCCGCAAATCCTAATATTGCAAAGAAAGAATTAAAATCTGTAGAAACCTATTCACCCCCCTCTAGGTTTACCATCTCTGAACTTTCACCATGCTCTAACTTACCTTTGAATTATTAAGATATTATGACAGACCATGAAGAGATACAAGGTTGACCAAGACTAAGAGTGAAGATTGAATTCAAGTTGGTCAACACATGAAGTATAAGGATAGTACCACTTTGGATCATGTGATCTAGATTGTAGGAGGTAAGCCTTCTCAATTATGCTTCATGAGATAACTCACTATATATATGCATTTGTGTTGTTCATGTGGGTTAGGTATCGTTTCATGGGCATGCATCAAGAGTATGATCTCATATAGCCCATGAGAGGATGGCATCAAGCTTGGATGTCATCAAGGTTGTGAAGGACAAGTTCAAGATGATCATATAGAAGATATCATGCTTGAAGTTTGCCGTCCATTTAGTGATAATGGACTTGTGAAGATGTGCTTCAAATGAAGCTTTCCCATAGTGATGTATGGGGGAGAAATCATGAGTCTTCAAGAAGCGACAATGATCAAGTGGGCATTCCGGCTTGCATGAAGCATGAAATGTCATCATCAAGATCAAGCGTGATGCGCAAGGCAAAGGTATGGCATTGCTAGGTTTTCCTTTTAAAGGTCTCAAGGTGGTTGTTGAGAGACCGGGTTACAGGATAGATAGCCGCACTATCAAGAGGGGCTTTCGGTTGAGTAACTTGATCGCATCATCTTAGGGAGCTCAATCATTTGCATATCTTGCATCCCTATATTCTTGTTACTTCTTGGTGTTTCTTTATTCGGGGTTCTTGAGCTTGTTTCTAGCTTATGTAATAGAACACCGAAAAGAAGCTAGAACAACAGAGATACGATTCACCAGTTTCGTCTGAGGTGGCTGCGATATGGGTCGAGGGTATGACCGTGTCATATCATAAGCTCCTAGAAAAAAATAAGTACCCGAAGCGACACACCATGGTGTTGAATCATATGATGCATAACCTGTGTGGTGTCCTTTCATGGCCACGCGAAACGTAGCATCAAGATCCTCACCATCAAGAACAATGGAAAAGGAAAGACCAAAAATTGTAGGAAATCTTGTAGATTTGTAGCAAATCTTGTATACCAATGGCTATAGGGCATCTAAGAAAAAACAAATTGTTCGAAGCATGCAGTCCTTAAAAAATATCCCATGTGGTACATTCTTGTATCTCGTAGAGTCCTCTTAATACGAGACATACATCGGGTCGTGCCATAGAGTCCTTAATCCAGTCCTTAATCCAGGCTTACATGGTGGAGTATCATAGAGTACTTTCTTAAGGAATGTATCCTCTCCGGGTATCGATAATCATGAATATGTTGGCACGTGACCATCAAAAAAAGGTGTACACCCACTTCATGGCCTATAGTCTCATCTCAAAAAGAGCATACAATGCGCAAGTAAAAATATCTTAAGAGGGTGCCCCCACCCCAACTCAATGTAGACACCTAAAAGTTTAACATGTGGTACTTATGTAAGCGATAAACAGATTGACGTGTTGATATTTATTCCATGTGGTCCTTACCGAAGTACCCGAGACGTACATCAGGATGTACCATAGAGTCCTTAATGGAGGACTACGTTCGTAAGGGGTCAACATGAAGCGGTAGAATTGTTGACATGCGCCCCATCAAAAAAGGCATAAAACAAGCACATGGTTAGTTTCATCTCAAAATAGGAGACACAACCTTTAGAAAAAACTACGTGGTCTAATTATCAAGTCGCGTAGTTTTCATAAGGTCCTTAGCAATTTGATTTTATTGTACACGGTGAAGTATCATAGAGTACTTAAAGAATGTATCCTCGTCAGGTATCGATAATAATGAATATGTTGGCACCATAAAAAAAAGGCGTAAACCCACTTCACGGCCTGTAGTCTCATCTCAAAGAGGACACAATACGCAAAAAAATACCTTAAGAGGATACCCCCACCCCAAATCTATTTCAACAACTAATATTTTAGCATGTGGTCCTTACCTAAGCTATAAGCAGGTTTACATGTTGATATTTATGCCATGTGGTCCTTATCAAATTACTCGAGACGTACATCGGGTCGTGCCATAGAGTCCTTAATCCATGATTACGTTAGTGAGGGGTCGATATGAAGCGATAAAATTGTTGACATGCGCCCCACCAGAAAAGGTATAAAACACAACAAGGTTAGTTTCATCTAAAAAAAAAGGAGACAAAGCACATCGAAAAAGATACGCGTTCTGATTACCAAGTCCATTAAAACCCATAAGGTCCTTGCCACAATAATCAAATTGTACACGGTGAATTACCATAGAGTACTTACTTAAAAAATGTATCCTCGTCGAGTATTGATAATATAGTCCTTAATCCACGAATGTACACCATCGGTATTACCTAACGACTAGTTGTTGAAATGCAACCCATCAAAATAGGGCATAAATCATCGACATGTCCTCTAATTTAATATGAGGATGAGACTGAAGTAAAATTTGATACACATATCAGATCCTTAAAACCATTCTTAGTCTATAACTAATACCGAACCCTAATGTTTTTTCCATGGGGTCCTTAACAAAGTGAAGACTGAGGACTATATGCTAACGAGAAATAGAATGTCGTACAACAAGATGCGGTCCTTAACAAATCGGCTTGTTTCTTAGATGCGGTCCAATCCAAGCCAACTCACACATTAAACATGTTATAGCGCTCCGAGTATCCTTCTGCACCCTGGCCATTCCCTCGATATCAAATCAGCATGCCATGCTTCATTCAGAAAAAAGGAAACACCCCCACGGTACACTGTCAAATCTGTAAAGTGTTACATGCAAAAAAAAAACTAGACTCATTACATGACTGACAGAACACCCGCCATATGTACTGCCTATTACAAATGTAGGTCTAATCAGCCAATGAATAATACCAATGTTATAATTGGGTCGCGCCAAAAAAATCAGTGAACACGAAATGTGTTAGCCTGAAGAACAAACAGCGAGTTATCTCACTGGTTCGTCACCATATACCCCTTTGATAGACAAACATTTTTCTTATGACCAACAATTTAATATGAGGATGTTCTCTAATTTAATATGAGGATGAGACTGAAGTAAAATTTGATACACATATCAGATCCTTAAAACCATTCTCAGTCTATAACTAATACCGAACCCTAATGTTTTTTCCATGGGGTCCTTAACAAAGTGAAGACTGAGGACTATATGCTAACGAGAAATAGAATGTCGTACAACAAGATGCGGTCCTTAACAAATCGGCTTGTTTCTTAGATGCGGTCCAATCCAAGCCATCTCTAGCTCACACATTAAACATGTTATAGCGCTCCGAGTATCCTCCTACACCCTGGTCATTCCCTCGATATCAAATCAGCATGCCATGCTTCATTCAGAAAAAAAGGGAACACCCCCACGGTACACTGTCAAATCTGTAAAGTGTTACATGCACACAAAAAACTAGACTCATTACATGACTGACAGAACACCCGCCATATGTACTGCCTATTACAAATGTAGGTCTAATCAGCCAATGAATAATACCAATGTTATAATTGGGTCGCGCCAAAAAAATCAGTGAACACGAAATGTGTTAGCCTGAAGAACAAACAGCGAGTTATCTCACTGGTTCGTCACCATATACCGCTTTGATAGACAAACATTTTTCTTATGACCAGCAATTCCACAGTTGGAGCACCGTGCCTCTCGCCTAGGCTTCTTAGAGCTCCTCTCAACAGAGGGGCATCTCCCCATCTCCCAGCATTATGTTACCTGTTGCAGCACAAGGAGCAAAAACGAGTCCTTGGTACACTCACCTCATATCCAGGCTTGGCTCTTGCTGAGGTGGGTCGGCCTAAATCTTCCTTCTTGTATGGAGCAATCATGTCTGGGTTGAGACTAATCCGTTTTGGAGCATCACCATGAGCAGATGTGTCATCGATGATTTCGCCCATACCTGATGCATGAATCCTCTGTTCCAGCCCCAGACCATCACTTATCCTGCTTGCCTCTGAGATCTTGGGCATTGCATCTAACATACTGCTCATAGCAACTTCGAATGACTCTGGATTCGAGTCACCTAACTATACCATCTCAAGTGCAGTTCCCGTAGAGCGTGGTGTGGCGGAAACTTGTAGACTGCACCGCATGACTATCCTTCTGGTACACTGCATGCATTTCTGGTCCATCTCTGCATTATGTGACAACCTGGTATTTCGGTTCTTCCCAAGAAGGATAGGACCTGCAACCACATCACAACGTAATATTTGTTAGCATATAGTCCTCATTCATGACTGTTTCACCAATCCCCGGTTGGATGGTATTTCCATGGTACCTAGTAGATAGATAACTTACCCTTATAACATGGCAACAAATCATACCCATATGCTCATACATCCCACATTGGCATAAACACCATAATCCTCTTGTGTATTCAGTTCTTCCTCTTCTGATGAACTGCATAAACAGGTGCAGATAAATCAGTCATCAGGACGTCCTAAGCAGGAGGATAATGCATTATATATGCTCAGGAGTACTGATCCTTCAGCCTCTGAATAATCAGTACCTCTTCTCCCCCGTATGCGGTGATGCGTTAGTTTCAGTATATAGACCATATGGAATGTCATTCTCCAACTCTTGTGGTTCAATATCACATCCCCTGCAATATCAATTGGACCATGCCTTGTATTAATCTCTGTTCTAAGCTGGTGTAGATAGTGCTGTGTTTTTTAGTCGCCACTGTCTAATAAATGTGATTCTAGACGGAACTATGAGCTATTCAAAGCATCCTTATACGCAAACAACATGGTTGAATATTGTGGAAAACCCAAGCAGTACGATATCACCCGATCCTGACCCGATCCCTCAATTCCTACTCGCCATGTAAGAACCACACCTGAGCAGAATTTGCAGATGTTAAAAACCTAAGTCGACTCACCTGTTGTCCCATGACCCCGGGGGTGGCGGCAAACCTGCGAGGCTGGAAGCTAGCGGCATCTTCCGTCGATGTCCTGGAACTTCCGCCCGGTCCTCGACATAGCTCGCCGCCGCCGCCGCTGCTCCCATAGCTACCGGAATCACCGCTCCGGCTTGGGCTGTAGACGGAATTTCCGACCGCATGGCGTCTTCTCGTTCGATCCAGCCCGAATCTATACCTGGAAACTCAATGCTGGAGGTGGAATCGGGAGATGGCATCAGCGGAGGTGCGGCTTCAAATTCTCCGTCGAATTGTACAATGGGAATTATAGATCTGACTTGAGAACCAGCTGAGTGAAACCTTGAGCTGTACCATGGGGCCTGCATCGCCGGCGCCGTCTGGATCTTCCAATTCGAAATCTGCGGGCAACTCCTCGCTCCCTAAGGGCATCTCCAACCGGGCGACCCATCCCGCGCCCGCGCGTCCGGATAGGTCCAGCCGGACAAAAAACCGGCCCAGCGCGCGGACCCATCCCTAAAACGGATGCCCGCGGCGTCCGGATCGACGCAAACCCGGCCCAAATCTTGGCCGGGTTTGCGTGGCCGCGGACGCGAAAGGCTGGTCGCTCGCGTCCGCCCCTTGTCCGCCCCTGGCCCGCGTGTCATAGGCATGAACAATATTTTTCATTAAAAAGAACTCATTACATTTTTTTTTTGTAGCTACTACTTCTATCCTAAATACGTACGGGGCCGGTGGGCTCGCCGGCGACTCCTCGCCGGCTCGCCGTCGGGCCGTGGATTTCACTCGACGCGGCGGCGCTCGTACGCGTGAGGATTCCACTCCGCCTTACGGCCGGGTGGCGCGGCGGCGGCGGCGCGCGGCGCGGGCGGCGGCGGCGGCGCGGGCGGCGGCGCGGGCGGCGGCAGCGGCGGCTTGGGCGGAGGCCACCATCCTCCTCCTTTCCGTCCGCGCACCTTTGGCGCGCTCGCGCTCCGCCTCCTGCGGCGGAATCATCCGCTTCCCGCATAGCTCCACCTCGTGCAGAGCGGCGCGTTCCACAGCGGTGCGCGCCTCCAGGTGGACGCGTCCGGCGGCCTGGGCCTCGTGGTTCTCCTGCCGCCGGCGCATGCGCTCTTGCCGGTCGCGCTCCGCCGACTCAGCATCCTCCCGGGCGCGCCGCTCGGGGGACGGCATCTGGATAAGGTGACGGGCTGCTCGCATAGCGAGCAGCTCGTTCTTCTGGCCGAGGAGGTCGCCTAAGCGGCGGCGGCCAGCCCGCCAGATGCCCTCGTGCTCCTTCGTCACGCGCGTGAGGTCGGCGAGTCGCTCCTCGATGGCGGCATTGATGTTCGCCAGCGCGAGGTCCTCCTCGTTGACGGGCTCCTCCGCGGCGGCCGCCCCCTCCTCCGCGGCCTCGTACCAGCTGTCCGCGGTCTCGTGCCAGCCCTCCGCGGCCGCCTCCACCATCTCCGCGTCACCGGCCTTCTGTGCCGCCGCCTCGGCAGCGACGCGGAGCGCCTCGTCGTCGGCGACCCACCGCGAGTCCGCGCGCTCCTCCTCCACCGTCCGCGGGAACCCGGCCCGGGCGGCGAGGGAGAGCTTGGCCCATGTGGCCTCGCAGGGTGCGCGGCATGGCGACGGAGAAGGTGGAGGGAGAGGATGGTGTTGCGGTCCGTGTAGAGACCGCCGCCGTCTTTATAGCCGGCGGCCCGGCGGGAAACTTGGGCGGTCGCTCGCGCCAATGGCGTTTTCGCGCGCGGGAACCTTGGTGCGCGCGGGAACTTTCCCACGCGTTCCACCGCCCACCATGGCTGTCCCGTCGAGGCCTGCCATGGCGCAGCGCCGCGCAAGGAAGACGAACCACGTGGCGTCTCTTTGGGTCGCCGCGTTGGGCGCAGCGTGCGACCCAAACGGACACGCGGACGCGGGGCGCTGTCCGCGTGTCCGGGCGGCGACCCAAACGGCCCAAAACGGATGGCCCAGTGCGTCCGTTTGGGTCGCGCGGTTGGAGATGCCCTAACACCCAAAATCTGCGGGCACCTGGTCCTATCACTCGTAGAAAAAAAGGCTTCCGTCCAGCCCCATTAGTCGCGAAAGTATAGGAACCGCGACTAATGGAGTCTTTAGTCGCGGTTCGCCTCCCTAACCGCGACCAAAGGCCTGGGCCCAGGGCGCTCGGTGGCCAGCTGGTGCACGTGAGGCGCTTTAGTCGCGGTTGGCCTGGCCAACCGCGACTAAAGGTTCCTGAAGGCCTTTAGTCGCGGTTGGCCAGGCCAACCGCGACTAAAGCCCCACCCCTACATATACCGTTCAGCCCACAGCACTTAGCCATTTGGTGCCACTTCTCTTCACAAACTTCACATGGGGGTGTAGGTTTGCTTTTGGCTCCTCTTATGCACACAAAGTGTTTGATAAAATGCCCCAAGAGCATGAAACAAACATGATATGAAGTGTCGGAGCCACACTTGAGCTTCCTCATTTATTTTTTCCTCCTCGATCGCGGTTAGCAACTTGAACCTTTCATATATATGTGTCATTGATAAAATATGCATGTGTGTAGTTCATTGTTTAATTTCTATTGTTTGTAGCTAGTTAGTTTAACAAATGCATGATGGTTAATTACATATTTTATATTATAATAATGCAGATGAATCGGCAATGGATGTACGGTAACCGACTCTCCGGCGAGTTCACTACGGGTTTGAAAGATTTCCTCGTAGTGGCTAATGCGAACAAGCGTAAGGGTTTTGTTATCTGTCCATGTGTTGACCGTAAGAATCGGAAGGGTTACTCTTCCTCAAGAGAAGTTCACCTGCACCTGCTTCGGCACGGTTTCATGCCAAGCTATAATTGTTGGACCAAGCATGGAGAAAGAGGGGTTATAATGGAAGAAGATGAAGAAGGGGATGATTTCATCGATGAAAACTATCTTGATCATTTCGGTGATACTTTCATGGAGGATGCTTGAAGGTGAAGGGGAAGGTGAAGGGGAAGGTGAAGAAGAGGCACGTGATGAGCCCGCCGATAATCTTGGTCGGACCATTGCCGATGCACGGAGAAGGCTGCGAAACTGAAAAGGAGAGGGAGAATTTGGATCGCATGTTAGAGGATCACAAAAAGTCGCTGTACCCCGGATGCGATAATGGTCCGAAAAAGCTGGGCTGCACACTCGGATTTGCTGAAACGGAAGGCACAGGCAGGTGTAGTCGACTCGGCATTTGAAAACTTGCTGAAAATGTTGAAGAATATGTTTCCAAAGAATAACGAGTTGCCCGCCGATACGTACGAAGCAAAGAAGGTTGTACTGCCCTCTAGGTTTAGAGGTTCCGAAGATACATGCATGCATCAACGATCGCATCCTCTACCGCGGTGAATACGAGAATTTGAATGAATGTCCGGTATGCACTCGCATTGCGTTATAAGATCGAGGCGATGACCCCGGTGACGATGTTGAGGGCGAGAAAACCAGGAAGAGGGTTCCCGCCAAGGTGATGTGGTATGCTCCTATAATACCACGGTTGAAACGTCTGTTCGGGAACAAAGAGCATGCCAAGTTGTTGCGATGGCACAAAGAGGACCGTAAGTCGGACGGGGAGTTGAGACACCCCGCGGATGGAACGCAATGGAGAAAGATCGACAGAGAGTTCAAAGATTTTGCAGCTGACGCAAGGAACATAAGATTTGGTCTAAGTACGGATGGCATGAATCCTTTTGGCGAGCGAGCTCCAGCCATAGCACCTGGCCCGTGACTCTATGCATCTACAACCTTCCTCCTTGGTTGTGCATGAAGCGGAAGTTCATTATGATGCCAGTACTCATCCAAGGTCCGAAGCAACCCGGCAACGACATCGATGTGTAGCTAAGGCCATTAGTTGATGAATTTTTACAGTTGTGGGGCAGACCTGGTGTCCGTGTGTGGGATGAACACAAAGAAGAGGAATTTGACCTACGAGCGTTGCTTTTCGTAACCATCAATGATTGGCCTGCTCTTACTAACCTTTCGGGACTGTCAAATAAGGGATACAATGCATGCACGCACTGCTTACATGAGACTGAAAGTGTACATTTGCCAAATTGTAAGAAGAACGTGTACCTTGGGCATCGTCGATTTCTTCCGAAAATTCATCCGAGTAAGAAAGAAAGGCAAGCATTACTACGGCAAGGCGGATCACCGGCCGAAGCTCGCGGAACGCACTCGGTGCTGAGGTATTTGATATGGTCAAGGATTTGAAAGTCATCTTTAGAAAGGGTCCTGGCGGACAATCAGTTCCGAAGGGAGCTGACGGGCACGCAGCCATGAGGAAGAAGAAATCTATATTCTAGGAGCTAGAATATTGGAAAGTCCTAGATGTCCGCTCTGCAATCGACGTGATGCATGTTACGAAGAATATTTGCGTGAACCTCCTAAGCTTCTTGGGCGTGTATGGGAAGACAAATGATACAAAGGAAGCACGGCAGGACCAGCAACGTTTGAAAGACCCTGATGACCGGCATCCGGAATGGTTTCAAGGTCGTGCCAGCTACGCTCTGACCAAAGAAGAGAAGGTCATCTTTTTTGAATGCCTGAGCAGTACGAAGGTCCCGTCTGGACGTAGTATTTACATATGTGCCGAATGGGCCTCTCGTCGAGCCTGCGCAGGAAGAGGATCTACCTCGACAAATGACAGGTCTGCTAAATTGGTACAAGGGTTACATAAAACTTAAAAACGCCAAAGACTATATTTATGCGGAAGTTAGACATGAGCATCACTTCAAACATTACTATATAACAATTCATCGGAGTGAATTGTTCCAGCTGTTCAATCTGCGCGAGCTCGACAAATCTATCATCAGTTGCTACGTTCTGTAAGTGATTTATTAATTTCTACCCCATCTCGTTCATTGCCTGCACTATATATATGTCTGCTATTCTCGAACCGGTTCGAGAATAACTATTCTCGAACCCTTTCTGAACTTCCGCATGTTTCACAAGTGAACTTCTCGACGGAATACCAGAATTGCATATTCGTGCAGACAGTATTTTCATGTTGATTTTCAAACCGCTTATCGGAATGATGCATATAATATATCGTTGGATTCGTATAGTAATTTCGCATCTTTATCTTGTTCATTGTTTTTCGAAATTCTCTATTTTTTAAAAATAATTTTGAATATACAAAATAACATTTTCGTGGATTTCAGCAATTCCGTGCAGTTTTTTAGGTCTAATTTTCAAAAGATTCATCGGATTGATGCATATGATATGCCATTGGAAAGCTGTTGACTAGGCGCAACTTTTTTATATAGATCGTTTTCTCCAATTCTTTATAGTTTAAGAGCAGATTTGAAAAAGAATCATGATTCTACTTTCCGGAACACTAGAATTACATATTTATGCGGACAGTAATTTTAATTTAATCTTTGAATTGCTTATCGGAATGATTCATGTAATATACCGTTGGATTCGTACAGTAATTTATCATCTTTTTAGTGTTCATTGTTTTTCCAAATTCTCTATTGTTTACAAATAATTTTGAATATACAAAACAGTATTTTCGCGGATTTCACTAATTCCGTGCAGTTTTTCAGGTCTAATTTCTAAACGGTTCATCGGATTGATGCATATGATATGCCATTGGAAAACTGTTGACTAGGCACAACTTTTTCATATAGATCATTGATGACCCACAAGTATAGGGGATCGCAACAGTCTTCGAGGAAAGTAAAACCCAATTTATTGATTCGACACAAGTGGAGACAAAGAACACTTGAAAGCCTTAACAGCGGAGTTGTCAATTCAGCTGCACCTGGAAACAGACTTGCTCGCAAGGGTTTATCAGTAGTAACAGTTTTATAGCAGTAGCAGTAGTGAAATAACAGTAGTAGAGTAACAAAGACAGCAGTAGTGATTTTAGTAAACAGCAGGATTAAAATACTGTAGTCACGGGGACGGATGACGGGCGTTGCATGGATGAGAGAAACTCATGTAACAATCATAGCAGGGCATTTGCAGATAATAATAAAACGGTGTCCAAGCACAAAGCAATCAATAGGCATGTGTTCCATATATAGTCATGCGTGCTCGCAATGAGAAACTTGCACAACATCTTTTGTCCTACCAGCCGGTGGCAGCCGGGCCTCAAGGGAAACTACTCGGATATTAAGGTACTCCTTTTAATAGAGTACCGGAGCAAAGCATTAACACTCCGTGAACACATGTGATCCTCACATCGCTACCATTCCCTCCGGTTGTCCCGATTTCGTCACTTCGGGGCCATCGGTTCCGGACGACGACATGTGTATACAACTTATAGGTAAGACCATAAACAATGATTATCTTGATGAAACAATAACATGTTCAGATCTGAGATCATGGCACTCGGGCCCTAGTGACAAGCATTAAGCATAACAAGTTGCAACAATATCATCAAAGTACCAATTACGGACACTAGGCACTATGCCCTAACAATCTTATGCTATTACATGACCAATCTCATCCAATCCCTACCATCCCCTTCGGCCTACAGCGGGGGAATTACTCACACATGGATGGGGGAAACATGGCTGGTTGATGTAGAGGCGTTGGCGGTGATGATGGCGATGATCTCCTCCAATTCCCCGTCCCGGCGGAGTGCCGAACGGAGACTTCGGCTCCCGCGACGGAGTTTCGCGATGTGGCGGCGTTCGGAGGGTTTCTAGCGACTTCGACTTCTCTCCGTGCGTTTTTAGGTCGAGGCCGATAAATAGTCCGAAGGAGGGCGTCGGAGGCCGGCCGAGGGGCCACACCACGGGGCCGCGCGGGCCCCCACGGGCCGCGCCGCCCTATGGTGTGGGGTCCTCGGGCCTCCACCTGGTTCGTCCTTCGGCTCCGTCGGTTCTGCGGGAAAATAGGGCCTTCTGCATAAATTCCGAGGATTTTCCCGAAAGTTGGATTTCTGCACAAAAACGAGACACCAGAGCAGTTCTACTGAAAACAGCGTTAGTCCGTGTTAGTTGCATCCAAAATACACAAATTAGAGGCAAAACAATAGCAAAAGTGTTCGGGAAAATAGATACGTTTTGGACGTATGAACTCCCCCCAAGCTTAGCTTATTGCTTGTCCTCAAGCAATTCAGTTAACAACTGAGCGATAAAAGAACTTTCACGAACACATTTGCTCATATGATGTATATATTCTCATGCTATGGCTAATACTTAAGCAGTTCATAATGAGATACATGCAAATAAGATCATCTAACAGCTATGTCAATCATGAAGAGGTACCAACAATTAATAATAAGCATCATGAATCATGTATAAAAGCAGGATTGCAATGTTCATAAGAGAGCATGATAAAGTGGTATCTCGCTTGCCTGTATTTGATTGGCAAAACATAAATGCCCCGGCACCTCTGGAGTTCATAGAAAGACTAGAAGTAGTGATTGTCAAAAGATAAATGCATCAAAGTTATACCACAATCAATCATATTTTGAGACAAGCATATTATACTAAGAATGACAGTTGTGCTCTCAAGATAGTGCTCAAAGAAATAATGGAGACACAACATAAAAGTAAAAGATTGACCCTTCGCAGAGGGAAGCAGGGATTAACATGCGCTAGAGCTTTTCATTTTTATAAAGACAGGAGTAAAATTATTTTCAGAGGTGTTTGTTGTTGTCAACGAATGGTAATGGGTACAGTAACTACCTCGCCAACCGGACATTCAAGAGCGGCTCCCATGAATTATTGCATATTTATTTGGCACTCCTTCCAACCTTTCTTTCACAAACCATGGCTAACCGAATCCTCGGGTGCCTGCCAACAATCTCATACCATGAAGGAGTGCCTTTTTATTTTATTTTTATTATGATGATGACACTCCCCCAACCTTTGCTTACACAAGACATGGCTAACCGAATCCTTCGGGTGCCGTCCAACAATCACAAACCATGGAGGAGTGTCTATTTAAGTTAATTAATTCGGGATCGGGAATCCCATTGCCAGCTCTTTTTGCAAAATTATTGGATAAGCGGATGTGCCACTAGTCCATACGAGAGTCCGTCAAAAGTAAAGGACAAGGTTGAAAGCTAAACACCACATACTTCCTCATGAGCTATGAAACATAAACACAAATTTAGAAGCATTTTGAAAGTTTTAAAGGTAGCGCACGAGAATTTACTTGGAATGGTTTGAAATGCCATGCATAGGTATTTATGGTGGACACTTTTGGAACAACTTGGCTTTCAGGTGTTTGGAAGCACGAGCAGCGTTCCCGCTCAATACAAGTGAAGGCTAGCAATAGACTAGGGAGCGACAAATCAAGAGAGCAGTAACTGTCATAATCATGCTTGCGGCAAAATAAATTAACGGAGGCATAACAGTGATACAAGAACTCTGAAGCAATATAGATCATCGAGGCTTAATTGACTTTTTGTTCAGCCATATGCATGCGTGAGCATGTGCCAAGTCGATATAAATGAATTATTCAGAGGAGGATACCACAATGCCATACTTACTTATGAATAAAACAATGCAAACAAACATCCATAACATGCTACTCATATTAATAGATTAGAGCTAAACATGAGAGATCATAAACTACTAGACTTTCTCAAATAACATATACCTCACATGAACCAACTAAGCATGCTCACATGGATGAGTATATTTACAAAAATGAAAACAAATAGAGTTCATACCAGCCTCTCACCACAATCCAATTGTCGTAGATCGTCATTATCGCCTTTTCACTTGAGCAGCTTGGATAATATAAAATGAAAACCACGCTCCAGCCACCGAAGACCATTGAACTCATAAAGAACTTTACAAACCAAAGAAGAACAGCAAATATTTTTGGTGTTTTCGAATTTGAGAACAAGAACAAGAGGAAACAAAGCAAACAAAGCAAACTCTTTTTGGGTTTTCTTGTAGCAAACTAGAAATAGCAAATAAAGCGAAACAAATGCAAGAAACCAAAGTAAACAAATGGTGAAGAGAAACAACAGAAATAATTTTGGTCTTTTTGTATTTTGGGAAAGAAACAAAGCAAAAACAAGAAATAGCAAACTAAAAGAAACACATAACAACAGGATGACAGAAATCTGCCAAAACCTGATAGCAGTACAGGAGTCGATTTTTACAAAAATCTTACGTTGCTCAGATCGAAAAGTGTTCAACTAATGAAAGTTAGATAACAACCTGGGGAACCTGCACAAAAATTGGCAGCTCAAAATAACGCTCTGGCTGTGCGCACGAATTTTTCTAGTAACAGTCCAGAATCTGTTTTCAGGCAGCACTTCCCCAAATATCATCTTCCTCTCATTAGAAAACCACTCAAACGAACAAAACAAGTATGTGCAAGTATCCAGCAACCATAATATGCAAAGAATGAGTGATGCCGGTATACCTCCCCCCAAGCTTAGGCTTTTGGCCTAAGTGGAGTTCAATCCCATCGATCCCATGAGGTAGTGTCTCCGTAGTACGACGAAGATGGATCGTATTCCGGGTATGTGCTGGAAGAAGCACCCGGATACGTGACGGTGTGGTCGTGGGAGGCCCCGGCGTCCTCGGAGTCATGTTGCTGGTGGAAGTCTTGTATCTTCATATGTTCATCCACCTCCTCCTTAGTGCACGACCATGATTGCCTGTCAATACTGAACAAACCTGGTTGGGGAAGAGGGATTTCCTTCTCATCCCCGTCAGCAAACAACATTCTATAGACCATATTATCTAAAGTAGAATCAGCGGTAACAAAATGATGACTCTTCATAGCAGCAATATCGAGTTTCCTAGGGGCCAATGGCACAACATTAGGATCAAGAGGAAGCCTTAGATAAGTTAAAACACGCAGTGCAATAGTTCCTCCAAAAATAGGCCCCCTGTTAGTCAGGCGGCGAGCAATAAGAGAACCAAGATGATAAGATGTCTGACCAGTAAGTGCAATATTCAAGAAAGCAAGATGGTAACTAGAAATATTTCTAGTGTTCTCCCTACCAAGAATGCTAGTAGCAATGTAATACGCAAAATACTTAATGGCGGGGAGTTGAATGTTTCTTATCTTGCCACGCTGAATGGTGCGACAATCATCATCGGTAATCCCTCGATAGAGCTCCAACAAGTCCCGGGGGTTGTCATCAATCCTACTTGCTGTACCTACAGGGACAATATCCAATGCACGACAAAAATCCTCCAATTTCATAGTAACAGGATTACCATAGATCTTGAATGCAACTGTCGGCTCATATTGTTTGTTGTTGAACTTGAAACTCTCGACGAAGATTTTGGTGAGCATGTAGTATTGCTCCCTTTCATCTCCCACATAGGTGGTTAACCCCGCCCTGTTGACAAGGATGAAGAAATCCTCCAATATCCATGCATTCCTCAGAAAATCATAGCATGGAAAAGACGAAGCATTAGGAGCCCCGTTGTCCTCTTCGGGCGCAAAGCTAGGCGCGATGATATCCTCATTGTACGATCGCCTAATCCGGGTGGCGGCCCTAGAAGGCCTCCCGGTGCTGGTTGTTCCTTTCTTGAACAACTCTCCAAAGTTGAACTTCTTCATAGCTTCTCTGAAATTTTCAACAAGCAATATAAAAATTTGATTTGGTGACATATAATCAAGGGAAACTACCATAGGAACTTGCTAGAGTACTAATCATGCATCAAAACTAGTTTCTACCACTTAGAACAAGCATGCAAGCTCACTAAACATGTTACCTACAGTAGCAAAATATTCAAGATATACTCAACCAAACAAAATTCTACTTGGATGGGTGGAGGAGTCACATACCAAGGAGCAAATGTGCCAAATTTCAGCAGGAAATCTGGGCTGAGCAAAGAGATCAAGAAATCTGGAGCTCTTGAGCAAAAACGTGAGTGAGAGGAACCTGGTACGAGTTTTTTCGGGAGAGAGAAGGTGCTGGGAGAAAGAAATGAGATAGTGGGGCAAGGAGGGGCCCACACCACATGGTGGCGCGCCCACCTCCTTGGCCGCGCCGGCCTGTGGTGTGGCACCTGTGGTGCCCCACGGGTCATCCTCTGGTGCTCCCGGGTGCCTCTTCGAAAAATAGGACCAACGGTATAATTTTTGTGAATTTTTGAAAACTTTGAAAAATGCACATTTCTGGGTATTATGTTTATTATTACTGGCCAGGAAATTTTTTGAAATCTCCAATTAACTAAGGAACTTTGCAAATTAAAAATGCTACAACAACTAGAGCAAGTGGAGGAAGAAAGAGATGTTGTTTACCTCCCCTATGCATATAAAAAGTATTCGTTAACAAGGTTGATCAAGTCTTGCCACCAAATAAATTTTACATAGCATAAGAAGAAATAAACCTCAAATCAATCATGTTACCTTGAATTGTATTGATATGGATCCAATCACGAGAGTTTGATATTCTTCCTTAGGCTCATATATAGGACAATCAATAGTTCCCACTTTGATAGTTCTCACATTAAAAATAGTATTGACTCCACATACTTTATCAATCTTCTTGGGGAAATAGACGGTATGCTCCTTATCATCAACATTAAAAGTAACCTTCCCTTTATTGCAATCAATAACAGCCCCTGCGGTGTTAAGAAAAGGTCTCCCAAGAATAATAGACATATTATCATCTTCAGGCATTTCCAACACAACAAAATCGGTTAATATCAAGCGGTTAGTAGTAACTTGAACAGGGAACATCCTCACATATACCAACAGGAATAGCAGTAGATTTATCAGCCATTTGCAAAGATATGTCAGTAGGTATCAACTTATCTAAGTAAAGTCTCTTATAAAGAGAAAAAGGCATAACACTAACACCGGCTCCCAAGTCACGTAGAGCAGTTTTAACATAATTATTCTTAATAGAACAAGGAATAGTAGGTATACCTGGATCGCCCAACTTCTTTGGCACTTTGCCATTGAAAGAGTAATTAGCAAGCATAGTGGAAATTTCCTCATTGGGGATTTTCCTTTTGTTAGTAACAATATCTTTCATATACTTTGAATAAGGAGGCAATTTAATAGCATCAGTCAAAGGGATTTGCAAGAATAAAGGTTTCATCCAATCGCAAAATTTATTATAGTGTTCTTCTTCCTTTGATTTTAGTTTCTTAGCCGGAAAAGGCATTTGCTTTTGCACCCAAGGTTCTCTTTCATTACCATGTTTCTTAGCAATAAAATCTTCTTTAGTATACTTTTTAGTTTTAGCATGCTTTTCGGGTTCATCTTCTACCTCTTCTTTATCAGAAGCATCATTCTTATCATTATCATTACCATTATCATGTTCATTTCCACTTTCAGTTTCAGCATCGGAAATAGAAATACTATTAGGATCATTAGCAGGTTCAGAGGATTCTACAACATTTTTATGTTTCTTCTTCTTTTTCTTCTTAGAAGGAGCACTAGGTTCTATGCATTGAGAATCTTGTTCAATTCTTTTGGGATGCCCTTCAGGATATAGAGGATCCTGGGTAGAGACACCACCTCTAGTTGTTACTTCATAAGCATGTTTCTCTTTAGAATTATTCCCTAACAAGTCATTTCGCACTTTAGTGAGTTGATCAATTTGCGTTTGAATCATATGAAAATGTTTAACAAGCATCTTAACATCATTGGAGGTTCTCTCTACAATATCATGCAATTCACTAATAGCTCAAGAATTTTCCATTAAATGATTCTCTACTCTCATATTAAAATTTTCTTGCTTAACAATATAATTATCAAACTCATCTAAGCATTGTGCGGGAGGTTTCGAATACGGAATATCTTCCCTAGTAAAGCGTTGAAGGGAGTTTACCTCAATCATGGATGAAGGGGGAATTATCTCACATATATCTTCTATAGGAGGTAGATTCTTCACATCTTCGGATTTAATACCTTTCTCCTTGAGAGACTTCTTGGCTTCCCTCATATCTTCATCATTCAATTTAATTAAACCCCTCTTCTTCAATATTGGCGTTGGAGTTGGTTCAGGCATAGTCCAATCATCATGATTCCGGCTTATTTTTAGCCAATAATTCTTCAGCGTCGTCTGGAGTTCTTTTCCTGAAAACACAACCAGCACAACTATCCAGGTATGCCCTAGACTCAATGGTTAGTCCACTATAAAATATATCAAGTAAATCATGCTTTTCCAGATCATGATCAGGCCGAGCTCTAATAAGAGAGCAAAATCTCGCCCAAGCCTCAGGCAATTTCTCTTCATCTCCTCGATCAAAATTATAAATTCTCTGCAAAGCAATATGTTGAGCACTAGCAGGAAAGTATTTGCGGAAGAAAACATCAAGCAATTCTTTTGGACTTTTAATAGAATTAGGTGGCAAATTATTATACCAAGTTTTAGCGTCATCCTTTCATGAGAATGGAAAAATTTTAGCAACAAAGTAAGTACGCATCTTGACATCATCAGAAAACAAGCTACTTAGAGTAGATAACTCAGTCATGTGTTCAACAGCACTTTCCTTTTCAGTACCACAAAAGGGTGTTTTCTCAACAATAGCTATATGAGATAGATCAAGAGGAAAATCATAATCCTTATCCTTAATGTTTATAGGAGATGTGGCAAACTTAGGATCGGGAGACGGTTTATATCTAACGAGCATGTTCTGCAAGCAACTTTTTAATTTTTCTTGCATCGGTAGTAGCATTGCATTTTTCAATAAAATCATCATTAAGCTCCACATAATCTTCATCGGGATCATCACTAAAATAATCAAGTTCGGGTGAATTAACAGGTGTAGTAGCATTAGGAGTTTCAGTATTTTCAATTTGTCTAGACCTAGCAATTGTAGCATCTAGAAAAGATCCCAATGAACCACTATCATCAAGCACAGCAGAAATATTATGAGAGTTTTCAGATTCAGCAGAAGTACCCGCATGTGAAGCATGTGGCGGTGAAACAAGTTTATCAATCACAGATGGTGAATCAAGTGTAGCAGAGGTACTCAGAATTGTACCTTTTCTTGTAGTGGATGGCAATATGGCGATTTTAGTATCGCGAGGTTTACCCATGATGGAGAATTTGCAGCGAACAATATTAATCCAAGTGAACTTCCAAATAAAGCTATGCTCCCCGGCAACGGCGCCAGAAAATAGTCTTGATGACCCACATGTCTAGGGGATCGCAACAGTCTTCGAGGGAAGTAAAACCCAATTTATTGATTCGACACAAGGGGAGACAAAGAACACTTGAAAGCCTTAACGACGGAGTTGTCAATTCAGCTGCACTCGGAAATAGACTTGCTCGCAAGGGTTTATCGATAGTAACGGTTTTATAGCGATAGCTGATAGTGAAATAACAGCGACAGAGTAACAAAGACAGCAGTAGTGATTTTAGTAAACGAGCAGGATTAAAATACGTAGGCACGGGGACGGATGACGGGCGTTGCATGGATGAGAGAAACTCATGTAACAATCATAGCAGGGCATTTGCAGATAATAATAAAACGGTGTCCAAGCACAAAGCAATCAATAGGCATGTGTTCCATATATAGTAGTGCGTGCTCGCAATGAGAAACTTGCACAACATCTTTTGTCCTACCAGGCCGGTGGCAGCAGGGCCTCAAGGGAAACTCACTGGATATTAAGGTACTCCTTTTAATAGAGTACCGGAGCAAAGCATTAACACTCCGTGAACACATGTGATCCTCACATCGCTACCATTCCCTCCGGTTGTCCCGATTTACGTCACTTCGGGGCCATCGGTTCCGGACAGCGACATGTGTATACAACTTATAGGTAAGACCATAAACAATGATTATCTTGATGAAACAATAACATGTTCAGATCTGAGATCATGGCACTCGGGCCCTAGTGACAAGCATTAAGCATAACAAGTTGCAACAATATCATCAAAGTACCAATTACGGACACTAGGCACTATGCCCTAACAATCCTATGCTATTACATGACCAATCTCATCCAATCCCTACCATCCCCTTCGGCCTACAGTGGGGGAATTACTCACACATGGATGGGGGAAACATGGCTGGTTGATGTAGAGGCGTTGGCGGTGATGATGGCGATGATCTCCTCCAATTCCCCGTCCCGGGAGTGCCGGAACGGAGACTTCGGCTCCCGCGACGGAGTTTCGCGATGTGGCGGCGTTACGGAGGGTTTACGGCGACTTCGACTTCTCCCCGTGCGTTTTTAGGTCGAGGCCGATAAATAGTCCGAAGGAGGGCGTCGGAGGCCGGCCGAGGGGCCACACCACAGGGCCGCGCGGGCCCCCCCTGGGCCACGCCGCCCTATGGTGTGGGGCCCTCGGGCCTCCACCTGGTTCGTCCTTCTGGCTCCGTCAGTTCTCTGGGAAAATAGGGCCTTCTGCATAAATTCCGAGGATTTTCCCGAAAGTTGAATTTCTGCACAAAAACGAGACACCAGAGCAGTTCTGCTGAAAACAGCGTTAGTCCGTGTTAGTTGCATCCAAAATACACAAATTAGAGGCAAAACAATAGCAAAAGTGTTCGGGAAAGTAGATACGTTTTGGACGTATCAATCATTTTCCCCAATTCTTTACAGTTAAAGAGCAGATTTGAAAAAACATAATTCTACTTTCCGGAACATTATAATTAAATATTTATGCGGACAGTATTTTTAATTTAATCTTTGAATTGCTTATCGAAATGATGCATATAATATACTATTGGATTCGTATTGTAATTTCGCATCTTTTTCGTGTTCATTGTTTTTCCAAATTCTTTATTTTTTAAAAATAATTTCGAATGTACAAAACAACATTTTCACGGATTTCACTAATTTCGTGTAGTTTTTGAGGTCTAATTTCCAAACGGTTTATTGGATTGATTCATATGATATGCCATTGGAAAGGTATTGACTAGACGCAACTTTTATATATATATATTTTTCACCAATTATTCACAGTTTAAGAGCAGATTTTAAAAAACATGATTCTACTTTCCTTATTTCTTATTTTTATTTACTGTTTTTGGGAATTTATTTCCGAACCACTTGTCGGAATGTTCCAACTGAAATTTTGTTGAAAAGATATTGATTAGGTGCAACTTTTTCGTTTTGAATTTTTTAAAGCGAACTTCCTCGAGGTACAATGTGAACTTCAGGACGTTACGAAGTGAGCTGTCATTTTGACCAAAGTGAATTTCAACAAAATGTAGTTGTATGACGTATTTTAAAGTGAACTTCGATGAGATGGAAAGTGTACTTCCACGCGGTACAAAGTGAAATTCATTTTTTACAAAAGTGAATTCCCACAAGAAGTAATTTTATCGGCGTGCAAAAAGGTGAACTTCTACGTGGTGCCAAGTGAACTTCCTCGTAGTGTACAAAGTGAACTACTTGTTTTAACCTAAGTGAATTTTGACAAAAAAAGTATTTCAACTTGTTTGACAAACGTAATGTGAACTTTCGAAAAATGATGTGAACTTCGGAAAAAGTAAAGTGAACTTCCGGAAAAAATTTAAGTGAACTTCCGAAAAATAAAGTGAACTTCCCGAAAATGAAGTGAACTTCCCAAAAAAGTAAAGTGAACTTCCGAAAAATAAAGTGAACTTCCCAAAAAAGAAGTGAACTTCCGGGAAAAGTAAAGTGAACTTCCAAAAAAACTAAAGTGAACTTCTGAGAAATGAAGTGAACTTCCCGAAAAATGAAGTGAACTTCCGAAAAAAGTAAAGTGAACTTCCGAAAAATGAAGTGAACTTCCTAAAAAAAATGAAGTGAACTTCCGACTAAAGTAAAGTGAACTTCCGGAAAATGAAGTGAACTTCCCAAAAAAATGAAGTGAACTTCCCAAAAAAGTAAAGTGAACTTCCGAAAAATGAAGTGAACTTCCCAAAAAAATGAAGTGAACTTCCGAAAATAGTAAAGTTAACTTCCAAAATAAAGTGAACTTCCCAAAAAATGAAGTGAACTTCCAAAAAAGTAAGGCGAACTTCCGAAAAATGAAGTGAACTTCCCAAAAAATGAAGTGAACTTCCCAAAAAATGAAGTGAACTTCCCAAAAAAGAAAAGTGAACTTCCGAAAAATGAAGTGAACTTCCCAAAAAAAGTGAAGTGAACTTCCAAAAAAGAGCGAACTTCCAAAAAATGAAGCGAACTTTCAAAAATGAGTTCCTCGGTATGTGGCGTGGGTTTGATAGTAGGCGGGATGGAGTCGGCGGGAGGTAAGGTAGGGTGGGGTCATCAAGAGGTGGTGTGGGTGGGATCTTCGGAAGTTGGAGGTGTGGGGTTGGTGGGTGGTGGTGGTGGGGTAGGGTCGACGAGAGGTAGGGTGGGGTCGATAAGAGGTGGGGTTGGCGGGCGGTAGCTAGGTGGGGTGGGGTTGGTTGGGGGTGGGTGGGTTGGGCCGGCGGAAGGTTGGATGGGATTGGGTGGTTGTGTCGGGTTTAGAAGGTCTTTAGAGATGGGTTGTAGAATAACTAGTCTATAACATCCTGGGGGGTTCTAGAATAGCTATCTATATATATATATATATATATATATATATATATATATATATATATATATATATATATATATATATATATATATATAGCACAACTATTCTCGAACCCCCTTAAGAGGGGTTCTAGAATAGCTATTCTTGAACCCCTACAAACAAACCGAACTATTCTTACCTAGCTATCCACCCGAACCGCCCCACCACCCCCTAGTGAACCGAGCGAACCCCATCGGAACGACCTTCTTTGTCGTCGGCCGGAAACAGCCACACGCCACGTTGCCTCCCACCTCCACCGCGCGCTATCGGGAAGGCTCCCCTCCTCCACCGCGTGCCGCCGGCAGGCCCCCACCTACACCGCCGTCGGCCGGGAGGCCCCCGCCTACACCGCCCGCCGCCGGGAGGCCCCGCTATCGGGAAGGCTCCCATCTCCACCGCGTGCCGCCGGCGGCCCCCGCCTACACCGCCTGTCGCCGGGAGGCCCCCCGCCTACACCGCCCGCTGCCGGGAGGCCCCCCGCCTACAACGCAAGCCGCCGGGAGCCCCACCCCCGCGCCTCCAACGCGTCCGGCCGGGAGGGCCCCCGCCTACACCGCGCACCGCCGGGAGGGCTCCGCCTCCGACACGCGCCGCCGGGAAATCCTCCACCTCTGCGCCGCGCATCGGTGGTCGACCGCGTGCGCCGCCCCTAGAGCCCACATGCGCTGCGTCGCGAGTCCACCGGCGTTCACCTCGCTAACCTGGTAAATCCCGGTCGTCGCCTCTCCCTCCCCTCCCGCCTGGATCCCCGCGGCACGCTACCCTGCTCACCGGAAAAACGCACCCTTAACTGTTGCCCTGCTCACTGGCCTTGGAAGCCACCGCCACTGATTTGCTGCTACTGGATATGTGCGTGTGAGATTTTTTTCACAGATTGTGGGTGTTTTGTTTGCAGAAAGGTTGGATGATTACAACACCAAAACAATACTATCAGAAGTTTACTCTTTGAATTCGAGAAGTTGACTCATTGAATTTGGAGATGTAATCATCCAACCTCAGGAAATATAAATAGAAATTTCCATTGGGAATAACGTTAGCTGAATTTTGAAGTTCACAAATTAGAAAATGTGAAGTTCAGATATAGGCACAGAGATGCAACCATTGCTCCTGGTACATGGCTGCGGCAATGACCTCACAACCATGCCCTTGCCTCGCTGCTGCTCTGAACTCCGGGCGGTGATGCTCGTAGTCGTAGATGATTTTGGCTAGTGGACCAATCCAAGTTCCCTGATTCACTTTATTGCTCGTCATTCAATATTTGAAGTTTCCAAATTTACTGTTATTAAAGTTCAGTTTGTACTAGTGCTAAGTTCACTATTTTCTTGGTAGAAAAATGTATTCTCTTGCAAGTTCGCTAGACTTCTTTTGGTGCTTAACTTAGTAAGCGACAAAAAGTGCACTTCTGTTAATATTAGCAGTTCATTATTCGTTGACTTTGTGCCTTACAGGTGTTTGCTTCCATGTGTACAAACATGAATTATGTTTCGAAAAATAATTTCCACAAGAAGTTGCTCCTAATTTACAATTGTTTTGGCTTTGCAATAGCTAAGGATGTTCACTCTTTGTTTTGAACCGTTTCACTACCTGAAAAATGGAAGTTCCTGTGTGGAAAAAGTATCCGTTATAAAAATTGCATCTATGGAGTTTGCACTTTGCTTCGATCTTTAGTTGTCTGAAGTTCACTTCCTCCCTACCGCGGAGTTCGTTACAAGTACAGGGCAATTGCGCTTACTTATAAAGCACCGTGGTTCGTAGGTTCACTTTTTATTTGCTAAATGTTCACTTCCTCTATGAGGGGAAGCTCACTTGTTTTTATCATGTCTTAAAACTCAAATATATCTTGTGAATCAACTTCTATAACAATGTTGTTATTCCATTGTTTTTGTAGGTCAATACAATGAGCTCTAGATAATAAACTCTTATCTTCTGTGTGGCAGGACCTTCGAGGCTCCTGATGGCAAAGCATGTTTGGCATTTTCAAGAAAATAAGTGTATGAAAATGAAGACGCTTTGCGTTTGGTATGCATTTCCAAACAATGACCTATGATATTTCCTTATATATGATTTATTCAGATGCAGCAATCCAGCTGGAGTTTATTTCCATGTATTACTCTACATCTGTCTGCTTGTGCAAACAGTTTAGAGGACACTTACCCTTTGCATCTACTGATTATGGAACAAATATGATAGGTTTGAAAATACAAGTTCACCTCATCCACATATGAACAAATTTTGGATGTTAGCATTAAAAGCAATTTCAAAAGTTCATTCTTTGATATTTATAAGTTCATTATTTGCATTTGAGAAGTGCACACGTAATGTTGTTTCCTCAACCTTAAAAGCAAACACCGCCTCTTCAAAAAAGTATATGTTTTAATCGTGAAATGCAGTTGATCAGCATGCCGAAGTTTGGTGTTGTGTTTACTATAAAAGTATCCATTTTATATAAACGAAAAACAAAAATATCTCTGTTTGTACAGTGGAAGTTCACCTTACATAAATAATCAAGTTCGCTCTCAGTTTAGTTCACTCCTAGGCTAAGTTGCTCTCGAACTCGCTTATTGAAATAGTGAACTACTATGTGTGTATTGCGGCTGCGGTCTTAATTTTTTTGTTACGTATGCTGTGAACTTTCATCTCTAGAGGTAAAAAAAATATAGGAATCTGTTGATGTTTGTTTTATAATCATGCTTGAAGTTCACCTCCTTTTTTCCTGGGAGTTAGCCTTGTCCATTTTCTTGGAAAGTTCACATTGTAATTGCTTGGAAGTGCAAATTTTCTATGCCAAAGTTCATATTTATGTTACCAGGAAGTTCCCCTTTTTAGTATACAGTTTTTGGTCGAAAAAATTCGATTTGACTTGCAAAAGAGGTTCGGTTTCATCGTGAATAAAGCTATATCGGTTTGTTTACTGAAAAGCCAAAGTCCACTTCATATGATATATGCTATTATGGTAGTGCATTCTTTGTATAAAAAGTTCACTACATGTACATGGAGAAGTTCATCTCTGAGTTAATTTATGTTTCATTATGCCATCCATGCAATGGCATTTCCTACTTTCCTGATAATAGTGAGCAAAGGTTAAGAAAAATTAGAATTCCACTTATTTAACTATAGTGGTTCACCAATGTGAGAAGTTCATCCTAGGGCCCTGGAAGTTTACTTCTATGTTGTTTTGTCAGATAAAGCAGCCAACATAATCAAAGAACAGGAATGTAGCATGTCCATCCGAGTTGCCCCTCTCCCTCCTCTGAATCTGAACTCCCCTCTCCCTCAACTCTAAAATTCCCTCACCCCAACTCTGAACCGCCGGTCTAGGCAGAGAGCCACGTCCGGAGAGCGTGCGCCTCGGCTGCTGCTAGTGTTAACTAAACTACTGCCCCTGTCGAACTAAACTAGTACTTGTTTTGGTAATAACGGAAGTTTCAAATTTATTTACGGGGGATATTTAGACCTTTGTTTCTTCAATCTTAATATTTAGTCTCTTCTCTCTTCTGGTCCTAACCATAGTCTCTACATACTGATCCAAATATAACCATTGCACTGATGCAGGTATACTCTACCTTTTATTCCAGGAAGTAAATTTGACAATACTTGGAGCTCTCTTAAGATGGCGTTTGGAGTAAATCTGGCAATACTTGGAGCTCTCTTAATATGGATCCGTTGTTGTCAACGTGTCAGCATCATATACATCAGGGAAGTGCACTCGATACATCCAGGCAGTTCACTTATTGCAAATTTAGGTAATGACTGTTCTGCCTATTTAGAAAGCATGTGCGTTCAGAGAGTTAGTGCAAGAAATTCAGATATTAAAACTGGTGCTGGTGTTGCACTATATTTCTTAACTGCTGCGTTGTGTGAATTTTCACATAAAGATTGTTTGCTAGCTTTGTATTTGAGCAAATGTTAGACGATTACAGCACATAAAAACAATTTCACCTAGTTCACATATGAAGTTTACTCAGTCACGACGTTCACTTTTTTAATCCTATGAGTTTGATCATTTTTGTTGACTTTTTTTCTCTACTACTTCTGAACTCTCCAATTTCTAATACATGAGTTCACCTCGAAAAATATGCATATTGTCTGGATCTTACTTTTGATACATATACTGTTGATGTGTTCATTAACTAAAAGAAAGAAGTTCACACTATTCATATGGCAAAATGTCACCTTTTATTTTCGCGGAGTTCGTTTTAGTGAGCTTACCTATGTGTATTTTAGTTCACTTTATGTACGTTGACAGTTCAGATTTGTGTTTGATTAATATTCTCACGTTTTTCCGGTTGATATGTCTATGTACGGGGCAAAATACTAGCTCACCTGCTGGCATTCTCATGTTTTCTCTATATACAACACTATTTTTTGGTTGGAACAATTCCATTTGACCCTACAGAAAATAATTTATGTTTATTGTACAAGTAAAAAATGAAGTTCACTTGTTAATCTACAGAGGTTCGTTAAAAAATGTGAAGCAGCAGGGGAGTTCATGTCGTCCAGCTCAACAGTTCACTCGCCACCGCCAACATCCTCCATCGGAGCCTTCCTCAGCAAGGTAAACCAGCATCGCAGCAGTACCTCTCTCCTGCTCGGTTTTTTCCCATCCTTGTTGCTACCCTATAATGTGTTTATATTGTTGGTTTATTTCCTGTATCCACTCTGAAACCTATTGAAACAAACAAAAGTATTGATTCATGGACCCAAATTAGGGTCAGAGTAATCCCGCGCTAGAAGTTCAATTCTTTATGTCAGAAAAGTTCACTTTGTATTCGGGGAGTTGGCAAATTTTGGAAGTTAACTTGTTTCTTCAGTATTCAACTTAATTTGTTGGTGCGAAAAGTTTTAAGTAATAGCAATTTGTCAAGCAGCAGGAGTCAATATAGGATTGTGAGGCCTGTCTGGTTGTGGGTGCTTCTACTGTAGTTACTAAACTAATTCATGTTGTTGATGCCACGCTAAGTGTTGGTACTTTTCTTTCTCTTCATTAGATTAAAAGATGCTTATGTGGGATATTTGGATGGATAAGCAACAGAGCAACCGAGCAACAGCGAGCAGCCTACTACACCGCTTGATGGTTTACTAACGAATGCTGCAGGAGTTAACAAGCACGACCGCAGGCCCACTAGCAGTGTCGTCGCGCACGGAACTGCGTCGCGCTTGGCTCCTGAACCTCTCTCTAAAAAAATGGTTGTTCTATTTATCTTAGTCTCTCTAAGATCCTCGCCCTTTCTGTTACTTTTGAAGTGAGTTTTTCTAGAACATGTTCCTAATGTGCGTTCTCTTGTTTACTACACACACACACACACACATATATATATATATATATATATATATATATATATATATAGAGAGAGAGAGAGAGAGAGAGAGAGAATGAATGGTTACTTTTTTATTGTTACGAAAGTTCACCTTTGTTGACTACTTCAGATACATGAGTTCTCTTCTTTTGTCCATCTAGTCTTGGTCGCCAGGTGAATGAATGGGAATTTAATTGATGTGTATTTTGTAAGCATGCCTAAAGTTAGGACCTTTGTTAGTTTTAGGAAGTTCATTCGTTTCAGTTTAGACAGTGCACTGTTATTTATTTCCAATACTGGGTAGTTCACGATGCCTGGACTGGGGATTCAGTCTTACTAGTATGTACGTGCCGATGCGTTTCTGGCTATAACAAGGTAGAAGTTCAGTTTGCTAAAGAAGACTGCCTGTTTATACTAACAGTATCAGAGGTCTTAATTCCTTGCAAGAGCAGTCCATTTTGTTCTCAAACAGATGAATCAAAAGTAATTTATATTCTGTTGCTGCTATTGCCTTGTTTTAAAACATAGATATTCTTGGATAATTCTATCATGTGAACCAGAACGTGCAGTACAGGCACAGTTAATTTCTCTAAGAACATTAAAATTATTCTGAAACAATAGAGAATTTGAGGAAATTCTCAATGTTTTTGTGCACAAGATACTTGCAGTGTCCTCTCTCAGCTGATGCAATGCTTTTGGGCTATGTGTGTTATGCTGAAAGTTCAGATGTCGGTCAAATAAGTGAACTACTAACTACTGAATTCACATTTTGAAGTCACAAAGTTCACTGCAATGCTGACAAAAGTTCTTGTTTTATCAGCGAAGCTCACTTTGGTTGTGTCTAAAAAGTGAGGCGCTCACTTCGTCCATCTCAACTTATCTTGTGTGTGTATTTTTTCTATCTCTTGTGGCAGAAAAGAATTTGACATGGTTAATGTTTCATTAGACTTATATAACGGGAAGTTCACTCTTCTCCTTTTCGAGTTAAATGCTTGCATCCCACGATATGCAGATGTGTGTAGAAGTATATAATGGGAAGTTCACTCTGCAGTCGGTTGCTCCTCCTCCTGAAGGCCAGGACCACCGTCGCTGTTGAGTCCAGCCCATGGTACGGCAAACAACGTTAGCGTACCGTGCCTGACACAGGAGTCCACCCAGCGCCATCCCAAGAGTCGACTGCTTCAACTAAGGCAGTTGACAGACTCCCATGCCCAGGTCAGCCTGCTCCTCCCAATGCTAATCACTATGAACTGTGGTTCCTACTTTGGTTTTCTTGTGCACATAATTGTTCTGGGAGTGAATTGAGTTTATTCTGCACATAAATAGTTGTATGGTGAAAAAAAGTTCACATTTTTGAAACTCGTTCGTGTAAAAATTCGAAATCCAGTGTGATAAAACCACATCGGTTCTTTTCAAAAGGAACAACAATTATTCTGTGTGCGTAGTAGGTTGCTGATCACGAGAAGCTTTGTTGTTATTTCCTATTTTGATATGTGGGAACACGAGATTAGCATGTGAATTATCTGGTGAATTACATGCGGGTAGTTCAATATGAACGCCCCAGAAAGTTCCCTTTGAATCTGTAGGTAGTTCACCTCGTCTCGCTGAAAAGATCACCTAATTGTTAGCCAGTTCACTTTTAACACATGGTAAGTTCTTTTTGCACTTGTGGAAGTTCATTTCATTTTCATCTGAATAACAAAAAATGAATAAATTGCAGATAAATGTATTCATAAATTGCTTCCTTTTTTAGAATATGATTGCCAACTCATAGTATCAAACTTGGAAAATATCAAATGCATATTGAGCAGTTCAGCTTTTGAATTTGGAAAATATCAAATGCATTAAAATATTTTCCCAGGAAGCTGAGTATTTTTTTTTTGTTTGGAAGATCATTGTATCAAACAGGGAAGTACAGTAAAGAAAAACCGCTGGCGACTTTCACTTTCAGATTATTCATAGGGGCAATCAATTTTTATTTTTCGGGAGTTCAGATTATTCATTTGAATGCCCTGAAAAGTTCACTTTGAACGAGCTGTCAGTTCACCTCGTCTTCCGAATCAGTCAAGTAGTTCAGTTCATCTATGCGCGAAATTCGCTTCTTCTTTCGCGGTTGTCAGTCTCATCAATTATTTTATTGGTAAAGTTCACATCGTCCTTGTGTGGAAGTCCACCTTTTGTCTCTGGGAGAAGTTTAGTTTAGTAGAACACACCGGCAAAAGTTAAATTTTACACGAAGTCCTTTTTTCTTCAAAGAATTAACTCAAAATAAAAGATACTTCACCGAAGAAAAAAAAAGAGTTCATTTTCTTTTGACGGGAAGTTCACATACTCTATTCCACGTGTCGGCAGGGCACACTCGTTTGACGGGATGCAAACCATTACATCTGTATGGTGGTGGTACTGAATTGTTGCTTAACTAAACTGCCTATATTGCTGAACTGGCTACTTGTTTTCTGAAAGCAGAATTGCTACTTATTTCGGCAGCTACAACAGTTAAGAATTTTTTTTAACACAAAAGCTTTGTATGTTGTAGGTCTATTCCCATAAGAAACGTCCAATTGAAGATCCAAAGTTCCAGTACCCAGTGTTTGCTGTCACATTGAGAGATTATGCATGCAAGTCCCCCGGATTGAGACCTGTCTTGAAAGATCGTGTCATGGGGAAGTTTGCCCAGGTCTGAAGGTCACACACATCCCTGAAGAAAACCATTTCATTCAGGAGCAATTACTCGACATGGTCAATGAGCTCCTTCTTTGCTTCGTAAGCAACCTCTGGCTAGACTGTAGTGCACAAAAGAATTATATTGGAAGTATGTAAAACAAAGTGTTCCAGATAAATTTGGAAGTTCGTTTCGTCCGTGTGAGAGGTTCAGTTTTTCCATGGAACAGTTTGTGTGGAGATGGGCTTACATTTTTTTGTAAAATGTTATTTTCTTTGGCATTTGAAACGAGTTCTCTTCATCCTCGTTGCACAGAAAACCATTGTGGTGCAATGTGTGCATTCCTTGTTCCTCCTGCTATTTGTTGTGTGTAAATTTGATTATTGCGTTGCTTCTAGGCTTGTTTCAAAGAATTATTTTGTAAGGTGAAGTTCAGAGTGAATAGATCAAAAGTTCAGAGAGTTGGAGCTGTGAAATTGAGAGAGCTATTTTCAGATACATATTGACAAGGTATCAACTTGTCAATGCCTATGGATTGTAGGCTAGGGTTTAGTTAGAAGTAGAGGGCAAGTAGATCTCGAAGGTTTCAGCCGAAAAGTACTCGACGATTATGAAAACTTGGGTTTGTAACAATGATTTGATGATCTCTTCGTCCCTCGACTCCCCCTTTATATAGGAGGTGGAGCCGAGGGATTCGTGCTGTACAAGTTACAGAGTCCGGGACGGTTTCTAACTCATCCCGCCAGATTACAAATAACACTTCCTATTACAACTCTAACTTTCCTTAATATATCTTGGGCTCCCGAATCTTCTTATTCTTCGGGTAGTGGGCCTTCGATAAACCCCGGGTACTATCTTCGGCAGGCCCATTTGGGATGCCTATGTCGGTAGCCCCGAGATTTTGCTTGAATCGTAGAGTCAGGGAAAATCTCCACTGTTTATTTTTAGTCGACAGCTTTAACTTTTCTATATTTCTTCACATAAAATTCTATATTGTACAGGGATAATGGTAGTTGGGGCTAGTTCATCTGACGGATCAGGTACTAGTTAACTGCTCTCGTGGCAATCCGCAAAAACCTACTTCAAGATCACGTCCCTTGACATGACCTTGGGATACTGGTGTAAACTTCGACAGGCGCCGCTTAAGGTCTTACCATTCTGTCGAGTCCCAGTAAAATTTATCGGGTACCTAACGCGTCCATTAGGATTTTTCTTCGTATCTGTTGATACGGATAAAAGTAGCAGAGCGCAGTCTTCGGCGATGCCACGCCCAGCAGAACGGATCTGGGGTCTTACCTTCGCAAATTTGCGGCATTCAGAAATTGATCGCAACTTTGGCGTTCTGAGAATATATTGTCGAGTGCTTTTTCGGCTGTTGGAATGGCACATTTTATTGAGTCAAAGATGACTTATATTGCTCTCCCGATGGGAGTATATGTAGAGTTAATTATACCTCGAAATATACTCTTTTGCTTTTCTATCTTTCTTTTTTAATTTCATCGGGCACGCGAACAGCGTTCCCGATGGGAGTAGCCCCGAGGCTACAGCCAAGGACTTGTGCTTGGTTGTAGGCTCAACATTTTAGTCCACCTTGTCGCTATATTGTCATTATTTCTCGATATGATCTTCTTTTCATCTCTCGGGTGCGCGAACAGCGCTCCCGATGGGAGTAGCCCCCGAGGCTACAGCCAAGGACTTGTGCTTGGTTGTAGGCTCCCACAATTTCTATATTGCCATACTCAAAATTTTACTTTTGTCGAAGTAGCCCCCGAGCATTTGGGCAAAAACTTGTATTTGATCAAAGGCTCCCGAAGTATTCAACAACTTCTCCTGTCGCCAATCTTCTTTTATTTTTCTTGTCGGCATGCTTTCCTTAGTCAAATTTACGTCATCTCTGTTAATAGTCGTGATTTTTCTGCCTTGTGGGTCCATTGTTTCCACCACGTTGACACATCGTGCAAGTGGGGGACACACGTCCTCCGCTTTTTCTGGCGCACACACCGTAACTTCCACGACGTTGAATTACTTTTTTACCCTTGACGCCACATGGTTATCATCTGTCACATATTTTCCTTATCCAACGGTTCATTGTTTCACCGCACCCTTATATAAATTCATCTTCTTCCTCCTTGGACACTTCCGCCCGCGCCGTCTTCCTTCTCTCATCTGCAAATTTCCTCTTGCAATCCACAACTTCCTGAGCTCCTCACCTTCAACTGCGAATCCTGCGCCATTGTTGATGCCACCTCGCCGATCGACCAGGCACAGTACGCCGGAATCCTCCATGGCCGCCGCGGATCTTGGAACGGCAGAGTGGGAAAGATCCAAAATTTTCACTCAAGACGTCAACCTACTGAAGAAGCTGGGGATCACCAAGAAACCCCAAGCATTGCGCTTCCCCAGTGAGGAAAGCTACCCAACCCCTCCAATGGGATACCGGGTAAGTTTTGTCGATCACCTCATCCGTGGTCTTTCCGCCCCCATTCATCCTTTTCTCCGTGGACTGCTCTTTGTCTATGGTTTGCAACTCCACCACCTCACGCCGAATTCAATCCTCCACATTTCCATTTTCATCACTTTGTGCGAAGCCTTCCTTGGCGTCCAGCCTAACTGGGCGCTATGGAAACGCATTTTCTTCTGCCGCCGCAATGGCTCGCCCAATGTCGCCTATAATATAGGCGGCATTGTAATTTCTGTTCGACCCACTGTCGACTACTTCGACGTCAAGCTTCCTGACTCAGTTCAAGGATGGCGCAAGAAGTGGTTGTACATTCAGGAGGAGAACCACGGATGCGCAGAAGACAATATCCCTCCTTTTGATGGTGCCGAAAAAATCTTTCGCCGCCGCTCATGGGACGCGGAGGCCACCGAAGAAGAAAGGGCGTCGACAGAAACCTTGATGGCTCGTATCCACGAGTTACAAAATACTCGCGGCAAGGAGTTATCAGGCATCCAAATCACTGCATACTTTCTTAGGACTAGGGTGCAGCCGCTTCAGGCTCGCAAGCATCCTCTCTGGAAATATGCCGGCGACAAGGACGTAGACCGGCTGTCGGTGAATTTGGAGGTCAAGGACTTAGAAAGACTTGTCCGAAAAATTTCATCTCTCAGCAAAAAAGATGCTGTTCCTTCTTCTTGTCGAGTGACGCCATTCAGCGCCGCCAACCCACTTCCCGAGGTAATCTTTGACTAATTGTCTTGTTGTTGCTTTGTTAACTTTTTTGTAACTTCTTTTCTGACGTCTCTCCTTATTTTATTTTGCGCAGAATCATCCTGACCTTGTCTCGCTTCCTCCTCTTCCTGAGGGTGGAGAAGTCGAAGAAAGGGCTATTGTCACAGATGACAATCAAGAAGCTCCATCCTTTGTGAACGAACCCGTGGATTCATGAAAATCTGCGGGTAATTCCGAAGGTACTTCGTCGGCACAATCTCCTCCTCCCGCTGTCTCCCCGAAAGGCAAAAGGAAAAGGAATGATGTCGAAGACTCCGGCACTTCCAAAGCCGAAGAAGTTGATCCTTCACACCAGAAGGCAACTTACGATCCTTATCTTGAATCCCTCGTCAGCTCGTAAGTCATTTTTATTTTTCCTTATTTCTGTACCCGAAATGTTTGTCTTGTCTTGCTTTTTTATGCTGTCTTCTTTTAATTACAGCGATGACGAGGAAGAAGTACCAACTGTTGACGTGGCTCCTCGTACGAGCACGTCACATACTTTACTTGCTTCGGACACGCTAGTTGAAGGAGAAGAATCTTCGCCTCCTCAACAAAACGTCGTCACCACTACTCCGCCATCAAGCCCCCGTGCTCCTTCACCAAAAAGGACGAGGGTTGAGACGATCATTGAGCCTGCCCCTCAATTGGGTAGCTCTTCCACTTTGCTCTTGGATGATGTAAGTTTTTGAATTTTCTTGCCAATATCTATATTTCCTCTATTTTTCTTTTTCACGCCTTCACTCTTTTTTCATATCGATGTTTCTCTTTCTTTGTTCTTTTTTGACAGCCCATGATCAAAGAGCTTATCCGCATCGGATCCCAATTCATTGGGTACCGTGAATATGCCAGCAGAACTGAAGGTAATAATTTTTGACTTCTTGCTCTTGTCATTTGTCGCCATTTTTGACCTTTCCTCTTTTTTTTATTTCGATAGAGAAACTTGCAGAGGCCAACAAGCGTGCCGACGCACTTGCTCAAAAACTGGAGCAAAGTGAAGCGGCCCGCAAGAAGGCCGAACTTGTTGCTAGCGAAGCCAAAGCAGAGGCTGATGAAGCCAAAGCAAAAGCTGCTAGTGTCGAGGATCTGCAGAAAAGACTTGAGGATGCTGAAACTGCTTTAGACGAGCACAAAGCTGCACAGGCTGAGCGTGAGCAGGGGATCCTCAAGCGCCTGAAATCACAAAGTCGACGCACTCAAAGTAATATTATTGATCCCTTCTATTTTTATGCGACCCGCTGTTTCTTGTTTTTGACCAACGTTTTGTTTCCTGTGGCAGGCCAAACAAACCAAGAGTTTGATCTGGAGAATCCCGACAATGATCCTCTCCTCGACGCACTTTCTTATCTGGAGCTTCATGGGTCCGAAATTCGTGAAGGCGTGGCAAATGCTAGTGCAGGATTGTCGACGCTGTTCCCCTACTTCTTCCCGAAGAAAGAGGAGCCCCGACTTTCCTTGCCCTTGCCAAGAGCTTCAATTCATCAGAAGACCTTGGACTGAAGATGCGCCGAGGAAAATATGAAGATTGCTCGTCGAGAGCACCTTGTTGCCCCGGTTGCTGATAGCCAACAAGCTGTTGATTGGATGAAAGTTGGCGACACCGATCGGATAGAACAGATCAAGATGGAGGTCGTCGATTAAGGCAGCCAAGCCCAACACGAAGAAAATCTTGGCCTATCTCGGGATCAAACCAGCTTCAACTCCTAGCTCATCAAGGCCGGAGGTCTAGTTGCATGCTTCTTTGTTTTTCTTTCTCTCGTTTCTTTTGCTCTTGTCGCCAAAGTAGTTTTTGGCGACACGTACTTCATTAGCTCCACTGTAAGGCCTTTGTAACTATTCCGAAAGATTAATGAAAACTCTATCTTTGCTTGTTGATTGATGTTGTCTTGTTTTATTAAATTTCAGTTGGTATTTGATAACTATACTCCATCTTCCGCTCCTTCCAATGTTTCGCCTTCTTCTTCTCGCTCAAGGAGAACTCTTGCTGATACTACACCTGTCGAAGATTCCTTGCCGCAAGAATTGGATGAACTTCGGCAGCAACTTCAGTATGCAAAGAAGCAAACACTTGTGATCATGGAAAAGTCTCGTAAGTCATCTGAAGCCGAAAAAGTTGCACTTCAGCAAGCTCGCGAGGCCGTGGCTGCTAAGGAAATCGCTGCTTCCGAGGCTGAAAAGGCGACTACTCGAGAAAATTTCATGCTCGAGTTAATGAATGAAGCCAGTGCGGATATGTCGGGTATGCTTGTTTCATCCTCCGATATCTTCCGTCTTCATGCTCGCGTCTCTTAAAGTTTTCTCGCTCTCGTTGTTTTAATAGGTTCCTTTATCGATGCTTGTTGCCGAAGAAGAGAGGGTAAATACTAGGACGAACCTCCTTGTTAACCTTGCCCTTGACCATGGTTCTCTGTTTTGGGCTACCCCGGAGAGGACCCGCCGATTGTCGGATTTCGGGATCGCGCCTCTCAAACTCGCGACTTCCTTGACTTCGTACCGGGACCTTGTCTATGGTTTATAACTCCATGTTTCCTCGGAACGTTCAACCACAAACTCTTCCCGAGTTAATGGGGAAATTTAAGGATTCCCACAAGATCCATGATTTTGTCAGAGCTCAACTGGTAGCTGGCGCCAGATTTGCCCTTATCATGCTTCAGATCTGCCACTCAAAGCTTGACCTGACCCAAGTTGTTGCGAAAGTTCATGAGAAGGTAAGGCGCCGAAGAGTTGGTGTCCACCGAATTAACACGAAGGTTTCGCCTATAGCCGAAGAAATGATTGAAGACCTTCTTCGGATGGATGCCGACTTTTTTGCAGATGGTCATTATGCTGATTTTCTTGGCGCTGCTCCTGAAGAAAACAGAATTACCCTTGATGACATATTGAATCATGACTAATTATTTTCCTCTGGTAGATAACTCTTCTTTGTAACCCATGATTGTGATTATATTGTGAAGCAATCATCGTATTTCTATATTTGTCTAGCCCCCGAGTGTTTCGGTGGCTATTTACTGTATTTTGTGTATTGCGAGGTTTTGAACCAAGGCATTTATTCAATATGTAGTTTTAGCGAGTATCAGCCCCGAGCTTCTTTGTTGAGTACTATTTTGTATTTTTATTGACTCGCGAGGTATTTTAATACCAAGGCGAGGCTTTTCTTTTTTCGAGGAACTATATTGAAATTCGTCGGATCGGAGACTTTGAGCGTGTCGATAAAGAAAAGTTATATTGACACTATCTTTATTATATTGCAGCACCGCGAGCCCGCCTCATTAAAAACCTTTCCCGGCCCCACTCGGTGCCCCAAAAAGGAAAAGAGTGCGGCTGAAAACTCGCGGGCGTTTCAGTACATTGAAGTTTTACAAGGACTATATTTCAGCTCTAGGCGTAGAACCGCCTGAGTTGCGCCACGTTCCAGGGGTTTTGCTCCTCCACCCCGGTCTTCTTGTCCTTTATCCTGTATGCTCCTCCTCCGATTACTTCCGTGACAATGTAAGGGCCAAGCCATGGTGACTCGAGTTTTTCATGACTTTTTTGCGTGAGCCGAAGAACTAGGTCTCCTATCTGAAAAGATCTTGGCCGCAAACGTCGACTGTGGTAATTCTTCAAGTCCTGTTGGTATTTGGTTACCCGAGACAGTACTTCGTCTCTAGCCTCGTCGAGTGCATCGACGTCATCTTCTAGCGCTTTTCTCGACACCTCTTCATCATATTCCACGACTCGTGGAGAGTCATGCTCTATCTCGATTGGTAATACTGCTTCTGCTCCATGAACCAAGAAGAACGGAGTTTCTTGTGTTGCTGTGTTTGGTGTTGTTCGTATGCTCCATAATACACTGGGCAGCTCCTCTGGCCAGGTGTGTCGAGCTTTCTCCGATGGCGCTAATAAGCGTTTCTTAATGCCGTTGCAGATGATTCCATTAGATTTCTCGACTTGGCCGTTGGTCTGCGGGTGCGCAACTGACGCAAAGTGTAACTTGATACCCACTTCTTTGCAATAATCTTTGAATTCGTGGGATGTGAAATTACTGCCATTGTCTGTGACGATGCTATGGGGCACTCCAAATCTGAAGACGAGGCCTTTTATGAATTTTTATCGCGGATGCTCCGTCCGGTGAATTTATCGGCTTCGCTTCTATCCACTTTGTAAATTTGTCGACAGACTACTAGCATGTACTCCTTTCCTCCCGGCCAAGATTTGTGTAACTTGCCCACCATATCAAGTCCCCATTGGGCAAAGGGCCACGACAATGGTATTGGTGTTAGTTCTGCTGCTCGGAGAGTGAGGTTTTGCGGCAAACCTTTGACACGCGTCGCAAGTTCTTACTATTTCCTTGGCGTCCTCGATTGCTGTCAACCAGTAGAATCCTGCCCGAAAAACCTTGGCTGCAATAGCTCGACTACTCGCGTGGTGTCCACATATTCCTTCGTGTACATCCTTCAGAATTATTCTTCCTTCTTCGGGTGTGACACACCTTTGCGATGACGCCTGAAATACTTCGCTTGTACAATTCTCCTTTGATCACCGTGAAAGCTTTAGAGCGTCGAATTACTCGCCTTGCCTCAACTGGATCATCGGGTATTTCTTTCCTGAGGATGTATGATATATATGCTTGCATCCAAGGAACTTGTACCATCATTACAAGCTCTTGGTCCTCTTCATCCTCCGTGGTTTCTGTGAGGGGTGTCGAAGTTTTCTCTTCTTTTGCTTTTTTCTGCACCTTTTTTGGCTTCGTGGATCTCTCCGCTATTTCCTCCCAAAATACTCCTGGCGGGATTGGGAGGCACTGCGACCCGATGTTTGCAAGAACGTCAGCTTCATTGTTGCTTAATCTACTGATGTGATTTACTTCGCATCCATCGAACAACTTCTCGAGCTCGTTGTACACCTCCTTGCATGCCATCATGCTATCATTGACTGCGTCACATTGGTTCATAACTTGCTGAGCCACCAATTGTGAGTCGCCAAAGATTTTTAGTCGAGTTGCACCGCAAGCTTTCGCCATCTTCATCCCGTGTATGAGAGCTTCATATTCTGCTTCGTTATTGGATGCGTTAGGGAACGTCATCCGAAGGACATATTTCAACTTGTCGCCTTCGGGTGATATAAGTACTACTCCTGCGCCGGCTCCTTCTAGTCTCTTGGACCCATCAAAGTTCATGGTCCAGGGTTCTCGACAAGTCTGGTGGTCCTGTGTTTTGCAGCTCCATCCACTCTGCGATGAAGTCCGGTAGAACTTGCGACTTGATTGCTTTTCTTTTTTCATACGTGATGTCCCGAGGGGAAAGTTCTATTCCCCAAAGGGAGACACGACCCGTAGCTTCTGGATTATTTAGTATATTTGACAAGGGAGCTTCATTGACCACTATGATCGGGTGTGCCGAAAAATAGTGGCGCAATTTTCGTGCTGTTGTGAACACTCCATATGCTAGCTTTTGGTACTGAGGGTACCTTTGTTTTGAGGGCGATAAAACTTCGCTGACGAAGTATACCGGCCTCTGTACTCCGTGGAGTTTTCCTTCTTCTTCTCTTTCGACAACTAGCACTGTGCTAACCACTTGGGGCGTGGCTGCAATATACAGCAGGAGAGGTTCCTTTTCCTTCGGCGCCACCAAAATTGGTGGTGTCGAAATTGTGCGCTTCAAATCCTCAAAAGCTCTATCGGCCTCTTCGTTCCACTGGAATTTATCTCCTTGCTTTATCAGAGCGTAAAATGGTAACGCTTTTTCTCCCAGCCTGGCGAGGAATCTGCTTAAAGCTGCGATTCGCCCAGTTAGCTGCTGTATCTCTTTCAACTTTGTTGGCTTCCTCATTGTTACAATAGCTTGTATTTTGTCGGGATTTGCTTCAATCCCTCTTGCTGAAACTAGAAATCCCAGAAGTTCTCCTGCTGGGACGCCAAAAGAACACTTTGTCGGGTTCAATTTGAGGCAGAATTTGTCGAGGTTGTCAAAGGTTTCCTTGAGATCCTCGATCAACGTTGCCCCCTTTTTTGATGTTATGACGACATCGTCGATGTATACTTGCACGTTTTTTCCAATCTGTGTCGCCAAACACTTCTGCATCATCCTCTGATATGTTGCTCCCGCATTTTTTAGACCAAAGGGCATTGTTCTGTAGCAAAACACGACGTAAGGTGTAATAAACGCTGTTTTGGCCTCATCATCTTCTTTTAATCTGATCTGGTTATAACCAGAGTATGCATCCAAAAAGGAAAGACGTTCACATCCTGCCGTGGAGTCGATGATTTGATCGATCCTTGGGAGGGGAAAGTGATCCTTAGGACAATGTTTATTGAGACACGTAAAGTCGACGCACATGCGAAGGACTGTCGTGTGTTTCTTCGGCACCATCACTGGGTTAGCTACCCATGTGGCTTCTGTAGATATCTCTTTGATAAAACCAGCATCCTTAAGTCGATTTATTTCTGATAACATAGATTTGCGGTTTGGTTCCGAAAAATGCCGCAAGGGTTGTTTGATTGGTCTCGCGGGAGGATCTAAGTTGAGATGGTGCTCGGCAAGTTCCCTGGGTACTCCTGGCATGTCAGCTGGACACCATGCGAAGATTTTCCAGTGCTCACGGAGGAACTTGACGAGCGCGCTTTCCTATGCGATATCCATATTTGTTGCAATGGACGTCGTCTTTTTCGGGTCTGTCGGGTGAATCTGCACCTCCTTAGAATTTTTCTCGGTATTGAAAGTTGATTCTTTATTTGGCCTTCCAACGTCTGGCAGCACGTCGTAGTCAGTCCAAATACTCAGCTTGCATCCCGAAAGTTTCTGACAGCCGATGAAAATCCTTGTCGCACTTATCGGCTAAGGCGAAGCTTCCTTTGATCGTGATTGGTCCCTTTGGTCCAGGCAATCTCCACAACAGGTATGTATAGTGTGGCACCGCCATAAATCTAGCATATGCTGGTCGTCCCAACAAAGCGTGGTATTGCGACGGAAAATCCACGACTTCAAATTCCAGCCTCTCGATTCTATAATTTTCTCGGGTTCCAAACTGAACGTCGAGATTGATCTTCCCCAATGGATAACTTGGTTTCTCCGGTGTGATGCCGTGGAACCTTGTGTCTGTTGGCTTCAAGTTTGCTAAGGATATGTTCATCTTTCTCAATGTATCTGCATACATAAGGTTTAAGCTGCTGCCGCCGTCTATGAACACTCGAGAGACATCAAATCCCGCAATAACTGCTGGCAGAATAACTGCTGACTGCCCTGGTCGAGGAACTTGCTGCGGATGATCTGCTATGGTGAAGCCAATATCTTGTCCTGACCAATTAAGATACTCGACTGTTGGTGGAGGCATTTTTTCTGCCATAAACACCTGTCGTGAGATTACTTTCTGAGCTCTATTGGATGGCCTTCCCTTCTGAATCATCGACACCGCTCCGTTGGAGTTAGGATCGACATAAGGTGGTGGTGGAGGTGCTGCCGCTATTCTGAGCTGATGTCGATTGTTGTCTGTAATTGCGGGAGGAGGCGGCAAGTGAATCTCGCTCCTGGGTTCTCGAGGATTTCTCTGTGTTGCCCGCGCGTTAGCGTGCTCTGCATACCTTAGCATTGCCTGAAAATTTCGACGAGTCTTTCGCAGGTGCCCTGACTGTCTTTTACCGTTCGTTGTCGAGGAAAAAGTGCATCCGACACGGCCCATTCATCATCTCTTCGGGGGACACGAAAGGCCTTGGGAACCTAGGCCCGCTATTTTGCCTGTTGTTGCGAGAATCATCCCCGTTATCACCTCGCTGTTCACTGCTTCTCTGATAATCATCTCTGTTGTTTCCTCCTGTGTTTGCCCGAAAACCTGCCGAAATTTGCCCTGGAGCGTCATAGTTCGGGTACTGCCGAGGAAATCGTCGCCTCGGTTGATAATTTCGACCACGGTCCTCCTCTGGCGACCTGTGCCGTTTGTTGTGGACAGCATCTTCTCCATCTGCCCATCTGTTTGCTATCTCCATTAACGCGGATACTGTCTTTGGGTTGGTCCTTCCCAAGTCGTCGACGAAATCTCCGCGCCTGATTCCTGCGACAAACGCATCTATCGCTCTCTCGTCAGATATATTTTCTGCCGAGTTTTTGATGATGTTCCACCTTTGGATGTATTTTCTCATTGGCTCGTCCGGCTTTTGTCGACATGCTCTCAACTCCTCCAACGACGCAGGTTTCTTGCATGTGGACCGGAAATTCTTGACGAACACATCCTCGAAGCTTTCCCAACTGTCGATGGATCCTGGGGTAAGTTTCTTTATCCAAGATCGTGCTGCTCCACTCAGATGCACCTGGATGCTTTGCATAGCTGTTGCTCTGGTTCCTCCTGTGAGTTTTACTGTCTCGAGATAATCAATTAGCCAATCCTCTGGATCTTGAAGGCCGTCGAATTTCTTGAAGTTATCGGGTAACTTGAATCCCGAAGGGACTCGAGTTTTCGGACTCTCCTCGTGAAACACGGCAAGCCGCACATATCTTCGTCGTTAAGCTCCGGGGATTGCCGATGTTCCCTTCGCTTTGCCGCGCTCTATCGACCCTTGCTTGTGCTGCCGTGTCTCTTGCTCGCTTGGTCCTTCGGGGGCTGCCGCCGTTGCTCGCTGCGGGTCGTGGACTATTTTGCCTTGCGGCTCCTTCGGGAGGCGTTGATACAAACGCTGTCCCCATAGCTCCAACCCCTGCTATCGCCATATTGTATAGTGTTTCCCTTGGATCACCTGGAGGTGGTTTAGATGCGAGGATAAAAGCCTGTGTCGCCATATACCCAGCTTCTGGTGTCTTAGGGATAATGTTTCCTCTTGTATCTATCGACATAAAGGACATGTCGAGGTTTTGAACCAAGTGCTCTCTTTCCGCTTCGGGTATGTGTTGTAACCTTGATCTTCCTCTGTTCGAGCCTCCCTGTGGCTATCACCCGAAGTTCTAGATTGTCGACTTAGATCCGCACTTCTTCTCGCTGGATGCGAAGCCGCCTCCTTTCTCCTGTTTAACTCAGCTCGTCTGTTTTTCCAATTCTCCGGCAGCTCGTGCGAGCCTATATTGATATGCTTGTAATTCCTCCGGTGTGGCCGTGGTAGCCATTGGTTCCGTACCGTTCATAGCTCTCGCGGCTCCGTCCCACGCTGCTTGCGAAAGTTGAACTCCGTCTCGCGGCCGTGGCCCGACGTATTTATTGCCCGGGCCTCGTCGCGGATCGGAGGGATCGACGTATGGATTTCCCAGCATCGTCGAAAGCCTCGGATGTTTCCTCTTGATCTTCAATAGCATAAATCCGATGATATTTTGTATTCAGATCTATGTTGGGTTTGGTGACATCATCGTTGAGATTGATGAAGACCTTGCCCACTGTGATAGATCTGTCGATGAAGTCATAACTGTCGACATCGCTTGAGCCATCGCTTATATATGAGTCCGCGGATGACTCAAACGACATGTCGCTGAAGATCTTGGCGAGTTTCTTTCTTGCCCTGGTGCTGACGTAGCGTGTCGACGAAGTTTCTTCTCCTGATTCGGTTGACGATGTATAGCTTGAAAAATCGGAATCGACCGCTGTAACGGCCCAGGGTAGCACCCCCTATTAGATTTACTTGTGTTTTTATTTTATGCATCACCATGCATCATGCATCATCACATCCATGTTTTTAATAAGTAAAATTATTTTATAAACCCCAATTATTTTGTTTCCCTCTCTTATGGTTTCTATATTAAACCCTCCTCTATGTCTTTTCATTTAACAAACCCCGACACAATACTTTTAAAATAAAATAAACTATTTGCTAAAACAGTTTTCCTAAAATAAACAAAAGAGAAAAGGATTTTCTAAATAAAAATAAAACCCCTCTTCCCATCTCCTAGGCCTCCTCTTTCTTCCGGCCCATCTTCTCCTTCTTCTTTTCCACCACAGCAGTCCCGGCACGGTGGCCCGCTCTCGTCTCTTCTCTCTCCGGACCGAGCCCTCTTCCTCCCCTTGGCCCGTACCTTTTCGTTGGAATTCTTTTCCTGTTTCTCTTCTTCGTCAACGCTGGAGAGCCACAGCTCCACGCCGTGTGCGTGCTGTGGTCCTCACAACCACCGCGCCTCCACCTCCCTTTCCCCCTCTTAAATCCGGAACCGGCTCCTCTAACGTGAAGACCACAAGTCAGACTCTGACTTTCCTTCTTCAGACGGGCCGATTCTTTCTAAAAAAAAGGAAAAAAGGAAAGGAAATTCCTGCAAGGGAATCTCCGTGCCCGTGCCTGGCTCTATCAGCACCATCGGTTGCTCGACTCATCGTCGCCGGCTCACCGCCGTCCACGTTCGGCTTGCCGTGCTGCCGTCCGCACCGGAAATTTTCGAAGGAATCATGCGCGCCCTGATGCCAGCGACCAGCTCGACGAAGGGGCGCTCGACGGCGTGGACGATTCGTCGTCGGCAACGGAGGTGCGAATGGCAGTTGGGCGCCCATGGCGGCCTGCAAATTTTCGCCGCCGACGACGGTGCAGACGCAAGCACGACGAGCTTGGTGAAGGGCGCCCGGCCGAGCGGACGTATTGTCGTGGGCAACGAAGGAGTGGATGGCAGCGAGGCGCGCACGAGTTCTCGGGAAAATTTCATCGCCGACGACGGCGCGGACGCCGCGCACGGCGAGCCGGACGCGAACGACGGCAAGCCGGACACGGACGACGGCGAGCCGACGAAGGACCGAGTCCAAGCAGAGGCGAGGTCGAATCAGTGGAGGTCGAGCAAATTGGGCGGAGGCGCGCCATCGACGACATTGTCGAGTAACCGGTGGCGCTGATGGAGCCAGGGGCTAGAGATTCACTTGCAGGAGTTTTCTTTTCTTTTTACTTTTTTTTTTTTGGAAAGATTTAGCCTGTTTGAAGAAGGAAAGTCAGAGTCTGACTTGTGACCTTCACGTTAGAGGAGCCGGTTCCCTTAAATCCCTCTCCTAACCTCTCTGGAAAACCCTAGCCTTCCTCCCTCTAGCCACCGCCGCCCACTCTCTTCTCCCCCCCACCTTTTTCCCCTTCTCTGTGAGTAAAGGAGAGCCACCCGGCGCTCAGTTCCCCATGGCGCCGCCGCTCCACACCTCCCCTCGTCGTTCTGAGGGCACCGTTAGATGCGCCTCGTCATCCTCTACACCCTCGTCCAAGGAATCGAGCCGAGAGCCTCCCAATCGAGCGCAAACTCGCCGATTCCATCCTCAACTCCGGCGAAAAATTTGTCAATCCCGGCCGCTCTCGTCCTCCTCCGGCCAAACCGAGCACACCACCTCCTTCCCTGCGTCGAGCCGCACCCCCGACGCCATCTCTCGCATCCTGGTTCGTCCCGTCTCCGTCGTCCCCGAGCTCGTCCGCAAGTGTCCGCCATGGCCCCTATCTCCGCTCGTTTCTGCTTCAACATGTCACGAAGCCTGTGTTCATCAACAACAGCAACTGTAGCCCAGTGGTAACAACCTTGCTCCTTGACCTGTGCGCCCTGAGATCAAATCCCCACCCCTGTGAATTAAATCCAACCTTTTGGCCTTTGTTTTGTCCAGATCTCGAGTTCAGAGATGTTTCAGCTTATGCGTGAGATCATCCAAGTCAACAACATCAGCTAGCTCTTCTGGTTCGTGCCCCTCTGATCCTCCTGGTGATCTTGTGTTCAATTCCTAGCGTGGGCAATTTGTTTTTAACCCTGTGGTTCTTTTCTGCTCCACGTACACAGACGGGCCTCGGCCCAGATCCTCCGTCCCTGATCAACGCCCGCGCGGCCCGAAGTTCCCGTCGCCGACGCAGATCAGATCCGGCCCAGGACAGTGCAGGTCCGGCCCGGCCCGTCCCTTCTTTTGTTTTTGTTCAGATCTTGCAAAAATCATATCTCTCAAACCGTAACTCGAAATAAAATGTTTTATATATGAAAATTGATCAGAAAAATATGCTGAATATGAATATGACATCTATACATCTGTTTGCATCACGCATCATGCCACGTCGTGGTAGTTTTGCATAATCACCTAACATATATGCGGAGTATTTATGTGTACTCCGCATATATGTTAGGTGATTATTTCCCCGCAAAAAAAAAAAATATATGCGGAGTATTTCGGATACCGACTACGGTTTTCCCCGCCCCGTTTAACTTTGAAGTAGCGCACCCCTGCCATGATATGCCATGTTAATCAACACTTAACTTTGTCGGTAGAAAAGCAACTCCAACCTAATTTGCTTGTCCGGTGTTTCGACTCCGATTAATATGATAAGTTGCATTGCACCATCTATGCCATGTCATGCATATCATCTTCATCATGCTGGTTCTTTATCCGTAGTAGTAAGACCTGCACCCGTTGTTTGTCCAAAGATTTGCTTTTTCACGGATAGGATCACGAAGTGGTGTTGTGAGATACGACAAGTTCTCCTGCAGCTTTTCACAGGCGAGCCCACCCCTTCACCTATTTTACTTTTACATGCTCTTTTGATCTATTGCTATCCTTATGTTGTGATTCTGTTGTGTCACGTGTCCTATCCACTCGTTACCTATATGTCCGAGATACACCTCCTCGCCCTACCTATTGTTTGTTGTTTGCCAGCCTTGCGAGTCGTAGGCGTGTTTAGGCTCTGTTGTTTATCTCGATCTGTTATCGGGATATGTTGGGTTGTTGGGAGGTTTTCACATGCTATATCTTTTGTTGGAGATAATCACACTTTACTTTATTGTTAACAACTAAAATTGTAAGCAGAGGCATCTGTGAGCCCCTTTGCGAAAGCATCGGAACTTTGACCCGCTAATGTCCCCTAGGACCCGAGTTCTTGTTATCTCGTTCCGAGATTGAGCGCTCTACCCGTACGTGGGGGAATGGGACCCCCATCACCCACTACCTTTCCTCGAGTCCGTTTATTGGGAGCCACAACCTTGGTTTTATTTGCCCATATGCACGATGCACGATTTACTTCGTTGCCTTCGGGTGTTTATTTCTCGTATCGTACTCATAACGCGGGACTCCTTATCCTTGGCCGGTCGTTAGTGCCCGCCTTGGAAGCCGTCGCAAACCTCTCGGGTCCGTATCGAGTACGGCCGGACTTCGTCACGGGTAGCTTAGTTGGGTGGCTCCCATTAAATTTTCTCTTATTGGGAACGGTCTTGATGTGAGACTCCACCCGTAGTAAGTGGGTTCGAGCATGCGTATGGTTACATTTGGGCAACCCCCGCAGGGTGTACATCTTATCGATAAGCCGTGTCCGCGGTTATGGACGACTTGGAATTGTATAGCTTGATCATAGAACAACTTACACCTTATTTCCTGTTGTTAATAATTTGCTAATAAAACTCTTTCAAAAGTGTGTGTGCCTTTGCAATACCTCTTGGCGAAGGGGGATCGCATTGGCCGGGTTATGTTTGTGTAGTATTTATCTCGTTACCTTGTGCGCTCTCTTATCTTCTCCGAGTAGACGGATGTTGTAGCGTGTCTCTATTGGATAGTAGCTTTGCTGCCGCTAAACTCCACATATAGCCGGGTGAAGTTTATACCGCCCACCGCCGAGCATAGCTGGTCTTGTCTCGCAAGTACGTGCCAATGGTACTTACCCTCGCCTTCCTTTCTTTTTGTCTCCTCCCCCTTCGTCTGCGCAACCGATGGCCCGACTTTGACAGTACGAGATGACGACGTTAGCAAGGTTACCCTTCCGGCTTGGCCTAGGCAGTGGTTATGGACGCCATTGGTTATCTTCGGGACTCTTAGTCCAATTTGTATCTTGTCCGTACTCGGACGTATGTGATCTTCTCGTATGATTTGGATATTTGTATGTATCTATTTGTATCTTGACTCGTTGGAGTCGTTGTTGTAATATATGTATCTTGTGGGCTCTATTGTAATCCCGTTGTAATGTTACCGCTCGTGTTAATTCCTTTGGCATCACGTGTGTGATTCATCGCGCACGTCGTGTCGGAGGGCGTCTTCGAATCGATATCATGCGGATTTCGGCGGATCGCCGGAATCCTCATGGTACCGGTTCCGGGCGTCACAAGTTGGTATCGGAGCCCGTGTTGATCGGTACCCCACTAGTCCAGCCTGTAGGATAACCTTGCCAATGGACGTTGTGTCTAGTGTCAAAACTATTTTCTGAAACATCGTTGGATAGATCTGATTAGCTCTGATTTTCTCCTTACCTAAATTCTTTCTCCTCTTACCTACGCGAGTTTTGAGTCTTCTCTCTTATCCGAGTTTCTCTGAGTCTTAGGTTCCGACGCGGGTTGGACGATCTTTGACCCTTACCTATTAGGTTCGTTCTTCGGAGGATCTCGACAGCAGCGCATCATCAACAGCGGAACAACGACTTCTTGTTGGTGGTGTCGCCCGATCATCATGGAGCAAGAATTCTTGTTAGTGGTGTCGAGAAGATCAACACTTCGCTAGAAGAAGGTTCCACCTCGAGGTCGGGTGTTTGTCAACATGGTACAAGAAGACTCGATAGTTTAACCAACTCCCCCTTGGCTTGACGTGGAACCTCGGGGCGAGGTTCCTTGTTAGTGGTGTCGATTGTAACGGCCCAGGGTAGCACCCCCTATTAGATTTACTTGTGTTTTTATTTTATGCATCACCATGCATCATGCATCATCACATCCATGTTTTTAATAAGTAAAATTATTTTATAAACCCCAATTATTTTGTTTCCCTCTCTTATGGTTTCTATATTAAACCCTCCTCTATGTCTTTTCATTTAACAAACCCTGACACAATACTTTTAAAATAAAATAAACTATTTGCTAAAACAGTTTTCCTAAAATAAACAAAAGAGAAAAGGATTTTCTAAATAAAAATAAAACCCCTCTTCCCATCTCCTAGGCCTCCTCTTTCTTCTGGCCCATCTTCTCCTTCTTCTTTTCCACCACAGCAGCCCAGCCGGTGGCCCAGTCTGTCTCTTCTCTCTCTGGAACGAGCCCTCTTCCTCCCCTTGGCCCGTACCTTTTCGTTGGAATTCTTTTCCTGTTTCTCTTCTTCGTCAACGCTGGAGAGCCACAGCTCCACGCCGTGTGCGTGCTGTGGTCCTCACAACCACCGCGCCTCCACCTCCCTCTCCCCCTCTTAAATCCCTCTCCTAACCTCTCTGGAAAACCCTAGCCTTCCTCCCTCTAGCCACCGCCGCCCACTCTCTTCTCCCCCCACCTTTTCCCCTTCTCTGTGAGTAAAGGAGAGCCACCCGGCGCTCAGTTCCCCATGGCGCCGCCGCTCCACACCTCCCCTCGTCGTTCTGAGGGCACCGTTAGATGCGCCTCGTCATCCTCTACACCCTCGTCCAAGGAATCGAGCCGAGAGCCTCCCAATCGAGCGCAAACTCGCCGATTCCATCCTCAACTCCGGCGAAAAATTTGCCAATCCCGGCCGCTCTCGTCCTCCTCCGGCCAAACCGAGCACACCACCTCCTTCCCTGCGTCGAGCCGCACCCCCGACGCCATCTCTCGCATCCTGGTTCGTCCCGTCTCCGTCGTCCCCGAGCTCGTCTGCAAGTGTCCGCCATGGCCCCTATCTCCGCTCGTTTCTGCTTCAACATGTCACGAAGCCCGTGTTCATCAACAACAGCAACTGTAGCCCAGTGGTAACAACCTTGCTCCTTGACCTGTGCGCCCTGAGATCAAATCCCCACCCCTGTGAATTAAATCCAACCTTTTGGCCTTTGTTTTGTCCAGATCTCGAGTTCAGAGATGTTTCAGCTTATGCGTGAGATCATCCAAGTCAACAACATCAGCTAGCTCTTCTGGTTCGTGCCCCTCTGATCCACCTGGTGATCTTGTGTTCAATTCCTAGCGTGGGCAATTTGTTTTTAACCCTGTGGTTCTTTTCTGCTCCACGTACACAGACGGGCCTCGGCCCAGATCCTCCGTCCCTGATAAACGCCCGCGCGGCCCGAAGTTCCCGTCGCCGACGCAGATCAGATCCGGCCCAGGACAGTGCAGGTCCGGCCCGGCCCGTCCCTTCTTTTTGTTTTTGTTCAGATCTTGCAAAAATCATATCTCTCAAACCGTAACTCGAAATAAAATGTTTTATATATGAAAATTGATCAGAAAAATATGCTGAATATGAATATGACATCTATACATCTGTTTGCATCACGCATCATGCCACGTCGTGGTAGTTTTGCATAATCACCTAACATATATGCGGAGTATTTACTCCGCATATATGTTAGGTGATTATTTCCCCGCAAAAAAAAAAAATATATGCGGAGTATTTCGGATACCGACTACGGTTTTCCCCGCCCCGTTTAACTTTGAAGTAGCGCACCCCTGCCATGATATGCCATGTTAATCAACACTTAACTTTGCTCCGTAGAAAAGCAACTCCAACCTAATTTGCTTGTCCGGTGTTTCGACTCCGATTAATATGATAAGTTGCATTGCACCATCTATGCCATGTCATGCATATCATCTTCATCATGCCGGTTCTTTATCCGTAGTAGTAAGACTCCGCACCCGTTGTTTGTCCAAAGATTTGCTTTTTCACTGATAGGATCACGAAGTGGTGTTGTGAGATACGACAAGTTCTCCTGCAGCTTTTCACAGGCGAGCCCACCCCTTCACCTATTTTACTTTTACATGCTCTTTTGATCTATTGCTATCCTTATGTTGTGATTCTGTTGTGTCACGTGTCCTATCCACCTGTTACCTATATGTCCGAGATACACCTCCTCGCCCTACCTATTGTTTGTTGTTTGCCAGCCCTTGCGAGTCGTAGGCGTGTTTAGGCTCGTTGTTTATCTCGATCTGTTATCGGGATATGTTGGGTTGTTGGGAGGTTTTCACATGCTATATCTTTTGTTGGAGATAATCACACTTTACTTTATTGTTAACAACTAAAATTGTAAGCAGAGGCATCTGTGAGCCCCTTTGCGAAAGCATCGGAACTTTGACCTGCTAATGTCCCCTAGGACCCGAGTTCTTGTTATCTGTTTCGAGATTGAGCGCTCTACCCGTACGTGGGGGAATGGGACCCCCATCACCCACTACCTTTCCTCGAGTCTGTTTATTGGGAGCCACAACCTTGGTTTTATTTGCCCATATGCACGATGCACGATTTACTTCTTGTTGCCTTCGGGTGTTTATTTCTGTACTGTACTCATAACGCGGGACTCCTTATCCTTGGCCGGTCGTTAGTGCCCGCCTTGGAAGCCGTCGCAAACCTCTGGGTCCGTATCGGAGTACGGCCGGACTTCGTCACGGGTAGCTTAGTTGGGTGGCTCCCATTAAATTTTCTCTTATTGGGAACGGTCTTGATGTGAGACTCCACCTGTAGTAAGTGGGTTCGAGCATGCGTATGGTTACATTTGGGCAACCCCTGCAGGGTGTACATCTTATCGATAAGCCGTGTCCGCGGTTATGGACGACTTGGAATTGTATAGCTTGATCATAGAACAACTTACACCTTATTTCCTGTTGTTAATAATTTGCTAATAAAACTCTTTCAAAAGTGTGTGTGCCTTTGCAATACCTCTTGGCGAAGGGGGATCGCATTGGCTGGGTTATGTTTGTGTAGTATTTATCCGTTACCTTGTGCGCTCTCTTATCTTCTCCGAGTAGACGGATGTTGTAGCGTGTCTCTATTGGATAGTAGCTTTGCCGCCGCTAAACTCCACATATAGCCGGGTGAAGTTTATACCGCCCACCGCCGAGCATAGCCGGTCTTGTCTCGCAAGTACGTGCCAATGGTACTTACCCTCGCCTTCCTTTCTTTTTGTCTCCTCCCCCTTCTGTCGGCAACCGATGGCCCGACTTTGACAGGTACGAGATGACGACGTTAGCAAGGTTACCCTTCCGGCTTGGCCTGGGCAGGGTTATGGACGCCATTGGTTATCTTCAGGACTCTTAGTCCAATTTGTATCTTGTCCGTACTCGGACGTATGTGATCTTCTGTATGATTTGGATATTTGTATGTATCTATTTGTATCTTGACTCGTTGGAGTCGTTGTTGTAATATATGTATCTTGTGGGCTCTATTGTAATCCTGTTGTAATGTTACCGCTCGTGTTAATTCCTTTGGCATCACGTGTGTGATTCATCGCGCACGTCGTGTCGGAGGGCGTCTCTGAATCGATATCATGCGGATTTCGGCGGGATCGCTGGAATCCTCATGGTACCGGTTCCGGGGCGTCACAACCGCCGACGATCCCGACGAAATCGGAATTTCGACACGATACGATCCTTCTTTCTCGACGCGAAAGCGAAATCTTCCGAACGTCATCTCCATAGGCTCCACCAGGTACGCATATGCATCCAAACGGGAGGGTGGGTGAGGAACAAAATCGACAAGACCAGCAGCGATTTGTTTACCTCGATCCATTGTGTTGCTTGCGGTTGATGATGTCGAAGATCTTGAACGTGCCATCGAGATCAGATCCTTATGCCTCTAGTTCCCACAGACGGCGCCAATTGACAAGGTATCAACTTGTCAATGCCTATGGATTGTAGGCTAGGGTTTAGTTGGAAGTAGAGGGCATGTAGATCTCGAAGGTTTCAGCCGAAAAGTACTCGACGATTATGAAAACTTGGGTTTGTAACAATGATTCGATGATCTCTTCGTCCCTCGACTCCCCCTTTATATAGGAGGTGGAGCCGAGGGATTCGTGTTGTACAAGTTACAGAGTCCGGGACGGTTTCTAACTCATCCCGCCAGATTACAAATAACACTTCCTATTACAACTCTAACTTTCCTTAATATATCTTGGGCTCCCGAATCTTCTTATTCTTCGGGTAGTGGGCCTTCAGTAAACCCCGGGTACTATCTTCGGCAGGCCCATTTGGGATGCCTATCTCACATATACTTTGGAAAATAAATGAAAGTTCACTTTGTTCTAATGACAAGTTCACAATTATATTTTTAAACTGCTGGCGTGTTTAAAGAGGCCTGTTTAAAGTGGACCTTTGTGAGTCCGAATTCAACTTATGGCCAGGTCAATCATTAAACAGAGCTTTACCGTAAATTATAGATTTCTCGGGACACTAACGAACAACAACAGAAACATGAACTTCAGAAGAGAACAAATTGAATTTCTGAGCAAAGTGAACTTTCTATTACTTGATATAATAAACTACTTCCATTTGACTTAATAAACTGGCAGGACACGCAGAAGTGAACTGTTGAATACTAGTAATATATTGGAGCAAATAAAACTGTGAAGTTCACTTTGAACCGTGTGAGAAGTTAATTTTGAACATGCATGAAAAAATTATACCGCGACTTGAAGTTCACTGACAAAATGTCGTGAAGTTCACTTCCGTGAAACCGGGACATTTCAGGTACTCTATTTTTCTGGACGGAAATCATACGCGTGGAAATGGTTGGTAAGGCATCCGGTTGCACAAATCAAACAACAACACATGTAATAAGCGGTGATATAACTCTATTAATACTCCAATATGCCGTCATGCCACATCTAATCAATCTAGAAGAGCAAATTTTAAAACGTATAAGTGATCGGTGTCATTTCCAATTTTGGGTATTTCTAAAATTAAACTTAAACCGTTTAGAATTTGGAAAAATGTTCAACATAAAAAAGTTGCGACTAAGCTATATCTTTCCAACGCCATATCATTTGTAACATTCGGACAAGTGGTTCAAAATTAAACTCCGAAATACTGTGCGAAAAACTAAGATGCTCGGAAAACGAAATCAAGTAATTTTAAATCTGTCCAAAAACCGTGATAAATTTGGAAATTTTTTGTACACCAAAACAATGCGCCTAATCAGCAGCTTTCCTACGGCATATCATACACATCATTCCGACAAAGCGTTTGAAAACTAAACCTAAAATACTGCAAGAAAATGCAGAAATCCGTGAAAACATAGTTCTACTTATTTTTATTTACTTTCCTTATTTCTTATTTTTATTTACTGTTTTTGGGAATTTATTTCCGAACCACTTGTCGGAATGTTCCAACTGAAATTTTGTTGAAAAGATATTGATTAGGTGCAACTTTTTCGTTTTGAATTTTTTAAAGCGAACTTCCTCGAGGTACAATGTGAACTTCAGGACGTTACGAAGTGAACTCGTCATTTTGACCAAAGTGAATTTCAACAAAATGTAGTTGTATGACGTATTTTAAAGTGAACTTCGATGAGATGGAAAGTGTACTTCCACGCGGTACAAAGTGAAATTCATTTTTTACAAAAGTGAATTCCCACAAGAAGTAATTTTATCAGCGTGCAAAAAGGTGAACTTCTACGTGGTGCCAAGTGAACTTCCTCGTAGTGTACAAAGTGAACTACTGTTTTAACCTAAGTGAATTTTGACAAAAAAAGTATTTCAACTTGTTTGACAAACGTAATGTGAACTTTCGAAAAATGATGTGAACTTCCGGAAAAAGTAAAGTGAACTTCCGGTAAAAATTTAAGTGAACTTCCGAAAAATGAAGTGAACTTCCCGAAAATGAAGTGAACTTCCCAAAAAAGTAAAGTGAACTTCCGAAAAATAAAGTGAACTTCCCAAAAAAGAAGTGAACTTCCGGAAAAGTAAAGTGAACTTCCAAAAAAACTAAAGTGAACTTCGAGAAATGAAGTGAACTTCCCGAAAAATGAAGTGAACTTCCGAAAAAGTAAAGTGAACTTCCGAAAAATGAAGTGAACTTCCTAAAAAAAATGAAGTGAACTTCCGACTAAAGTAAAGTGAACTTCCGAAAAATGAAGTGAACTTCCCAAAAAATGAAGTGAACTTCCCAAAAAGTAAAGTGAACTTCCGAAAAATGAAGTGAACTTCCCAAAAAAATGAAGTGAACTTCCGAAAATAGTAAAGTTAACTTCCAAAATGAAGTGAACTTCCCAAAAAATGAAGTGAACTTCCAAAAAAGTAAGGCGAACTTCCGAAAAATGAAGTGAACTTCCCAAAAAATGAAGTGAACTTCCCAAAAAAGAAAAGTGAACTTCCGAAAAATGAAGTGAACTTCCCAAAAAAAGTGAAGTGAACTTCCAAAAAATGAAGCGAACTTCCAAAAAATGAAGCGAACTTTCAAAAATGAGTTCGTCGGTATGTGGCGTGGGTTTGATAGTAGGCGGGTTGGAGTCGGCGGGAGGTAAGGTAGGGTGGGGTCATCGAGAGGTGGTGTGGGTGGGATCTTCGGAAGTTGGAGGTGTGGGGTTGGTGGGTGGTGGTGGTGGGGTAGGGTCGACGAGAGGTAGGGTGGGGTCGACGAGGGGTGGGGTTGGCGGGCGGTAGCTAGGTGGGGTGGGGTTGCCGGGAGGTGGGTGGGTTGGGCCGGCGGAAGGTTGGATGGGATTGGGTGGTTGTGTCGGGTTTAGAAGGTCTTTAGAGATGGGTTGTAGAATAACTAGTCTATAACATCCTGGGGGGGGGGGTTCTAGAATAGCTATTCTAGAACCACTCTTAAGGGGGGTTCGAGAATAGTCTTGCTCTATATATATATATGATAGCTATTCTCGAACCCCCCTTAAGAGGGATTCTAGAATAGCTATTCTTGAACCCCTACAAACAAACCGAACTATTCTTACCTAGCTATCCACCCGAACCGCCCCACCACCCCCTAGTGAACCGACTGAACCCCATCGTAACGACCTTCTTTGTCGTCGCTGGAAACAGCCACACGCCACGTTGCCTCCCACCTCCACCGCGCGCTATCGGGAAGGCTCCCCTCCTCCACCGCGTGCCGCCGGTAGGCCCCCCACCTACACCGCCTGTCGCCGGGAGGCCCCCCGCCTACACCGCCCGCCGCCGGGAGGCCCCCCGCTATCGGGAAGGCTCCCATCTCCACCGCGTGCCGCCGGTAGGCCCCCTGCCTACACCGCCTGTCGCCGGGAGGCCCCCCCGCCTACACCGCCCGCCGCCGGGAGGCCCCCCGCCTACAACGCGCGCCGCCGGGAGCCCCACCCCCGCGCCTCCAACGCGTCCGGCCGGGAGGGCCCCCGCCTACACCGCGCACCGCCGGGAGGGCTCCCGCCTCCGACACGCGCCGCCGGAAATCCTCCACCTCCGCGCCGCGCATCGGTGGTCGACCGCGTGCGCCGCCCCTAGAGCCCACATGCGCTGCGTCGCGAGTCCACCGGCGTTCACCTCGCTAACTCCGGTAAATCCCGGCCGTCGCCTCTCCCTCCCCTCCCGCCCTGGATCCCCGCGGCGCGCTACCCCGCTCACCGAAAAACGCACCCTTAATCGTTGCCCCGCTCACCGGCCTTGGAAGCCACCGCCACCGATTTGCCGCTACCGGATATGTGCGTGTGAGATTTTTTTCACGGATTGTGGGTGTTTTGTTTGCGTAAAGGTTGGATGATTACAACACCAAAACAATACTATCGAAGTTTACTCTTTGAATTCGAGAAGTTGACTCATTGAATTTGGAGATGTAATCATCCAACCTCGGAAATATAAATAGAAATTTCCATTGGGAATAACGTTAGCTGAATTTTGAAGTTCACAAATTAGAAAATGTGAAGTTCGGATATAGGCACAGTAGATGCAACCATTGCTCCCGGTACATGGCCGCGGCAATGACCTCACAACCATGCCCTTGCCTCGTCGTCGCTCCGAACTCCGGCGGTGATGCTCGTAGTCGTAGATGATTTTGGCTAGTGGACCAATCCAAGTTCCCCGATTCACTTTATTGCCCGTCATTCAATATATGAAGTTTCCAAATTTCATCGTTATTAAAGTTCAGTTTGTACTAGTGCTAAGTTCACTATTTTCTTGGTAGAAAAATGTATTCTCTTGCAAGTTCGCTAGACTTCTTTTGGTGCTTAACTTAGTAAGCGACAAAAAGTGCACTTCGTTAATATTAGCAGTTCATTATTCGTTGACTTTGTGCCTTACAGGTGTTTGCTTCCATGTGTACAAACATGAATTATGTTTCGAAAAATAATTTCCACAAGAAGTTGCTCCTAATTTACAATTGTTTTGGCTTTGCAATAGCTAAGGATGTTCACTCTTTGTTTTTAACCGTTTCACTACTCGAAAAATGGAAGTTCCTGTGTGGAAAAAGTATCCGTTATAAAAATTGCATCTATGGAGTTTGCACTTTGCTTCGATCTTTAGTTGTCTGAAGTTCACTTCCTCCCTACCGCGGAGTTCGTTACAAGTACAGGGCAATTGCAGTTACTTATAAAGCACTATGGTTCGTAGGTTCACTTTTTATTTGCTAAATGTTCACTTCCTCTATGAGGGGAAGCTCACTTGTTTTTATCATGTCTTAAAACTCAAATATATCTTGTGAATCAACTTCTATAACAATGTTGTTATTCCATTGTTTTTGTAGGTCAATACAATGAACTCTAGATAATAAACTCTTATCTTCTGTGTGGCAGGACCTTTGAGGCTCCTGATGGCAAAGCATGTTTGGCATTTTCAAGAAAATAAGTGTATGAAAATGAAGACCCTTTGCGTTTGGTATGCATTTCCAAACAATGACCTATGATATTTCCTTATATATGATTTATTCGGATGCAACGAATCCAAACTGGAGTTTATTTCCATGTATTACTCTACATCCGTCTCGCTTGTGCAAACAGCTTTAGAGGACACTTACCCTTTGCATCTACTGATTATGGAACAAATATGATAGGTTTGAAAATACAAGTTCACCTCATCCACATATGAACAAATTTTGGACGTTAGCATTAAAAGCAATTTCAAAAGTTCATTCTTTGATATTTATAAGTTCATTATTTGCATTTGAGAAGTGCACACGTAATGTTGTTTCCTCAACCTTAAAAGCAAACACCGCCTCTTCAAAAAAGTATATGTTTTAATCGTGAAATGCAGTTGATCAGCATGCCGAAGTTTGGTGTTGTGTTTACTATAAAAGTATCCATTTTATATAAACAGAAAAACAAAAATATCTCTGTTTGTACAGTGGAAGTTCACCTTACATAAATAATCAAGTTCGCTCTCGCGCTTAGTTCACTCCCGTGCTAAGTTGCTCTCGAACTCGCTTATTGAAATAGTGAACTACTATGTGTGTATTGCGGCTGCCGTCTTAATTTTTTTGTTACGTATGCTCGTGAACTATTATCTCTCGGAGGTAAAAAAATATAGGAATCTGTTGATGTTTGTTTTATAATCATGCTTGAAGTTTACCTCCTTTTTTCCTGGGAGTTAGCCTTGTCCATTTTCTCGGAAAGTTCACATTGTAATTGCTTGGAAGTGCAAATTTTCTATGCCAAGGTTCATATTTATGTTACCAGGAAGTTCCCCTTTTTAGTATACAGTTTTTGGTCGAAAAAATTCTATTTGACTTGCAAAAGAGTTTCGGTTTAATGTGAATAAAGCTATATCGGTTTGTTTACTGAAAAGCCAAAGTCCACTTCATATGATATATGCTATTATGGTAGTGCATTCTTTGTATAAAAAGTTCACTACATGTACATGGAGAAGTTCATCTCTGAGTTAATTTATGTTTCATTCTGCCATCCATGCAATGGCATTTCCTACTTTCCCGATAATAGTGAGCAAAGGTTAAGAAAAATTAGAATTCCACTTATTTAACTATAGTGGTTCACCAATGTGAGAAGTTCATCCTAGGGCTCGGAAGTTTACTTCTATGTTGTTTTGTCGATAAAGCAGCCAACATAATCAAAGAACGGGAATGTAGCATGTCCATCCGAGTTGCCCCTCTCCCTCCTCCGAATCCGAACTCCCCTCTCCCTCAACTCTGAAATTCCCTCACCCCAACTCGAACCGCCGGTCTAGGCAGAGAGCCACGTCCAGAGCGTGCGCCTCGGCTGTCGCTAGTGTTAACTAAACTACTGCCCCTGTCGAACTAAACTAGTACTTGTTTTGGTAATAACGGAAGTTTCAAATTTATTTACGTGGGATATTTAGACCTTTGTTTCTTCAATCTTAATATTTAGTCTCTTCTCTCTTCTGGTCCTAACCATAGTCTCTACATACTGATCCAAATATAACCATTGCACTGATGCAGGTATACTCTACCTTTTATTCCAGGAAGTAAATCTGACAATACTTGGAGCTCTCTTAAGATGGCGTTTGGAGTAAATCTGGCAATACTTGGAGCTCTCTTAATATGGATCCGTTGTTGTCAACGTGTCAGCATCATATACATCGTGGAAGTGCACTCGATACATCCGAGCAGCTTCACTTATTGCAAATTTAGGTAATGACTGTTCTGCCTATTTAGAAAGCATGTGCGTTCAGAGAGTTAGTGCAAGAAATTCAGATATTAAAACTGCTGCTGGTGTTGCACTATATTTCTTAACTGCTGCGTTGTGTGAATTTTCACATAAAGATTGTTTGCTAGCTTTGTATTTGAGCAAATGTTAGACGATTAAAGCACATAAAAACAATTTCACCTAGTTCACATATGAAGTTTACTCAGTCACGACGTTCACTTTTTTAATCCTAGGAGTTTGATCATTTTTGTTGACTTTTTTTCTCTACTACTTCTGAACTCTCCAATTTCTAATACATGAGTTCACCTCGAAAAATATGCATATTGTCCGGATCTTACTTTTGATACATATACCGTTGATGTGTTCATTAACTAAAAGAAAGAAGTTCACACTATTCATATGGCAAAATGTCACCTTTTATTTTCGCGGAGTTTGTTTTAGTGAGCTTACCTATGTGTATTTTAGTTCACTTTATGTACGTTGACAAGTTCAGATTTGTGTTTGATTAATATTCTCACGTTTTTCCGGTTGATATGTCTATGTACGGGGCAAAATACTAGCTCACTCCGCCGGCATTCTCATGTTTTCTCTATATACAACACTATTTTTTGGTTGGAACAATTCCATTTGACCCTACGTAAAATAATTTATGTTTATTGTACAAGTAAAAAATGAAGTTCACTTGTTAATCTACAGAGGTTCGTTAAAAAATGTGAAGCAACAGGGGAGTTCATGTCGTCCAACTCAATCAGCTCACTCGCCACCGCCAACATCCTCCATCGGAGCCTTCCTCAAGCAAGGTAAACCAAAGATCGCAGCAGTACTCTCTCTCCGCTCGGTTTTTTCCCATCCTTGTTGCTACCCTATAATGTGTTTATATTGTTGGTTTATTTCCTGTATCCACTCTGAAACCTATTGAAACAAACAAAAGTATTGATTCATGGACCCAAATTAGGGTCAGAGTAATCCCGCGCTAGAAGTTCAATTCTTTATGTCAGAAAAGTTCACTTTGTATTCGGGGAGTTGGCAAATTTTGGAAGTTAACTTGTTTCTTCAAGTATTCAACTTAATTTGTTGGTGCGAAAAGTTTTAAGTAATAGCAATTTGTCAAGCAAGCAGGAGTCAATATAGGATTGTGAGGCCCGTCTCGGTTGTGGGTGCTTCTACCGTAGTTACTAAACTAATTCATGTTGTTGATGCCACGCTAAGTGTTGGTACTTTTCTTTCTCTTCATTAGATTAAAAGATGCTTATGTGGGATATTTGGATGGATAAGCAACGAAGCAACCGAGCAACAGACGAGCAGCCTACTACACCGCTTGATGGTTTACTAACGAATGCCTGCAGAGTTAACAAGCACGACCGCAGGCCCACTAGCAGTGTCGTCGCGCACGGAACTGCGTCGCGCTTGGCTCCTGAACCTCTCTCTAAAAAAATGGTTGTTCTCTTTATCTTAGTCTCTCTAAGATCCTCGCCCTTTCTGTTACTTTTGAAGTGAGTTTTTCTAGAACATGTTCCTAATGTGCGTTCTCTTGTTTACTACACACACACACACACACATATATATATATATATATATATATATATATATATATATATATATATATATATATATATAGAGAGAGAGAGAGAGAGAGAGAGAATGAATGGTTACTTTTTTATTGTTACGAAAGTTCACCTTTGTTGACTACTTCAGATACATGAGTTCTCTTCTTTTGTCCATCTAGTCTTGGTCTCCAGGTGAATGAATGGGAATTTAATTGATGTGTATTTTGTAAGCATGCCTAAACTTAGGACCTTTGTTAGTTTTAGGAAGTTCATTCGTTTCAGTTTAGACAAGGTAATCGTTATTTATTTCCAATACTGGGTAGTTCACGATGCCTGGACTGGGGATTCAGTCTTACTAGTATGTACGTGCCGATGCGTTTCTGGCTATAACAAGGTAGAAGTTCAGTTTGCTAAAGAAGACTGCTCGTTTATACTAACAGTATCGTAGGTCTTAATTCCTTGCAAGAGCAATCCATTTTGTTCTCAAACAGATGAATCAAAAGTAATTTATATTCCGTTGTCGCTATTGCCTTGTTTTAAAACATAGATATTCTTGGATAATTCTATCATGTGAACCGTAACGTGCGATACAGGCACGGTTAATTTCTCTAAGAACATTAAAATTATTCTCGAAACAATAGAGAATTTGAGGAAATTCTCAATGTTTTTGTGCACAAGATACTTGCGATGTCCTCTCTCAGTCGATGCAATGCTTTTGGGCTATGTGTGTTATGCTGAAAGTTCGGATGTCGGTCAAATAAGTGAACTACTAACTCGCTGAATTCACATTTTGAAGTCACAAAGTTCACTCCAATGCCGACAAAAGTTCTTGTTTTATCGCCGAAGCTCACTTTGGTTGTGTCTAAAAAGTGAGGCGCTCACTTCGTCCATCTCAACTTATCTTGTCTCGTGTATTTTTTCTATCTCTTGTGCAGAAAAGAATTTGACCTGGTTAATGTTTCATTAGACTTATATAACGGGAAGTTCACTCTTCTCCTTTTCGAGTTAAATGCTTGCATCCCACGATATGCAGATGTGTGTAGAAGTATATAATGGGAAGTTCACTCTGCAGTCGGTTGCTCCTCCTCCTGAAGGCCAGGACCACCGTCGCTGTTGAGTCCAGCCCATGGTACGTCAAACAACGTCAGCGTACCGTGCCTGACACAGGAGTCCACCCAGCGCCATCCCAAGAGTCGACTGCTTCAACTAAGGCGGCTGGATGTACTCCCATGCCCAGTGTCAGCCCGCTCCTCCCAATGCTAATCACTATGAACTCGTGGTTCCTACTTTGGTTTTCTTGTGCACATAATTGTTCTGGGAGTGAATTGAGTTTATTCTCGCACATAATAGTTGTATGGTGAAAAAAAGTTCACATTTTTGAAACTCGTTCGTGTAAAAATTCGAAATCCAGTGTGATAAAACCACATCGGTTCTTTTCAAAAGGAACAACAATTATTCTGTGTGCGTAGTAGGTTGCCGATCACGAGAAGCTTTGTTGTTATTTCCTATTTTGATATGTGGGAACACGAGATTAGCATGTGAATTATCTGGTGAATTACATGCGGGTCGTTCAATATGAACGCCCCAGAAAGTTCCCTTTGAATCTGTAGGTAGTTCACCTCGTCTCGCTGAAAAGATCACCTAATTGTTAGCCAGTTCACTTTTAACACATGGTAAGTTCTTTTTGCACTTGTGGAAGTTCATTTCATTTTCATCTGAATAACAAAAAATGAATAAATTGCAGATAAATGTATTCATAAATTGCTTCCTTTTTTAGAATATGATTGCCAACTCATAGTATCAAACTTGGAAAATATCAAATGCATATTGAGCAGTTCAGCTTTTGAATTTGGAAAATATCAAATGCATTAAAATATTTTCCCAGGAAGCTGAGTATTTTTTTTTGTTTGGAAGATCATTGTATCAAACAGGGAAGTACAGTAAAGAAAAACCGCTGGTGACTTTCACTTTCGGATTATTCATAGGGGCAATCAATTTTTATTTTTCGGGAGTTCAGATTATTCATTTGAATGCCCCGAAAAGTTCACTTTGAACGAGCCGTCGGTTCACCTCGTCTTCCGAATCGCTCAAGTAGTTCGGTTCATCTATGCGCGAAATTAGCTTCTTCTTTCGCGGTTGTCGGGCCTCATCAATTATTTTATTGGTAAAGTTCACATCGTCCTTGTGTGGAAGTCCACCTTTTGTCTCTGGGAGAAGTTTAGTTTAGTAGAACACACCGGAAAAAAGTTAAATTTTACACGAAGTCCTTTTTTCTTCAAAGAATTAACTCAAAATAAAAGATACTTCACCGAAGAAAAAAAAAGTTCATTTTCTGTTGACGGGAAGTTCACATACTCTATTCCACGTGTCGGCAGGGCACACTCGTTTGACGGGATGCAAACCATTACATCTCTATGGTGCTGGTACTGAATTGTTGCTTAACTGAACTGCCTATATTGCTGAACTGGCTACTTGTTTTCTGAAAACATGATTCTACTTTCCTTATTTCTTATTTTTATTTACTGTTTTTGGGAATTTATTTCCGAACCACTTGTCGGAATGTTCCAACTGAAATTTTGTTGAAAAGATATTGATTAGGTGCAACTTTTTCGTTTTGAATTTTTTAAAGCGAACTTCCTCGAGGTACAATGTGAACTTCAGGACGTTACGAAGTGAACTCGTCATTTTGACCAAAGTGAATTTCAACAAAATGTAGTTGTATGACGTATTTTAAAGTGAACTTCGATGAGATGGAAAGTGTACTTCCACGCGGTACAAAGTGAAATTCATTGTTTACAAAAGTGAATTCCCACAAGAAGTAATTTTATCGGCGTGCAAAAAGGTGAACTTCTACGTGGTGCCAAGTGAACTTCCTCGTAGTGTACAAAGTGAACTACCGTTTTAACCTAAGTGAATTTTGACAAAAAAAAAAAGTATTTCCGCTTGTTTGACAAACGTAATGTGAACTTTCGAAAAATGATGTGAACTTCCGGAAAAGTAAAGTGAACTTCCGAAAAAATTTAAGTGAACTTCCGAAAAATGAAGTGAACTTCCCGAAAATGAAGTGAACTTCCCAAAAAGTAAAGTGAACTTCCGAAAAATAAAGTGAACTTCCCAAAAAAGAAGTGAACTTCCGGGAAAAGTAAAGTGAACTTCCAAAAAAACTAAAGTGAACTTCCGAGAAATGAAGTGAACATCCCGAAAAATGAAGTGAACTTCCCGAAAAATGAAGTGTACTTCCGAAAAAAGTAAAGTGAACTTTCCTAAAAAAAATGAAGTGAACTTCCGACTAAAGTAAAGTGAACTTCCGGAAAATGAAGTGAACTTCCCAAAAAAATGAAGTGAACTTCCCAAAAAAGTAAAGTGAACTTCCGAAAAATGAAGTGAACTTCCCAAAAAAATGAAGTGAACTTCCGAAAATAGTAAAGTTAACTTCCAAAATGAAGTGAACTTCCCAAAAAATGAAGTGAACTTCCAAAAAAGTAAGGCGAACTTCCGAAAAATGAAGTGAACTTCCCAAAAAATGAAGTGAACTTCCCAAAAAATGAAGTGAACTTCCCAAAAAAGAAAAGTGAACTTCCGAAAAATGAAGTGAACTTCCCAAAAAAAGTGAAGTGAACTTCCAAAAAATGAAGCGAACTTCCAAAAAATGAAGCGAACTTTCAAAAATGAGTTCCTCGGTATGTGGCGTGGGTTTGATAGTAGGCGGGATGGAGTCGGCGGGAGGTAAGGTAGGGTGGGGTCATCAAGAGGTGGTGTGGGTGGGATCTTCGGAAGTTGGAGGTGTGGGGTTGGTGGGTGGTGGTGGTGGGGTAGGGTCGACGAGAGGTAGGGTGGGGTCGATAAGAGGTGGGGTTGGCGGGCGGTAGCTAGGTGGGGTGGGGTTGCCGGGAGGTGGGTGGGTTGGGCCGGCGGAAGGTTGGATGGGATTGGGTGGTTGTGTCGGGTTTAGAAGGTCTTTAGAGATGGGTTGTAGAATAACTAGTCTATAACATCTTGGGGGGTTCTAGAATAGCTATTCTAGAACCACTCTTAAGGGGGTTCGAGAATAGTCTTGCTCTATATATATATATATATATATATATATATATATATATATAGCACAACTATTCTCGAACCCCCCTAAGAGGGGTTCTAGAATAGCTATTCTTGAACCCCTACAAACAAACCGAACTATTCTTACCTAGCTATCCACCCGAACCGCCCCACCACCCCCTAGTGAACCGACTGAACCCCATCAGAACGACCTTCTTTGTCGTCGCTGGAAACAACCACACGCCACGTTGCCTCCCACCTCCACCGCGCGCTATCGGGAAGGCTCCCTCCTCCACCGCGTGCCGCCGGCGGCCCCCCACCTACACCGCCTGTCGCCGGGAGGCCCCCCGCCTACACCGCCCGCCGCCGGGAGGCCCCCCGCTATCGGGAAGGCTCCCATCTCCACCGCGTGCCGTCGGCAGGCCCCCCGCCTACACCGCCTGTCGCCGGGAGGCCCCCCCGCCTACACCGCCCGCCGCCGGGAGGCCCCCCGCCTACAACGCGCGCCGCCGGGAGCCCCACCCCCGCGCCTCCAACGCGTCCGGCCGGGAGGGCCCCCGCCTACACCGCGCACCGCCGGGAGGGCTCCCGCCTCCGACACGCGCCGCCGGGAAATCCTCCACCTCTGCGCCGCGCATCGGTGGTCGACCGCGTGCGCCGCCCCTAGAGCCCACATGCGCTGCGTCGCGAGTCCACCGGCGTTCACCTCGCTAACCTGGTAAATCCCGGTCGTCGCCTCTCCCTCCCCTCCCGCCTGGATCCCCGCGGCGCGCTACCCTGCTCACCGGAAAAACGCACCCTTAACTGTTGCCCTGCTCACTGGCCTTGGAAGCCACCGCCACTGATTTGCTGCTACTGGATATGTGCGTGTGAGATTTTTTTCACAGATTGTGGGTGTTTTGTTTGCAGAAAGGTTGGATGATTACAACACCAAAACAATACTATCAGAAGTTTACTCTTTGAATTCGAGAAGTTGACTCATTGAATTTGGAGATGTAATCATCCAACCTCAGGAAATATAAATAGAAATTTCCATTGGGAATAACGTTAGCTGAATTTTGAAGTTCACAAATTAGAAAATGTGAAGTTCGGATATAGGCACAGTAGATGCAACCATTGCTCCTCGGTACATGGTCGCGGCAATGACCTCACAACCATGCCCTTGCCTCGCTGTCGCTCCGAACTCCGGGCGGTGATGCTCGTAGTCGTAGATGATTTTGGCTAGTGGACCAATCCAAGTTCCCCGATTCACTTTATTGCCTCGTCATTCAATATATGAAGTTTCCAAATTTACTGTTATTAAAGTTCAGTTTTTACTAGTGCTAAGTTCACTATTTTCTTGGTAGAAAAATGTATTCTCTTGCAAGTTCGCTAGACTTCTTTTGGTGCTTAACTTAGTAAGCGACAAAAAGTGCACTTCGTTAATATTAGCAAGTTCATTATTCGTTGACTTTGTGCCTTACAGTGTGTTTGCTTCCATGTGTACAAACATGAATTATGTTTCGAAAAATAATTTCCACAAGAAGTTGCTCCTAATTTACAATTGTTTTGGCTTTGCAATAGCTAAGGATGTTCACTCTTTGTTTTTAACCGTTTCACTACCTGAAAAATGGAAGTTCCTGTGTGGAAAAAGTATCCGTTATAAAAATTGCATCTATGGAGTTTGCACTTTGCTTCGATCTTTAGTTGTCTGAAGTTCACTTCCTCCCTACCGCGGAGTTCGTTACAAGTACGTGGCAATTGCAGTTACTTATAAAGCACTATGGTTCGTAGGTTCACTTTTTATTTGCTAAATGTTCACTTCCTCTATGAGGGGAAGCTCACTTGTTTTTATCATGTCTTAAAACTCAAATATATCTTGTGAATCAACTTCTATAACAATGTTGTTATTCCATTGTTTTTGTAGGTCAATACAATGAACTCTAGATAATAAACTCTTATCTTCTGTGTGGCAGGACCTTTGAGGCTCCTGATGGCAAAGCATGTTTGGCATTTTCAAGAAAATAAGTGTATGAAAATGAAGACCCTTTGCGTTTGGTATGCATTTCCAAACAATGACCTATGATATTTCCTTATATATGATTTATTCAGATGCAGCAATCCAGCTCGGAGTTTATTTCCATGTATTACTCTACATCTGTCTGCTTGTGCAAACAGTTTAGAGGACACTTACCCTTTGCATCTACTGATTATGGAACAAATATGATAGGTTTGAAAATACAAGTTCACCTCATCCACATATGAACAAATTTTGGACGTTAGCATTAAAAGCAATTTCAAAAGTTCATTCTTTGATATTTATAAGTTCATTATTTGCATTTGAGAAGTGCACACGTAATGTTGTTTCCTCAACCTTAAAAGCAAACACCGCCTCTTCAAAAAAGTATATGTTTTAATCGTGAAATGCAGTTGATCAGCATGCCGAAGTTTGGTGTTGTGTTTACTATAAAAGTATCCATTTTATATAAACAGAAAAACAAAAATATCTCTGTTTGTACAGTGGAAGTTCACCTTACATAAATAATCAAGTTCGCTCTCAGTTTAGTTCACTCCCAGGCTAAGTTGCTCTCGAACTCGCTTATTGAAATAGTGAACTACTATGTGTGTATTGCGGCTGCCGTCTTAATTTTTTTGTTACGTATGCTGTGAACTATTATCTCTGGAGGTAAAAAAAATATAGGAATCTGTTGATGTTTGTTTTATAATCATGCTTGAAGTTCACCTCCTTTTTTCCTGGGAGTTAGCCTTGTCCATTTTCTCGGAAAGTTCACATTGTAATTGCTTGGAAGTGCAAATTTTCTATGCCAAAGTTCATATTTATGTTACCAGGAAGTTCCCCTTTTTAGTATACAGTTTTTGGTCGAAAAAATTCGATTTGACTTGCAAAAGAGGTTCGGTTTAATGTGAATAAAGCTATATCTGTTTGTTTACTGAAAAGCCAAAGTCCACTTCATATGATATATGCTATTATGGTAGTGCATTCTTTGTATAAAAAGTTCACTACATGTACATGGAGAAGTTCATCTCTGAGTTAATTTATGTTTCATTCTGCCATCCATGCAATGGCATTTCCTACTTTCCTGATAATAGTGAGCAAAGGTTAAGAAAAATTAGAATTCCACTTATTTAACTATAGTGGTTCACCAATGTGAGAAGTTCATCCTAGGGCCCTGGAAGTTTACTTCTATGTTGTTTTGTCAGATAAAGCAGCCAACATAATCAAAGAACGGGAATGTAGCATGTCCATCCGAGTTGCCCCTCTCCCTCCTCTGAATCTGAACTCCCCTCTCCCTCAACTCTGAAATTCCCTCACCCCAACTCTGAACCGCCGGTCTAGGCAGAGAGCCACGTCCAGGAGCGTGCGCCTCGGCTGCTGCTAGTGTTAACTAAACTACTGCCCCTGTCGAACTAAACTAGTACTTGTTTTGGTAATAACGGAAGTTTCAAATTTATTTACGTGGGATATTTAGACCTTTGTTTCTTCAATCATAATATTTAGTCTCTTCTCTCTTCTGGTCCTAACCATAGTCTCTACATACTGATCCAAATATAACCATTGCACTGATGCAGGTATACTCTACCTTTTATTCCAGGAAGTAAATCTGACAATACTTGGAGCTCTCTTAAGATGGCGTTTGGAGTAAATCTGGCAATACTTGGAGCTCTCTTAATATGGATCCGTTGTTGTCAACGTGTCAGCATCATATACATCAGGGAAGTGCACTCGATACATCCGAGCAGTTCACTTATTGCAAATTTAGGTAATGACTGTTCTGCCTATTTAGAAAGCATGTGCGTTCAGAGAGTTAGTGCAAGAAATTCAGATATTAAAACTGCTGCTGGTGTTGCACTATATTTCTTAACTGCTGCGTTGTGTGAATTTTCACATAAAGATTGTTTGCTAGCTTTGTATTTGAGCAAATGTTAGACGATTACAGCACATAAAACAATTTCACCTAGTTCACATATGAAGTTTACTCAGTCACGACGTTCACTTTTTTAATCCTAGGAGTTTGATCATTTTTGTTGACTTTTTTTCTCTACTACTTCTGAACTCTCCAATTTCTAATACATGAGTTCACCTCGAAAAATATGCATATTGTCTGGATCTTACTTTTGATACATATACTGTTGATGTGTTCATTAACTAAAAGAAAGAAGTTCACACTATTCATATGGCAAAATGTCACCTTTTATTTTCGCGGAGTTTGTTTTAGTGAGCTTACCTATGTGTATTTTAGTTCACTTTATGTACGTTGACAGTTCAGATTTGTGTTTGATTAATATTCTCACGTTTTTCCGGTTGATATGTCTATGTACGGGGCAAAATACTAGCTCACCTGCTGGCATTCTCATGTTTTCTCTATATACAACACTATTTTTTGGTTGGAACAATTCCATTTGACCCTACAGAAAATAATTTATGTTTATTGTACAAGTAAAAAATGAAGTTCACTTGTTAATCTACAGAGGTTCGTTAAAAAATGTGAAGCAGCAGGGGAGTTCATGTCGTCCAGCTCAACAGTTCACTCGCCACCGCCAACATCCTCCATCGGAGCCTTCCTCAGCAAGGTAAACCAGCATCGCAGCAGTACCTCTCTCCTGCTCGGTTTTTTCCCATCCTTGTTGCTACCCTATAATGTGTTTATATTGTTGGTTTATTTCCTGTATCCACTCTGAAACCTATTGAAACAAACAAAAGTATTGATTCACGGACCCAAATTAGGGTCAGAGTAATCCCGCGCTAGAAGTTCAATTCTTTATGTCAGAAAAGTTCACTTTGTATTCGGGGAGTTGGCAAATTTTGGAAGTTAACTTGTTTCTTCAGTATTCAACTTAATTTGTTGGTGCGAAAAGTTTTAAGTAATAGCAATTTGTCAAGCGACGAGGAGTTAATATAGGATTGTGAGGCCTGTCTGGTTGTGGGTGCTTCTATTGTAGTTACTAAACTAATTCATGTTGTTGATGCCACGCTAAGTGTTGGTACTTTTCTTTCTCTTCATTAGATTAAAAGATGCTTATGTGGGATATTTGGATGGATAAGCAACGGAGCAACCGAGCAACAACGAGCAGACCTACTACACCGCTTGATGGTTTACTAACGAATGCTGCAGGAGTTAACAAGCACGACCGCGAGCCCACTAGCGTTGTCGTCGCGCACGGAACTGCGTCGCGCTTGGCTCCTGAACCTCTCTCTAAAAAAATGGTTGTTCTCTTTATCTTAGTCTCTCTAAGATCCTCGCCCTTTCTGTTACTTTTGAAGTGAGTTTTTCTAGAACATGTTCCTAATGTGCGTTCTCTTGTTTACTACACACACACACACACACATATATATATATATATATATATATATATATATATAGAGAGAGAGAGAGAGAGAGAGAGAGAGAGAGAGAGAGAGAATGAATGGTTACTTTTTTATTGTTACGAAAGTTCACCTTTGTTGACTACTTCAGATACATGAGTTCTCTTCTTTTGTCCATCTAGTCTTGGTCTCCAGGTGAATGAATGGGAATTTAATTGATGTGTATTTTGTAAGCATGCCTAAACTTAGGACCTTTGTTAGTTTTAGGAAGTTCATTCGTTTCGGTTTAGACAAGGTACTCGTTATTTATTTCCAATACTCGGGTAGTTCACGATGCCCGGATCGGGGATTCAGTCTTACTAGTATGTACGTGCCGATGCGTTTCTGGCTATAACAAGGTAGAAGTTCAGTTTGCTAAAGAAGACTGCCTGTTTATACTAACAGTATCAGAGGTCTTAATTCCTTGCAAGAGCAGTCCATTTTGTTCTCAAACAGATGAATCAAAAGTAATTTATATTCTGTTGCTGCTATTGCCTTGTTTTAAAACATAGATATTCTTGGATAATTCTATCATGTGAACCAGAACGTGCAGTACGAGCACAGCTTAATTTCTCTAAGAACATTAAAATTATTCTGAAACAATAGAGAATTTGAGGAAATTCTCAATGTTTTTGTGCACAAGATACTTGCAGTGTCCTCTCTCAGCTGATGCAATGCTTTTGGGCTATGTGTGTTATGCTGAAAGTTCAGATGTCGGTCAAATAAGTGAACTACTAACTGCTGAATTCACATTTTGAAGTCACAAAGTTCACTCCAATGCTGACAAAAGTTCTTGTTTTATCAGCGAAGCTCACTTTGGTTGTGTCTAAAAAGTGAGGCGCTCACTTCGTCCATCTCAACTTATCTTGTCTGTGTATTTTTTCTATCTCTTGTGCAGAAAAGAATTTGACCTGGTTAATGTTTCATTAGACTTATATAACGGGAAGTTCACTCTTCTCCTTTTCGAGTTAAATGCTTGCATCCCACGATATGCAGATGTGTGTAGAAGTATATAATGGGAAGTTCACTCGCAGGTCGGTTGCTCCTCCTCCCGAAGGCCGGGACCACCGTCGCCGTTGAGTCCAGCCCATGGTACGGCAAACAACGTCGGCGTACCGTGCCCGACACGAGAGTCCACCCGGCGCCATCCCAAGAGTCGATCGCTTCAACTAAGGCAGTTGACAGACTCCCATGCCCAGGTCAGCCTGCTCCTCCCAATGCTAATCACTATGAACTGTGGTTCCTACTTTGGTTTTCTTGTGCACATAATTGTTCTGGGAGTGAATTGAGTTTATTCTGCACATAATAGTTGTATGGTGAAAAAAAGTTCACATTTTTGAAACTCGTTCGTGTAAAAATTCGAAATCCAGTGTGATAAAACCACATCGGTTCTTTTCAAAAGGAACAACAATTATTCTGTGTGCGTAGTAGGTTGCTGATCACGAGAAGCTTTGTTGTTATTTCCTATTTTGATATGTGGGAACACGAGATTAGCATGTGAATTATCTGGTGAATTACATGCGGGTCGTTCAATATGAACGCCCCAGAAAGTTCCCTTTGAATCTGTAGGTAGTTCACCTCGTCTCGCTGAAAAGATCACCTAATTGTTAGCCAGTTCACTTTTAACACATGGTAAGTTCTTTTTGCACTTGTGGAAGTTCATTTCATTTTCATCTGAATAACAAAAAATGAATAAATTGCAGATAAATGTATTCATAAATTGCTTCCTTTTTTAGAATATGATTGCCAACTCATAGTATCAAACTTGGAAAATATCAAATGCATATTGAGCAGTTCAGCTTTTGAATTTGGAAAATATCAAATGCATTAAAATATTTTCCCAGGAAGCTGAGTATTTTTTTTTGTTTGGAAGATCATTGTATCAAACAGGGAAGTACAGTAAAGAAAAACCGCTGGTGACTTTCACTTTCAGATTATTCATAGGGGCAATCAATTTTTATTTTTCGGGAGTTCAGATTATTCATTTGAATGCCCTGAAAAGTTCACTTTGAACGAGCTGTCAGTTCACCTCGTCTTCCGAATCAGTCAAGTAGTTCAGTTCATCTATGCGCGAAATTCGCTTCTTCTTTCGCGGTTGTCAGTCTCATCAATTATTTTATTGGTAAAGTTCACATCGTCCTTGTGTGGAAGTCCACCTTTTGTCTCTGGGAGAAGTTTAGTTTAGTAGAACACACCGGCAAAAAGTTAAATTTTACACGAAGTCCTTTTTTCTTCAAAGAATTAACTCAAAATAAAAGATACTTCACCGAAGAAAAAAAAAGAGTTCATTTTCTGTTGACGGGAAGTTCACATACTCTATTCCACGTGTCGGCAGGGCACACTCGTTTGACGGGATGCAAACCATTACATCTCTATGGTGCTGGTACTGAATTGTTGCTTAACTGAACTGCCTATATTGCTGAACTGGCTACTTGTTTTCTGAAAGCGGAATTGCTACTTATTTCGGCAGCTACAACAGTTAAGAATTTTTTTTAACACAAAAGCTTTGTATGTTGTAGGTCTATTCCCATAAGAAACGTCCAATTGAAGATCCAAAGTTCCAGTACCCAGTGTTTGCTGTCACATTGAGAGATTATGCATGCAAGTCCCCCGGATCGAGACCTGTCTTGAAAGATCGTGTCATGAGGAAGTTTGCCCAGGTCTGAAGGTCACACACATCCCTGAAGAAAACCATTTCATTCAGGAGCAATTACTCGACATGGTCAATGAGCTCCTTCTTTGCTTCGTAAGCAACCTCTGGCTAGACTGTAGTGCACAAAAGAATTATATTGGAAGTATGTAAAACAAAGTGTTCCAGATAAATTTGGAAGTTCGTTTCGTCCGTGTGAGAGGTTCAGTTTTTCCATGGAACAGTTTGTGTGGAGATGGGCTTACATTTTTTTGTAAAATGTTATTTTCTTTGGCATTTGAAACGAGTTCTCTTCATCCTCGTTGCACAGAAAACCATTGTGGTGCAATGTGTACATTCCTTGTTCCTCCTGCTATTTGTTGTGTGTAAATTTGATTATTGCGTTGCTTCTAGGCTTGTTTCAAAGAATTATTTTGTAAGGTGAAGTTCAGAGTGAATAGATCAAAAGTTCAGAGAGTTGGAGCTGTGAAATTGAGAGAGCTATTTTCAGATACATATACTTTGGAAAATAAATGAAAGTTCACTTTGTTCTAATGACAAGTTCACAATTATATTTTTAAACTGCTGGCGTGTTTAAAGAGGCCTGTTTAAAGTGGACTTTTGTGAGTCCGAATTCAACTTATGGCCAGGTCAATCATTAAACAGAGCTTTACCGGTAAATTATAGATTTCTCAGGACACTAACGAACAACAGCAAAACGTGAACTTCAGAAGAGAACAAATTGAATTTCTGAGCAAAGTGAACTTTCTATTACTTGATATAATAAACTACTTCCATTTGACTTAATAAACTGGCAGGACACGCAGAAGTGAACTGTTGAATACTAGTAATATATTGGAGCAAATAAAACTGTGAAGTTCACTTTGAACCGTGTGAGAAGTTAATTTTGAACATGCATGAAAAAATTATACCGCGACTTGAAGTTCACTGACAAAATGTCGTGAAGTTCACTTCCGTGAAACCGGGACATTTCAGGTACTCTATTTTTCTGGACGGAAATCATACGCGTGGAAATGGTTGGTAAGGCATCCGGTTGCACAAATCAAACAACAACACATGTAATAAGCGGTGATATAACTCTATTAATACTCCAATATGCCGTCATGCCACATCTAATCAATCTAGAAGAGCAAATTTTAAAACGTATAAGTGACGGTGTCATTTCCAATTTTGGGTATTTCTAAAATTAGACTTAAACCGTTTAGAATTTGGAAAAATGTTCAACATAAAAAAGTTGCGACTAAGCTATATCTTTCCAACGCCATATCATTTGTAACATTCGGACAAGTGGTTCAAAATTAAACTCCGAAATACTGTGCGAAAAACTAAGATGCTCGGAAAACGAAATCAAGTAATTTTAAATCTGTCCAAAAACCGTGATAAATTTGGAAAATTTTTGTACACCAAAACAATGCGCCTAATCAGCAGCTTTCCAACGGCATATCATACACATCATTCCGACAAAGCGTTTGAAAACTAAACCTAAAATACTGCAAGAAAATGTAGAAATCCGTGAAAACATAGTTCTACTTATTTTTATTTACTTTCCTTATTTCTTATTTTTATTTACTGTTTTTGGGAATTTATTTCCGAACCACTTGTCGGAATGTTCCAACTGAAATTTTGTTGAAAAGATATTGATTAGGTGCAACTTTTTCGTTTTGAATTTTTTAAAGCGAACTTCCTCGAGGTACAATGTGAACTTCAGGACGTTACGAAGTGAACTGTCATTTTGACCAAAGTGAATTTCAACAAAATGTAGTTGTATGACGTATTTTAAAGTGAACTTCGATGAGATGGAAAGTGTACTTCCACGCGGTACAAAGTGAAATTCATTTTTTACAAAAGTGAATTCCCACAAGAAGTAATTTTATCGGCGTGCAAAAAGGTGAACTTCTACGTGGTGCCAAGTGAACTTCCTCGTAGTGTACAAAGTGAACTACTGTTTTAACCTAAGTGAATTTTGACAAAAAAAAGTATTTCAACTTGTTTGACAAACGTAATGTGAACTTTCGAAAAATGATGTGAACTTCCGGAAAAAGTAAAGTGAACTTCCGGAAAAAATTTAAGTGAACTTCCGAAAAATGAAGTGAACTTCCCGAAAATGAAGTGAACTTCCCAAAAAAGTAAAGTGAACTTCCGAAAAATAAAGTGAACTTCCCAAAAAAGAAGTGAACTTCCGGGAAAAGTAAAGTGAACTTCCAAAAAAACTAAAGTGAACTTCTGAGAAATGAAGTGAACTTCCCGAAAAATGAAGTGAACTTCCGAAAAAAGTAAAGTGAACTTCCGAAAAATGAAGTGAACTTCCTAAAAAAAAATGAAGTGAACTTCCGACTAAAGTAAAGTGAACTTCCGAAAAATGAAGTGAACTTCCCAAAAAAATGAAGTGAACTTCCCAAAAAAGTAAAGTGAACTTCCGAAAAATGAAGTGAACTTCCCAAAAAAATGAAGTGAACTTCCGAAAATAGTAAAGTTAACTTCCAAAATGAAGTGAACTTCCCAAAAAATGAAGTGAACTTCCAAAAAAGTAAGGCGAACTTCCGAAAAATGAAGTGAACTTCCCAAAAAATGAAGTGAACTTCCCAAAAAATGAAGTGAACTTCCCAAAAAAGAAAAGTGAACTTCCAAAAATGCAGTGAACTTCCCAAAAAAAGTGAAGTGAACTTCCAAAAAATGAAGCGAACTTCCAAAAAATGAATCGAACTTTCAAAAATGAGTTCGTCGGTATGTGGCGTGGGTTTGATAGTAGGCGGGTTGGAGTCGGCGGGAGGTAAGGTAGGGTGGGGTCATCGAGAGGTGGTGTGGGTGGGATCTTCGGAAGTTGGAGGTGTGGGGTTGGTGGGTGGTGGTGGTGGGGTAGGGTCGACGAGAGGTAGGGTGGGGTCGACGAGGGGTGGGGCTGGTGGGCGGTAGCTAGGTGGGGTGGGGTTGCCGGGAGGTGGGTGGGTTGGGCCGGCGGAAGGTTGGATGGGATTGGGTGGTTGTGTCGGGTTTAGAAGGTCTTTAGAGATGGGTTGTAGAATAACTAGTCTATAACATCCCGGGGGGGTTTCTAGAATAGCTATTCTAGAACCACTCTTAAGGGGGGTTCGAGAATAGTCTTGCTCTATATATATATATGATAGCTATTCTAGAACCACTCTTAAGGGGGGTTCGAGAATAGTCTTGCTCTATATATATATATATATATATATATATATATATATATATATAGGATAAATACTTCCTACTCCTAGGTGTAACTACACCCATGACTCATATACTACCATACGAAAGTATGTACCATACTTTATCAGTTTGTGTATGTTCTTACAATATATCTAAGATGTTCTAAACCAAGTTTGGTGAAAAAAAATGCAAGTGAGCATGTAGTTTGCACTATATAGCCGAAATACATGCATATGTATACGTAAAAATGAGTCTACGTAAAAAAATGTACATACTGCCTACAAAGTATTATATATACTACCAAAATAGTCTAATATACTTCATACTACATGTACATACTCTCCGGTATGATAGATACTCTCTAGATTATGAGAAACACGCGTGGGTGTAACTACACCCGGGTGTAGTATGAATATGTCCTATATATATATATATATATATATATATATATATATATATATATATATATATATATATATAGAGCACAACTATTCTCGAACCCCCCTTAAGAGGGATTCTAGAATAGCTATTCTTGAACCCCTACAAACAAACCGAACTATTCTTACCTAGCTATCCACCCGAACCGCCCCACCACCCCCTAGTGAACCGACTGAACCCCATCAGAACGACCTTCTTTGTCGTCGCTGGAAACAGCCACACGCCACGTTGCCTCCCACCTCCACCGCGCGCTATCGGGAAGGCTCCCCTCCTCCACCGCGTGCCGCCGGTAGGCCCCCCACCTACACCGCCTGTCGCCGGGAGGCCCCCCGCCTACACCGCCCGCCGCGGGAGCCCCCCGCTATCGGGAAGGCTCCCATCTCCACCGCGTGCCGCCGGTAGGCCCCCTGCCTACACCGCCTGTCGCCGGGAGGCCCCCCCGCCTACACCGCCCGCCGCCGGGAGGCCCCCCGCCTACAACGCGCGCCGCCGGGAGCCCCACCCCCGCGCCTCCAACGCGTCCGGCCGGGAGGGCCCCCGCCTACACCGCACACCACCAGGAGGGCTCCCGCCTCCGACACGCGCCGCCGGGAAATCCTCCACCTCTGCGCCGCGCATCGGTGGTCGACCGCGTGCGCCTCCCCTAGAGCCCACATGCGCTGCGTCGCGAGTCCACCGGCGTTCACCTCGCTAACCTGGTAAATCCCGGTCGTCGCCTCTCCCTCCCCTCCCGCCTGGATCCCCGCGGCGCGCTACCCTGCTCACCGGAAAAACGCACCCTTAACTGTTGCCCTGCTCACTGGCCTTGGAAGCCACCGCCACTGATTTGCTGCTACTGGATATGTGCGTGTGAGATTTTTTTCACAGATTGTGGGTGTTTTGTTTGCAGAAAGGTTGGATGATTACAACACCAAAACAATACTATCAGAAGTTTACTCTTTGAATTCGAGAAGTTGACTCATTGAATTTGGAGATGTAATCATCCAACCTCGGAAATATAAATAGAAATTTCCATTGGGAATAACGTTAGCTGAATTTTGAAGTTCACAAATTAGAAAATGTGAAGTTCAGATATAGGCACGAGAGATGCAACCATTGCTCCTAGTACATGGCCGCGGCAATGACCTCACAACCATGCCCTTGCCTCGCTGCTGCTCTGAACTCCGGGCGGTGATGCTCGTAGTCGTAGATGATTTTGGCTAGTGGACCAATCCAAGTTCCCTGATTCACTTTATTGCCTGTCATTCAATATATGAAGTTTCCAAATTTACTGTTATTAAAGTTCAGTTTGTACTAGTGCTAAGTTCACTATTTTCTTGGTAGAAAAATGTATTCTCTTGCAAGTTCGCTAGACTTCTTTTGGTGCTTAACTTAGTAAGCGACAAAAAGTGCACTTCTGTTAATATTAGCAGTTCATTATTCGTTGACTTTGTGCCTTACAGGTGTTTGCTTCCATGTGTACAAACATGAATTATGTTTCGAAAAATAATTTCCACAAGAAGTTGCTCCTAATTTACAATTGTTTTGGCTTTGCAATAGCTAAGGATGTTCACTCTTTGTTTTTAACCGTTTCACTACCTGAAAAATGGAAGTTCCTGTGTGGAAAAAGTATCCGTTATAAAAATTGCATCTATGGAGTTTGCACGAAGTCCTTTTTTCTTCAAAGAATTAACTCAAAAGACTTATCTTGTCTGTGTATTTTTTCTCAATGTTTTTGTGCACAAGATACTTGCAGTGTCCTCTCTCAGCTGATGCAATGCTTTTGGGCTATGTGTGTTATGCTGAAAGTTCAGATGTCGGTCAAATAAGTGAACTACTAACTGCTGAATTCACATTTTGAAGTCACAAAGTTCACTCCAATGCTGACAAAAGTTCTTGTTTTATCAGCGAAGCTCACTTTGGTTGTGTCTAAAAAGTGAGGCGCTCACTTCGTCCATCTCAACTTATCTTGTCTCGTGTATTTTTTCTATCTCTTGTGCGAAAAAGAATTTGACCTGGTTAATGTTTCATTAGACTTATATAACGGGAAGTTCACTCTTCTCCTTTTCGAGTTAAATGCTTGCATCCCACGATATGCGGATGTGTGTAGAAGTATATAATGGGAAGTTCACTCGCGGTCGGTTGCTCCTCCTCCTGAAGGCCAGGACCACCGTCGCTGTTGAGTCCAGCCCATGGTACGGCAAACAACGTCAGCGTACCGTGCCTGACACAGGAGTCCACCCAGCGCCATCCCAAGAGTCGACTGCTTCAACTAAGGCAGTTGACAGACTCCCATGCCCAGGTCAGTCTGCTCCTCCCAATGCTAATCACTATGAACTGTGGTTCCTACTTTGGTTTTCTTGTGCACATAATTGTTCTGGGAGTGAATTGAGTTTATTCTGCACATAATAGTTGTATGGTGAAAAAAAGTTCACATTTTTGAAACTCGTTCGTGTAAAAATTCGAAATCCAGTGTGATAAAACCACATCGGTTCTTTTCAAAAGGAACAACAATTATTCTGTGTGCGTAGTAGGTTGCTGATCACGAGAAGCTTTGTTGTTATTTCCTATTTTGATATGTGGGAACACGAGATTAGCATGTGAATTATCTGGTGAATTACATGCGGGTCGTTCAATATGAACGCCCCAGAAAGTTCCCTTTGAATCTGTAGATAGTTCACCTCGTCTCGCTGAAAAGATCACCTTGGCTGGGGATGTGAGTCTCCAAGTCCGCGGTCGCCAGCACTCGGTCGGCAAAGGGGCGCACCGCGTCCATCAGCCGCAGCACTTCGGCAACATCAAATTCGCCAGTCTCCGAGGGGAAGCCCGCAGTAACCTCCTCCACGTGGAACCCCTCGCAGTAGTGCGCCGGCACCATGCTCGAGCCATGGTAATACCAACGCGGCGGAGAGGAACGACGAAGCCAGTCCACAACAGCCGGAATGTTGGACACGGCCTTGAAGACGGACGACGTGTCCCGCGGCATCACCTCCCGCGGACTCGAGTGCCGGAGCGCGGCCGGTATCCCCCCGCACAGGCGATGATACGCGCGGTCGCGGTCGACAGGCATTCCCGCGGGGTCGCCGCCTCCACGAAGTCGCACGTTCCTGCCATCAAAAACACAAAGGGAAAATGAGAACTCCACCCAAAAGCCGACTCGCCACGCTCGGGGACTGGCCCCCGCAGCCAACTCGCCATGCACGGGGACTGGCCCCCGAAGCCGACTCGCCACGCTCGGGGACTGGCCCCCGAGGCCGACTCGCCACGCTCGGGGACTGGCCCCCGCAGCCAACTCGCCACGCTCGGGGACTGGCCCCCGAGGCCGACTCGCCACGCTCGGGGACTGGCCCCCGAGGCCGACTCGCCACGCTCGGGGACTGGCCCCCGAAGCCAACTCGCCATGCTCGGGGACTGGCCCCCGAGGCCGACTCGCCATGCTCGGGGACTGGCGGTAATGGAGACTCGACGAGGAAAAACAGCAAACCTGAGCACAGGAGCTTACCGAGAATCTGCCGCGACATCTCCCGGACGAAAGCCTCGAAGTTGGTCTTCTCGGCCTGTACCGCCGAGACGGTGCCTTCGGACGCCTCCTTTTCGCAGCCAACTCCTTGGCGTGCTGCTGCTTCAAGGCCGCAATCTCCTCCCGCAGAGACGCGGCAGCCCCACGCGCGGAGTCCCGCGCTCGGCCGCGGCCGTCGGCTTCCCCTTGTACTCGGTGATGACGTCTTCCGGCTTCCCGGCCCTTCGCTCCAGGACCTTGGTCAGATCGGCCACCTCCGCTTTCGCCTTTTCCGGGCCTCTTCGGCCTGCTGCGCCCGGAAGTCGGCTTCGCGGTAGAAAGACTCCTTGACGAATCCTTCCCGAGCCTCGGCAAGAGCCTTTTCCTGCGCCTCTGCTGCCAAGAATAGAAAATGGTGAGAACTAAAAGCTCATCCAAGAACAGCGATACCGAAAGAGGAAGGCGAGTGGGCACGACTTACTGCCCAGGGCAATCAACTTGCGGTTCTTTTGAGCCGCCTCTTCCACGAGCGTGGTTAATCTCTTAACCTCCGCCTACAAAAATTCAAGAACAATGCAAAAGGTCAACAAAAGGAAACAAATAAAAGGAGACTCGACTCGCCCCTTCGGACCAAGTCGACCCTCGGGGAATGGGGGCGACTAGACTAAGAGTTCAGAAACACTCACCGCGTGTGCCTCACCAAGTGCTGTGTGGAGCTCGGCGAAGGTCAAGGTAGAAGGCGGCGGGTGGCGCGACCCGGTCACCTCTCCAGCCTGCGTCACCGCCTCAGTCGACGGCGCCTCGCCCACCCGAGTGTCGGCGTCATCGGGTGGGGCTCGGTCCCTGGCAGCCTTGGACCGGCGCTCCTTCGATGGCTCCGAGAGGCCGCCCTTCTCAACGACGATATCCTCGACCTCGGGCGCCTCCTGCTCCTTGGTCGACTCAACGACCGCCGACCTCTTCTCCACCGTGGGCGGAACGGCGTCCGACCCAGTCGCTGCACTCGCCATCCCCCCATGAGCCATGCTGGGTAGAGGGAAGACCTTGGCGGTGGACTCGGCGTGGCGGGCTCCCACTTTCTCAGCTTGGCTCGCGGCGGCGGGCTCTTCCGGAGCCGACCCCGCGCCCCCAAGATCGGACGGCGCCGCTTTCTTCTCTGCGGCTTTCTTCTTCGCCTCAGCCGCCTTTGTGGCCGCTGCCCCAGCCACGGCCGGTTTCACCAAGGTCTTCTTCTTGGACCTACAGGGAGGCAAGGTGAGTCGACACCCAATCCCGCCACAAGGAGAATAAGTCTGGCGAGGAGCACTTACTTCACGGTGGGGATTGTTCTTACGCCGGGGCCGGCCCGAGCTCCCGCGTCGATTGCATCCTTCAGAGGGCGCTGAAGCCTCATAGAACCCTCCAGGAGAGTGGGGCGCAAGCGCTTCGACAGCGGCTCGGCCCCTTCCTTGGAAGGCTCCGCCTCGCCCTCCGGACGCGAGGTCGCCTCCTCCTCAACCGCGCCCTGGGACGAGGACCCGACATTCCTCTTCGTCCCGCGCGGGAGTCTGATGAAGTCTCGCGCCTCGGAGTCCGACTCCGTGCGCTCCTCCTCATCATCGACCTCCTCCTCCTCGCCTTCGGTCATTTCTGGTGGTTCCTTCCCGGCAAGGGGGGGAAGGTGGTCGGAGATTTTCTGCCAGCGCTACATTCGAATCAAGGAAACGAGTCAGAAATGAGAAAATGAGGCCAATCCATGCGGAGTCCCTATTCTAAAATGATACCTGGGGCGCCGGGGTTTCTTCAGAGTAAGGCTGCAGGCCGTCCTCGAAGGAGGTAAAAGTGGCCGTGGTGACCTTGGCGAGCGCCTTCCGGTACTCGCCCTCGTCCCACTCAGTCGCTGTCGACCGGGTGCAGTCGTTTTTCCCCCGGTACTCCCACATGGGGTGAGCTCGGCACCGCGGGGGATCAGCCGCCGACCAAGCCAGCGGTTGTACATATCAACCGCCGTCAGGCCACTATCCTTCAGCGCCTGGATCGCTTGGCGCATCTCCTTCACCACCTCCTCCTGCTCGCGCGGTAGCGACCGGACATTAAGGCGCCGCGGGACGCTTGGCTCGGGGCTGTACTGAGGAATGCAGACCTCGCCGGGAGGGGTGTACTCCTTGGCGTAAAACCAGAAGCGGCGCCACAGTGACTGCGCCTTCTTGGGAAGCGCCATGTCGATGAAGCTCTCCCCGGACTTCACCTGGAAGGTGATCCCGCCGTTCGGGATGAGAGCTTCACTGTTCTTGCTGGCCCGAGTCGCCCGCCCATGGAAGATGGACACCCACAGCGGGAAGTATGGCGGACAGCCCAAGTAGCATTCGCACAACGCCACGAACAGAGAAATCTGTTGGACGCTGTGCGGCCCGAGATCGGAGACCTTGATGCTGTAGAAGGCCAGCAGCTGCCGGAGGAAATCGGAAGTGGGGAGAGCGAACCCACGATCAAGGAAGCTCAGGAAGAGCACGAATTCCCCAGGCCGCGGGAGGGGCTCCACCTCGTTCGCCGGCGGAACCCGCCACCGCTCCTTGTTGAATTTGGGGATGACCCCGGATGCAACGTACGGGAGGAGAGACTCCCGCGTGACCTTCGACTTGCCCCAGCCTTTCGTCGCCATGGATACGGGTGAAGTTTGGAATGAAGGTGAGATGGGAAGAAGATGGGAGAAGAGTGCGGAGGAGTGACGAACCCTAATCCCAGGGGTGATCCTTTATACCACCCGCACTCGCCCAGATTAAGGATGAAATCTGTTCGTTAAATCGTCCCGGAATCGCCGCCCCGCAATCAACGGTCGAGATCCGCGCCGGTTCCGGCTGAGTAGCCGTTAAACTAGCCGTTAGCGGTCACGTCAGGCCCAACGGTCAAACAGCATGCAAGTGTTTCACGCCTCGGTCAACGTGAAATCCAGCCGTTAGCTCCTCCACGTGTCTTCATGGTAAATGCGCGCCGACTGGCCCACGACGACTGGCTAGCGCCGACTGTCATACGCCGACTGGCCCACGACGACTGGCAGACGCCGACTGTCCTACGCCGACTGACTGATCAAGGCCTGGTTATTAGAGACTGGCGCCAAATCCGCAACTTTATCTTTAGGAGCCCGGAGGCGATTCAACTTGACCCATGACTGCGCCTCTTCAAGACTTGCCATAACTCTACGCTTCATCACCACCGCGCTCGGGGACTACTGATGGGGATATGCCCATAGGGGGTGGGTCTCCAGTCCCACTCGCTGTGAAGACGAAGGCCCAGGTGGACTGCCAGTCGCCCAAGCGACTGGGCCGGAAGGCGATTGGGCCGCGATCCTAAAGAGAAGATCTGTGCGACTGGATTAGAAGATTACTTGCTAGGGGGTTAACGAATCCCGGATTAATAGCAACGAATATGATTTGGAGTTATCGCCATGTAACCCTAGGTCGGGGGTGTCTATATAAACCCCGAGCTTAAACCCTAGAGGACACTTGATTGGAGATCTAATCTCTCTTTGTAAGCTCACGGCGTAGCCGCCGATCGAGCCCCCCATTGTAATTCTCCACTGAGCAATAAGATCTAGCAGGACGTAGGCCTTTTACTCTCCGGAGGGGCTGAACCTGGGTAAAACCCTTGCGTCTCTTGCACCTCGACCCGTAGATGGCGATGTTCCCTTCCCCTCGCATCAACGAAGTGCTACCCCCTGTAGCATCTGCTGTGGCCACATCCACGACAATAAGTCTTGCATAAGAGTTAACTCATAAAGCAATAATTCAAAGTAAAAGCATTGAAGCAACACAAAGGAAGATTAAGTTTCAGCGGTTTCTTTCAACTTGTAACATGTATATCTCATGGATAATTGTCAACATAGAGTAATATAATAAGTGCAATATGCAAGTATGTAGGAATCAATGCACAGTTCACACAAGTGTTTGCTTCTTGAGGTGGAGAGAAATAGGTGAACTGACTCAACATAAAAGTAAAAGAATAGTCCTTCAAAGAGGAAAGCATCGATTGCTATATTTGTGCTAGAGCTTTTATTTTGAAAACATGAAACAATTTTGTCAACGGTAGTAATAAAGCATATGTATCATGTAAATTATATCTTACAAGTTGCAAGCATCATGCATAGTATACTAATAGTGCCCGCACCTTGTCCTAATTAGCTTGGACTACCGGGGTCATCGCAATGCACATGTTTTAACCAAGTGTCACAAAGGGGTACCTCTATGCCGCCTGTACAAAGGTCTAAGGAGAAAGCTCGCATTGGATTTCTCGCTATTGATTATTCTCAACTTAGACATCCATACCGGGACAACATAGACAACAGATAATGGACTCCTCTTTTATGCATAAGCATGTAGCAACAATTAATTTTCTCATTTGAGATTGAGGATATATGTCCAAAACTGAAACTTCCACCATGGATCATGGCTTTAGTTAGCGGCCCAATGTTCTTCTCTAACAATATGCACGCTCTAATCATAAGGTGGTAGATCGCTCTTACTTCAGACAAGACGGACATGCATAGCAACTCACATGATATTCAACAAAGAATAGTTGATGGCGTCCCCAGAAACATGGTTATCGCACAACAAGCAACTTAATAAGAGATAAAGTGCATAAGTACATATTCAATACCACAATAGTTTTTAAGCTATTTGTCCCATGAGCTATATATTGCAAAGGCGAATGATGGAATTTTAAAGGTAGCACTCAAGCAATTTACTTTGGAATGGCGGAGAAATACCATGTAGTAGGTAGGTATGGTGGACACAAATGGCATAGTGGTTGGCTCAAGTATTTTGGATGCATGAGAAGTATTCCCTCTCGATACAAGGTTTAGGCTAGCAAGGCTTGTTTGAAACAAACACAAGGATGAACCGGTGCAGCAAAACTCACATAAAAGACATATTGTAAACATTATAAGACTCTACACCGTCTTCCTTGTTGTTCAAACTCAATACTAGAAATTATCTAGACCTTAGAGAGACCAAATATGCAAACCAAATTTTAGCATGCTCTATGTATTTCTTCATTAATGGGTGCAAAGCATATGATGCAAGAGCTTAAATATGAGCACAACAATTGCCAAGTATCACATTATCCAAGACATTATAGCAATTTACTACATGTATCATTTTCCAATTCCAACCATATAACAATTTAACGAAGAAGAAACTTCGCCATGAATACTATGAGTAAAGCCTAAGGACATACTTGTCCATATGCTACAGCGGAGCGTGTCTCTCTCCCACACAAAGAATGCTAGGATCCATTTATTCAAACAAAAACAAAAACAAAAACAAACCGACGCTCCAAGCAAAGCACATAAGATGTGATGGAATAAAAATATAGTTTCAGGGGAGGAACCTGATAATGTTGTCGATGAAGAAGGGGATGCCTTGGGCATCCCCAAGCTTAGACGCTTGAGTCTTCTTAGAATATGCAGGGGTGAACCACCGGGGCATCCCCAAGCTTAGAGCTTTCACTCTCCTTGATCATATTGCATCATACTCCTCTCTTGATCCTTGAAAACTTCCTCCACACCAAACTCGAAACAACTCATTAGAGGGTTAGTGCATAATCAAAAACTCACATGTTCAGAGGTGACACAATCATTCTTAACACTTCTGGACATTGCATAAAGCTACTGGACATTAATGGATCAAAGAAATTCATCCAACATAGCAAAAGAGGCAATGCAAAATAAAAGGCAGAATCTGTCAAAACAGAACAGTTCGTAAAGACGAGTTTTAAAATGGCACCAGACTTGCTCAAATGAAAATGCCCAAATTGAATGAAAGTTGCGTACATATCTGAGGATCACGCACGTAAATTGGCTTAATTTTCTGAGCTACCTACGAGGAGGCAGGTCGAAATTCGTGACAGCAAAGAAATCTGAAACTGCGCAGTAATCCAAATCTAGTATGAACTTTACTATCAAAGACTTTACTTGGCACAACAAAACACAAAACTAAGATAAGGAGAGGTTGCTACAGTAGTAAACAACTTCCAAGACACACAAAAAAAGTACTGTAGCAAAATAACACATGGGTTATCTCCCAAGAAGTTCTTTCTTTATAGCCATTAAGATGGGCTCAGCAGTTTTAATGATGCACTCGCAAGAAATAGTATTTGAAGAAAAAGAGAGCATCAAGAGGCAAATTCAAAACACATTTAAGTCTAACATGCTTCCTATGAAATGGAATCTTGTAAATAAACAAGTTCATGAAGAGCAAAGTAACAAGCATAGGAAGATAAAACAAGTGTAGCTTCAAAAATTTCAGCACATAGAGAGGTGTTTTAGTAACATGAAAATTTCTACAACCATATTTTCCTCTCTCATAATAACTTTCAGTAGCATCATGAGCAAACTCAACAATATAACTATCACATAAAGCATTCTTATCATGAGTCTCATGCATGAAATTATTACTCTCCACATAGGTATAATTAATTTTATTAGTTGTAATGGGAGCAAATTCAACAAAGTAGCTATCATTATTATTATCATCATCAAATATAGGAGGCAAAGTATCATCAAAGTAATTTTTCTCCTCAATGCTTGGGGGACTAAAAATATCATGAAAACCAGCTTCCCCAAGCTTAGAACTTTCTATATTATTATCAACAATGGTGTTCAAAGCGTTCATACTAATATTACTACCAGCATGCAAATAACATTCCATAGGTTTTTTAATTTTCGCATCAAACAATCCATGTTTTAAATCAGGAAATAGAATAAGAAGCTCATTCTTGTCCATTATGCCAAACTAGTGTAAACAAGAAACAAAAAGATGCAATTGCAGGATCTAAAGGAAATAGCTTCGAGTACTTACAACGGCGAAAATAGCTTAGTAGCCGAGATCCGGAGTGTGAGTACCTTTTACCTTTCCTCCCCGGCAACGGCGCCAGAAAATAGCATGTTGTCCACAACTGGCGCGTAGTTGACGTGGGAGGTTTAATGGCGGTTGACGGGCTTGGTGGAGTGTCTTGATTCGTTCCCCGGCAACGGCGCCAGAAAATAGCTTGATGTCTACGCCCCCTCCTTTTCCTGTAGACAGTGTTGGGTCTACAAGAGCAGAGGTTTGTAGAATAGCAGCAAGTTTCCCTTAAGTGGATCACCCAAGGTTTATCGAACTCAGGGAGGAAGAGGTCAAAGATATCCCTCTCATGCAACCCTGCAACCACAAAGCAAGAAGTCTCTTGTGTCCCCAACACATCTAATAGGTGCACTAGTTCGGCGAAGAGATAGTGAAATACAGGTGGTATAAATAAGTATGAGTAGTGGCAACGGCACCGGAAAAGTGCTTTGCCCGGGACGAGTAAACAAGCGGTAGTAACGCAGCGGTAGTAACGCGATAGAAACAGTAAACAAGCAGCGATAGCAGTATTTAGGAACAAGGCCTAGGGATTAGACTTTCACTAGTGGACACTCTCAACATTGATCACATAACAGAATAGATAAATTCATACTCTACACTCTTGTTGGATGATGAACACCATTGTGTAGGATTACACGAACCCCCAATGCCGGAGTTAACAAGCTCCACAATTTAATGTTCATATTTAAATAACCTTAGAGTGCATGAAAGATCAATACGACTAAACCAAGTACTAACATAGCATGCACACTGTCACCTTCATGCTAAGAAAGGAGGAATAGATCATATCAATACTATCATAGCAATAGTTAACTTTGTAATCTACAGGAGATCACAATCATAGCATAAACCAAGTACTAACACGGATGCACACACTGTCACCATTACACCGTGCATGAGGAATAAAACTACTTTAATAACATCACTAGAGTAGCACATAGATAAATTGTGATACAAAACACATTGCAATCATAAAGAGATATAAATAAGAACTTCACTATGCCATTCATAACAGTGAATAAGTATTCTGTGAAATATAGCCTAAGAGACCCACACGGTGCACACACTTGTCACCTTTACACACGTGGGACAAGGAGTCTCCGGAGATCACATAAGTAAAATTCACTTGACTAGCATAATGACATCTAGATTACAAGCATCATCATATGAATCTCAATCATGTAAGGCAGCTCATGAGATTATTGTATTGAAGTACATAGGAGAGAGATGAACCACATAGCTACCGGTACAGCCCCGAGCCTCGATGGAGAACTACTCCCTCCTCATGGGAGCAGCAGCGGTGATGAAGATGGCGGTGGAGATGGCAGCGGTGTCGATGGAGAAGCCTTCCGGGGGCACTTCCCCATCCCGGCGGCGTGCCGGAACAGAGACTCCTGTCCCCCAGATCTTGGCTTCGCGATGGCGGCGGCTCTGGAAGGTTTTCTCTGGTTTCGTCGAACATGTCAGGGTTTTCGCGACGGAGGCTTTAAATAGGCGGAAGGGCAAGGTCGGTGGACTTCTGGGGGGCCCACACTATAGGGGGGCGCGGCCCCCCCTTGGCCGCGCCGGCGTGGGGTTTGGTGGCCCTGTGCCCCCTCTCTGGCGGTTCTCGTGTGTTCTGGATGCTTCCGGGCAAAATAGGAACCTGGGCATTGATTTCGTCCAATTCCGAGAATATTTCGTTACTAAGATTTCTGAAACCAAAAACAGCAGAAAACAGGAACTGGCACTTCGGCATCTTGTTAATAGGTTAGTTCCAGAAAATGCACGAATATGACATAAAGTGTGCATAAAACATGTAGATATCATCAATAATGTGGCATGGAACATAAGAAATTATCGATACGTCGGAGACGTATCAGGCATCCCCAAGCTTAGATGCTTGAGTCTTCTTAAAATATGCAGGGATGAACCACGGGGGCATCCCCAAGCTTAGACTTTTCACTCTTCTTGATCATATTGTATCATCCTCCTCTCTTGACCCTTGAAAACTTCCTCCACACCAAACTCAAAACAAACTCATTAGAGGGTTAGTGCATAATTGAAAATTCATATATTCAGAGGTGAAATAATCATTCTTAACACTTCTGGACATTGCACAAAGCTACTGAAAATTAATGGAACAAAGAAATCCATCAAACATAGCAAAACAGGCAATGCGAAATAAAAGACAGAATCTGACAAAACAGAACAGTCCGTAAAGACGAATTTTTCTGGGGCACTTAACTTGCTAAGATGAAAAAGCTCAAATTTAATGAAAGTTGCGTACATATCTGAGGATCATGCACGTAAATTGGCAGATTTTTCTGAGTTACCTACAGACGGGGCTGCTCAATTTCGTGACAGTAAGAAATCTGTTTCTGCGCAGTAATCCAAATCTAGTATCAACCCTACTATCAAAGACTTCACTTGGCACAACAATGCAATAAAATAAAGATAAGGAGAGGTTGCTACAGTATTAACAACTTTCAAGACTCAAATATAAAACAAAAGTGCTGTAGTAAAATAATGGGTTGTCTCCCATAAGCGCTTTTCTTTAACGCCTTTCAGCTAGGCGCAGAAAGTGTGAATCAAGTGACATCAAGAGATGAAGCATCGACATCATAATTTTCACAATTTGTCACAATAGGTATATTAGATGCTCCATCATCCATAGTGGTACTAAGGGCTTTGTCAATTTTAGGCCTATAATAGTTTTTTGGCTTAGGCACCTTAGAGACATACATGAACTTTTGCTCCTTACCCACATAAGCTTTCTCCTTAAACTTAAGAGAAGAAAAAGTTGAACCGAAGGTTCTCATAGCTTCTTCAAGTTCCCTAATCATATGGGTTTGATTATCATGAATAGCACAAGTTTCTAGGATAGCAATTCTCTCATTAGTTCCACCTAGAGATTTATCAAGTTTATCAGTGTTATTAAGTAATATTCCCAATTTAGTCTTAATACTTGGAAGATTTTGCTCTATGGTCTCCAAATTTTTCATGACATCTTCAAGAGAGATTTTAATTTTAACTTCATTAACAGGTGGTATTCCAACTAGACTCTCAATAATGCAACTAGCTTCTAAAGCAGGAGTGCCTAGGAAATTACCTCCCGCAAGAGTATCAAGAACATACCTATTCCAGCTGGAGATACCAACATAAAAGTTCCTAAGCAGGATAATAGTGGAGTGTTTCTTAGTGCACCTATGATGAGCATCACTAATTCTATACCAAGCATCTTTAAAACTTTCTCCCCCTTGTTGCTTAAACGAACGAACTTCAACTTCAGGATTACTCATTTTTAGTAGTAATAAGTAAAGAAAACTAAATAAAGTAAATGCAAGTAACTATTTTTTTGTGTTTTTAATATAGAGAACGCAAACAAGATAGTAAATAAAGTAAAGCAACTAATTTTTTTGTGTTTTTGATATAAATAAACAAACAAAGCAGTAAATAAAATAAAGCAAGACAAAAACAAAGTAAAGAGATTGGATGTGGGAGACTCCCCTTGCAGCGTGTCTTGATCTCCCCGGCAACGGTGCCAGAAAATATGTTTGCTGGCGTGTAGTTAACACACGTCCGTTGGGAACCCCAAGAGGAAGGTGTGATGCGTACAACAGCAAGTTTTCCCTCAGTAAGAAACCAAGGTTATCGAACCAGTAGGAGTCAAGGGCCACGTGAAGGTTGTTGGTGACGGAGTGTAGTGCGGCGCAACACCAGGGATTCCGGCGCCAACGTGGAACCTGCACAACACAATCAAAGTACTTTGCCCCAACGTAAAAGTGAGGTTGTCAATCTCACCGGCTTGCTGTAAACAACAGATTAAATGTATAGTGTGGAAGATGATGTTTGTTTGCGAAGAACAGTAAAGAACAAGTATTGCAGTAGATTGTATTTCAGATGTAAAAGAATGGACCGGGATCGACAGTTCACTAGTGGTGTCTCTCCGATAAGAAATAGCATGCTGGGTGAACAAATTACAGTTGGGCAATTGACAAATAGAGAGGGCATAACAATGCACATACATATCACGATGACTACTGTGAGATTTAATCAGGGCATTACGACAAAGTACATAGACCGCTATCGAGCATGCATCTATGCCTAAAAAGTCCACCTTCAGGTTAGCATCCGCACCCCTTCCAGTATTAAGTTGCAAACAACAGACAATTGCATTAAGTATGGTGTGTAATGTAATCAACACAAATATCCTTAGACAAAGCATTGATGTTTTATCCCTAGTGGCAACAGCACATCCACAACCTTAGAACTTTATGTCACTGTCCCAGATTCAATGGAGGCATGAACCCACTATCGAGCATAAATACTCCATCTTGGAGTTACAAGTATCAACTTGGCCAGAGCCTCTACTAGCAACGGAGAGCATGCAAGAACATAAACAACACATATTTGATAGATTGATAATCAACTTGACATAGTATTCCATATTCATCTGATCCCAACAAACACAACATGTAGCATTACAAATAGATGATCTTGATCATGATAGGCAGCTCACAAGATCTAACATGATAGCACAATGAGGAGAAGACAACCATCTAGCTACTGCTATGGACCCATAGTCCAGGGGTGAACTACTCACACATCAATCCGGAGGCGATCATGGTGATGAAGAGTCCTCCGGGAGATGATTCCCCTCTCCGGCAGGGTGCCGGAGGCGATCTCCTGAATCCCCCGAGATGGGATTGGCGGCGGCGTCTCTGGAGGGTTTTCCGTATCGTGGCTCTCGGTACAGGGGTTTTCGCGACGAAGGCTATAAGTAGGCGGAAGGGTTGGGTTGGAGGCGGCGCGGGGGCCCCACACCATAGGCCGGCGCGGGCCCCATGCTGGCCGTGCCGCCCTATGGTTACGGGCCCTCGTGGCCCCACTTCGTATCCCCTTCGGTCTTCTGGAAGCTTCATGGAAAAATAAGACCCTGGGCGTTGATTTCGTCCAATTCCGAGAATATTTCCATTGTAGGATTTCTGAAACCAAAAACAGCAGAAAACAGCAACTGGCTCTTCGGCATCTCGTTAATAGGTTAGTGCCGGAAAATGCATAATACTGACATAAAGTGTGTATAAAACATGTGAGTATCATCATAAAAGTAGCATGGAACATAAGAAATTATAGATACGTTTGAGACGTATCACTCCTCCTAGCCCTTATATAATGGGATAGGTCTCACAGTCCACCTCGAGGTCGTTTACATGATATATGTCGGTTTACCCACAATGGGCCTATCTTTTCTAGTTTACATAGCATCAAGATCTTTGGCTTCGTACAAATTTCTTCATGGGACTTCCCCTATTTCTTCATGGGCATTGTACCAGGGACGCCAATGCTAAGGACTCAATATGACATACTGATGTCAGTAGCCCCCGAGTCTCCATTCGAGTCTTAAACTCGTGTTGAGTCTCAAAAACTTTGACGTCTTTTCCTTTCGAATACGAAAAAGCAATATGTCATTATTTTTTATGCGGACAAATATTTTAATCATAGGGATATTTGGGAACAAGCCTGATGCATCTGAAAAATTGGGAATCAGTTAATTTCCCGAGCTAACATAAGTAAACCTATGATACGTCTCAAACATATCTATAATTTCTTATGTTCCATACTAGTTATATGACAATACTCACATGTTTTATATACACTTTATGTCATTTTTATGCATTTTCCGACACTAACCTATTAACAAGATGCCGAAGCGCCAGTTCCTGTTTTCTGCTGTTTTTGGTTTCAGAAATCCTACACAGGAAATATTCTCGGAATTGGACGAAACAAAAGCCCACGGTCTTATTTTGCACGGAGCCTTCCAGAAGTCCGAAGAGGAGATGAAGAGGGGTGACGAGGCGGCCACACCCTAGGGGGGCGCGGCCCCACCCTTGGGCGCGCCGCCCTATGGGGTGGGCCCCTCGGGCGCCTCCCGACTCTGCCCCTTCGCCTATATAATCTCTCCATCGCGAAAACCCTATCACCGAGAGCCACGATACGAGAAAAGTTACTGTGACGCCGCCACCGCCAATCCCATCTCGGGGGATTCAGGAGATCGCCTCCGGCACCCTGCCGGAGAGGGGAATCATCACCGGAGGGCTCTACATCACCTTGCCCGCCTCCGGACTGATGCGTGAGTAGTTCATCCTTGGACTATGGGTCCATAGCAGTAGCTAGATGGTTGTCTTCTCCTCTTGTGCTATCATGTTTAGATCTTGTGAGCTGCCTATCATGATCAAGATCGTCTATTTGTAATGCTACATGTTGTGTTTGTTGGGATCCGGTGAATATTGAATACTATGTCAAGTTGATTATCAATCTATCATATATGTGTTGTTTATGTTCTTGCATGCTCTCCGTTGCTAGTAGAGGCTCTGGCCAAGTTAATACTTGTAACTCCAAGAGGGAGTATTTATGCTCGATAGTGGGTTCATGCCTCCATTGAATCTGGGACAGTGACAGAAAGTTCTAAGGTTGTGGATGTGCTGTTACCACTAGGGATAAAACATCGATGCTTTGTCTAAGGATATTTATGTTGATTACGTTACGCGCAGTACTTAATGCAATTGTCTGTTGTTTGCAACTTAATACTGGAAGGGGTGCGGATGCTAACCCGAAGGTGGACTTTTTAGGCATAGATGCATGCTGGATAGCGGTCTATGTTCTTTGTCGTAATGCCCTAATTAAATCTCATAGTAGTCATCATGATATATGTATGTGCATCTCTATTTGTCAATTGCCCAACTCGTAATTTGTTCACCCAACATGCTATTTATCTTATTGGAGAGATACCACTAGTGAACTCGTGGACCCCGGTCCATTCTTTTACATCTGAAATACAATCTACGCAATCTCTGTTCTCTGTTGTTCTTTGCAAACAAACATCATTCTCCACACCATACGTTTAATCCTTTGTTTTCAGCAAGCCGGTGAGATTGACAACCTCACTGTTAAGTTGGGGCAAAGTATTGTGATTGTGTTGTGCAGGTTCCACGTTGGCGCCGGAATCCCTGGTGTTGCGCCGCACTACACTCCTTCACCAACAACATTTACGTGGCCTTCATCTCCTACTGGTTCGATAACCTTGGTTTCTTACTGAGGGAAAACTTGCTGTTGTACGCATCATACTTTCCTCTTGGGGTTCCCAACGGACGTGTGCTTCACGCGCCATCAAGCAATTTTTCTGGCGCCGTTGCCGGGGACATGAAGAAAAGTTACACCATAAAGATTTATAACTCCCACATCAACTTCACGCTAGCAAGCATTTTCTGGCGCCGTTGCCGGGGAGATCAAGACACGCTGCAAGGGGAGTCTCTCACATCCAATCTCTTTACTTTGTTTATTGTCTTGTTGTCGTCGTGGTGAACAGACATATGCCATAGGATGGCTTAAGTTGGGGCCGAATGGGCGCTAGAGGATTCGGGGGAGGGTTTGTTGATTAGATTGGATGAACCTCCGGGTGCTTTCCTCAAGAACTTGGCCTAAGCCAGAGGTAGAAGAAGAGAGACACAAGGAAGAACTCTGCTCTAGATCTCTTTCTTCATTGATAGAACAAGGTTACAGGTTTGTGCTTACAGATTATCTCGTGAACCGTACGTACCCGCAAAGGGGGTGTGCCTCCTCTCCTTATATAGGGGAGAGGGTGGCTTACAGGGGAAGAAACCCTAATGGCATCTTTGAACAGACAAACTACTTTACAAAGCTATTTTAATCATAGGTGACGCCAGTATCTTCTTTAATCAGGGAGGCTGACGTCCTCCGGTTGCTTTTGGCGTCACCTTCCTCTTTGGCGTCAGGGCTTCGTTTAAAGCTACTTTGCTTAGGTCATCCTTGTCCTCTAGCTCTTGAGAGAATCTTTGACCAGTCCTGCCGACGTGCTACAGTACACCTCTTACCGACAGTCTGGTGTGTTCTTAGCTCATACCGGTATGCCTCTCTTTGGGGATACTTGTAAGATTTACTTAGCCCAAAAGCTTATCTGGAATGAACTTCAAACCGGTATCTTGATGGCTCAAACCATCCGGTTCGGCATGCCTTTGGCATACCGGGGGTCATCCCCCCAACATTAGTCCCCGAAGCTGGTATAGTCCGGTGGATTTTATCCGACGGACCATGCCAGTTTCCCATACTACAAGGTACCGGTTTAATCATTCCGGCACCATGCTCAACTCTTTCGGCGTCTTTGCCTTAGCTTGTTTATGTTACCTTCCGGATTTTTCCGGTATCTTATGACATTAAACTCCTCCTCGGTGAAGTCGAGAATTTCTCGGGTACAGTGCCTATCAGAGACATGCGCACTGTATCTGACGCGCCAGTGTCAGGGGTCACTTCCCTTCGGCTTCTGCGCCTGCATTTATGGTGCCGCACTGGATCCCCGCTGCCGTTCCGGATCTGTGCGGCCTCCCTGTGGCGGCCACTCGTGTATCATCGCGCCACGTGGCGGCCCACGAAATGAACCGCCGCGGCCCAGCTTGCTTGGTGAACTCTCGCCGCGACTTCGCCAAGCTTCTTCGAGCTTCGCTGCGCAGCGACTCGCCGCTGCACGTCTGCTGCCGCCGCACCGTTCCCTCTCTGTCGACTTCTTCTCTTCTTCCTCGCCGGACCTCGTCGGCGACTGCAGGTCCGCTGCTTCTCCGGCGACTATCTTCAGTGTTTCGCGCCGCCTCAGGTTAGCCTCAAAGCTTCTTTACCCTTTCCCTTCTTGCTTTCCAGATCTTGGGCCGGTAGAGTATTTACCCTTTCTTTTCTTTTTCTTTTTTCTCTTACTCGTAGATCTTCGCGCAAGGGTAGATCTTGGGAAATCAGTTTTTCGGGTAGATTCCGGTGTCTCTCAAATTCGTATGTCTAGCGAGGATCGACTTTCCGAATCCTCCTCCGGTAGCCACTAGAGTGAAGCTTCCGACGGACTCTCAGCCGAGTTTGCCCGGATGGAAACTGATACCGGAAGAAGCCAAGAGGCCGGCAGCTCCGGTCAAGGTTCCGGGGTAGATCTTTCCGGCATCACCCGCGGAGCCTAGAAAGGTTCCGACGTGACTCAGCACGAGATTGACTGGCTGTACCGGTCTAGAAGGATACCGGAAGGAGTATCCTGCCGGCTTCCTGGCGACGAGATTGAACCGGTGCTCGAACCCGGTGAGTTCGTCGTTTTTCTTTCTCACTTCGAGCGCGGCTTCGGCCTTCCTGCCTCCGATTTCTTCCGTCGTTTTCTAGATTTTTAGCAACTCCAGCCTCACCACCTTCCTGGCAACGCCATCTTCTACCTCTCTTGCTACGTTTCTTTCATGGAGGGCTATATCGGCCTCCGTCCCACTCGCGAGACTTTCGCTCGCTTCTTCTCTCTTCGAATTAATTCCGTCCAGGGCAAGGACATTCCTAAGCCCAAACCCCCCGTTCAATGCGGGTCTTATATCATCGGCTCCCATCAAGGGAGCCCCTTTTTTAAACTCACAGGTCTCGAGTCATGCCGGGCATGGCAACAGACTTTTTTCTATGTGAAGAACACCGGCGCCCCAGATCTTATCAATCTTCCAGCTTTCAATCCGGGAGTGCCTACAAAGGTCAACTTGAGCTTTAATCCAGGGACCAACCATATAGAGACGAACCGGATCATACGCTTCATGGAGAAGCTGATGAAGGAGACAGAAATCTGCTCTGACGATATCATCCGCACCTTCATCTCACGCCGGGTGCTTCCCCTCAAGCGCCGGGCGCATAAAATAAGCGAGATGTATGGCCCTGGCGATCCTACCAAGATCACCGGCCTCCCTCTGATCAAAGAGGATGTAGTTCTTAAGGCTAGGAAGATCTGCCAGACTGCCATGCCGATGGACTGGGAGTGGGGCTTCCTGCCTCTCAGCTCCACCAACCCTCCAACTGAAGAAGTAAGAGACTACGCAATCCAGGTTGTTTTCCGATAGCTTTTTGATGTATGACTAACTATCTTTTTATTGTTTTTCAGGCAAAGCAGCGCTTCCCTCGCATCGCAGCGGAGCAGCGAGGCCCTTGCCGGAAGCGGCCTCTGGACACGGTCGATCCGGATCCTTATATCCACTGGACTGACCTCAAGATGGGTCGCACCCACACCTCACGCCCCGGTAAGTTCTCGTCCGAAACTCCCGGTTCCGGCGATGATGTTAATATCCTTGAAGTATCTTTTTCCTTCATCTTCTCATATGTTTCCTTGTTGTAGATGCCCCCTCAGCCAGCGCCGACCCACCAGTTGTGGAGCGCGCAGTGCCGCTTCAGGCCGAGGTTGGCGATGAGTTCCTGGAGAGACTCGTCTCCCAGGACAGGAAGAAGAAGGCGCCGGCAACTGAAGCCGGTCCCAGCGAGGCTCCTCCCGCCAAGCGCTCCCGGATAGAAGTTGTCGGCGGGAAGCCGGTTACCAAGAAGCAGTACAAGAAGCGGCAGATGCCAGTCGCTTCCGGGTAAGTTTTTGTTTCTCTATTTGCCTTGTTTTGCAAAGTTTTTCCTTCCGGTTGCTTTTGTGAATCCTTCTTCCTTCTATCTTTTTAGCCCTGCGCTCAAGCTCTCCAAGAGCACCGAGGGAACCGCAAGGACCTCGCCTTCTCCTCAACCAAGCCCGGCACCAACTGGTGCCGGCAACTCTTCTGCCTCCCCTCTGGGAGGCACTACAAGTGCGGGGCGCGCGGCCCCTACACCTCCAGATCACCGCGCGGAGGGGGACATAGCTTCCTCTCCAGATACCCAAGACAGCGGCGCCAGCGACATCGGTGCCAACACCGAAGATGCCGGGGGGATGGAGCCTTTGGCTCCTACCGCCCCGAAGAGAAAAAGGAAGAAGGACGCCAGCTCCTCTCCCTCAAAAACTGCACCGGACTCCTCCGCGCCTCCTCCAGAAGCTCCCATCATCGAGCCAGCCGGAGCCAGCGCTACACCGCCGCCAAGCAAAGGACGCAGCGCGGCTGAGCTCATGCCGCCTCCACGCCAAGGACCCGCGGCCTTGGGGGGGCATCAGGTTCGCCAAACCGCAAGCTTCCACGGTGACCTCCGCGAACAGCTCCGGCCCGCAGTCCCTGGCGCTGCACGCCGGTCGCGCCGCCATCGTGGTTGGGGAAACGGCTCCAGCCCCGCTGGGCCGGATTACCGAGCTTACGCGCGGAGGCAACGAGCTGGGGCATCTTCTCGATTACGCTGAAAAGTGGAATCGGGCAGATGAGTCCCCAGCGACGCGCAGCCTGGGGAAGGACAAGCTGCCGCTGGTTGATCCTTCCGGCCCCCGGAGCACCGGACATCATTTTAGCCGGTTGCTGCGTGCCGTCAAGGAGCTCGACAATGCGTGGCATGACGCCAACAACAACATTGTGGTAAGTTAACTTCTTGCCGGTTTCCATTCCTTAAAGATTATATATCTTCCCAGTCCCCGAGTTTCGGGTTTAGAGCGTAGCTCTGAGCGCGAAACTTTCTCAAAAATTCTTAAAACTGGCATCTTTCTCATAGTCATTTTCCTTTGAACAGAGCACGGTGGACGCCCGGAAGCGGCTCTTCGAGGAGCTTCTGTGGGAGCACCGGGACCTTTCTGAGGCGCACAGCAAGTGCCAAGGTTAGCCCTTTTATGTCCGACTTCTTTTCGCCGGTTAGTTTTCCTCTTCGTTACTTATAAGTTTCTTGCACAACAGCTATCCCGGAAGCTTCCGTCGAAGTCATCAAGACTCAGCTCGCCAACCTTCAAGGTACCTCTTCTCTTCCGGTTAATTTACCTTCTTGCGTTTCATTAGTTACTTTCTTGCTAACATCTTTTTTCCGGATTCCAGCTGAAAAGGAGCAGCTCATCCAGGATCACCGCCAGGCTCTAGACGCCCAGGAGACCATTTCCAAAGGGCTGAAGGACCAGCTTATCCAGATCGGGCTCCAGCACGATACTGAGATGAAGGATGTCAAAGCTGCCCATGAGGCCAAGCTGGCGGAGGTCCTGGAGGATTCTACCAGCTCCAGCGCGGTGCTGCGTGCTGAGCTGGAAGAGGTGGGCAAGTTCCGGAAGGCAGCCAAAGACCGGGTCGCCCTTTTGACTGGGGAGCAGAAGGAGTACGACGAGCTGGTCATGCGAACCGACGCGCTCGCCCTGAGTAAGCTTTTCTTCTTTCTTCTCCTGTTTTTGCTTATAAGCTTATATTTTTCGGTAGCATTTTCTTATGTTTTTCCTTTATCTTGCAGGGCTCTTTCCGAACTCGCAGGTGCACGCGCAGAAGAAAGTTTCAGATCACCGGATTGCGTAGCAATTCCAGAATCTGGCTGCGCCCTAGGATCCTTATGATCACTTGGTTGCACTTTCTGCCCGGATCCAGCACATGCGCGCGCTGGACCGGCATCTTGCTGATCTGCCCGACGTGGCGATCCAACTCTTCAAGGTTTTGTGGCCTGGGGAGGCGATGCCGGTGAATCTGACGCTCACCTCTGAGCGCCTGAAAGATGCCGGACGGAGGATCCGCGAGTGGCAGTGTTCTGCGGCCCGTGCCGGAGCAGATGCGGCGCTACGCATCGCCTACTCCTGGTACGAGGACTTGGACCTGGACGCCCTCCACAGCTTGCGGGAAGATGCTCCCACCGACAAGGATCCGGTCCTCACCGCGAAGCGGAAGGACCGTGCCTACCGGATCGCAGAGTACGCCCCAATCCGCACCTTTATCCCCCCTCCTCCTGAAGTCCATGATTGGCTCAGCGATGAAGAAGAAGGAGAGGAGGAGGAAGACGAGGATGCCGGAGCAGGCGACACTCTTCCGGAAGACGGTGACGTGCCTCCGGGAGCTCCAGAAGCCGACGTTGCTCCTCCCGAAGCTCCTGTTGCCTGAACGCTTTCATCTTATGTTTGCTGTATCTGATGCTTGGAAAAACAATGTCCGTTAAATTCTGCCCCGGTATGCCGGGGTCTTGGATGTAAGATAAAACATGCCTTTTGGTTGTGCTACAAGTTCATGCCGGTGTCTTGCATACCGGTAACTTATTAAGTTAAGTTGGTTTGTTAACTTAGCACGTTGCCTTTGTTGTTTGCCTTTATCTTGCACTGTGAAGATTCCGGAATTGTTTCCGCATCCATTTTGATGCACACTTGGTTCTTTCCCTTTGCCTCTGCCTACCTCTTTGGGTGTTTTGGCGTACGAGTTACAAAGTTCTTTTGCCAAGCGAACACTTTCTTGAACTTAGGAATAATTCGAAATTTTTCACAAAAAACCGGTATAACCGGGGTTAGTTAAACTTTTCCGGATTGTCCGTTCCCACTCCCTCTTTTCGCAGTTCACGTGCTTAATTCCTACCGGTTTATCTTGCTTGCCATGAAGCCGGGTTGCGGACAGCAGCAGAGTCGAAGACTCCGGTAGGTTTAGCACGTTACTAAACCGGAAAGAAAAAATGTTCACAGGCAGCCGGTAAACTGAAAAAAAAACATATTGCATGCAACTTAGTAGGGGTTGTCCCCGAGATTCATTCGAGGTTCCGACATCTTTTATTCATAGTAATTAAGTTACAAAAAGGAACTTCTTACACCACAACTTCAGGAGTAGAAAGGATGCAACAAAGCTATGTTCCACGGACGCTTGGTCTCATCTCCGGATCTGTCCGCCTTTCCTTCTTTCCATTCCTGTGCATCGATTAGGTAATAGGACTCATTGTGGAGAGCTTTGCTCACAATGAAAGGTCCTTCCCATGGGGGTGAAAGCTTATGCCGGCCTTCAGTGCGCTGCACTAAGCGCGACACCAGATCTCCTTCCCGGAAGACCCTCGGGTTAACCTTCCTGCTATGATAACGTCTGAGGTTTTGCTGGTAAATGGCTATTCTTGCCAACGCCAGCTCTCTTGCCTCTTCCATCAAGTCGACATCATTTTCTCGGGCCTCTTTTACCTCTTGTTCGGTATAGAGTTGCACCCTTGGTGAGTCATGGAGAATGTCGGTTGGTATGACCGCTTCTGCTCCGTAAACCATGAAGATTGGAGTGTATCCGGTAGACCGGTTTGGAATCGTTTTATGTTCCACAGCACTGATGGTAGCTCATCAAGCCAACATCCCGGTGTCTTTTCGAGTGGTTCAATGAGCCTTGGTTTTATACCGGGAAGCACCAGTGCATTTGTTCTTTCCACTTGGCCATTGCCTTGTGGGTGTGCTACCGAGCACAAATCCTACCGGATGTTGTTATCCTCACAGAATCGCTTGAATTCACCTTGGGCAAAGTTTGAGCCATTGTCAGTGATGATACTATGCGGGTATCCATACCGCAAGATGACATCCTTTAGGAATTTCACCGTTGTGTGCCCATCACACTTTGCGATAGGTTTCACCTCCAGCCATTTGGTGAACTTATCCACCATTACCAAGATGTGGGTCATGTTTCCCCTTGCAGTTTTGAATGGGCCAACCATGTCAAGGCACCAAACAGCAAATGGCCAAGTTAACGGTATAGTTTTCAAGCCGGATGCTGGGGTATGATTTTGTTTGGCGTACCTCTGGCAACCATTGCATTTTCTTACCAAATCCTCAGCATTTTCCAAGGCAGTGGGCCAGTAGAACCCATGCCGGAATACTTTTGCCACCAGCGCCCTTGATGAAGCGTGATGCACACATTCTCCTTGGTGGATTTCCCTAAGCATCTCTTTTCCCTCTTCCGGTTCCACACATCTTTGAAGGACACCGGTAACACTTCTTTTGTACACCTCGCCATTGATGAAAGTGTATGCCTTGGACCTCCGCTGGATCCTCCTTGATTCATTTTCGTCATCCGGCAAGATGCCGTTGATCAGGAAATCCTTAATAGGTTTAACCCAAGATGGTGCTTCTCTAACCACAAACACCGGCACGTCTATCTCCATGCTATCCACCATCATTGTTTCTTCTGGTATAGGCTCCGCAGTCCCCGAGCTTACCGGAGAAGTCCCCGGGTTTGCCGGAGCAGTCCCCGAGTGTGCCGGAACAGTCCCCAGGTTTCCTTCATCAATATCTATTGGCGCCACATGTGACTCCGGTACAAAAATTGATTCCAATTCCGGACTTGGCTTGATCGATGGAACTCTTAAGTGTGCCAAGGCTATTCCGGGAGGAATTTCTTGCCTAGATGAGCCTAGCTTGGATAAAGCATCCGCGGCTTCATTTTCAGCCCGCGGCACATGGTGAAATTTGCACCCTTCAAAGAAACCGGCAATCTTTTGCACATGAAACCGGTATGAGGCCATGTTGGCATCTCTTGCATCCCAATCCCCGGAACATTGTTGCACCACAAGATCTGAATCGCCGTAGCAAATGATTCGGTGTGCACTGATTTCTTTTGCGACCTTGAGCCCATGGATCAGAGCCTCGTACTCAGCGACATTGTTAGATGCCCTGAAATGCACTTGCAAAACATACCGGAGATGATCTCCCTTTGGTGAGGTAAGTACCACACCGGCACCTAGACCCTCTTTGAGCTTGGATCCGTCAAAGTGCATCTTCCAGTATTCTATTTTATGTTCCGGCGGCTTGTACTGCATTTCCGCCCAATCAACCAGGAAATCAGCAAAAGCTTGTGATTTTATGGCATCTCTTCTTTCGTATACCGGCACATATGGTGACAATTGAATTGCCCATTTTGCAATCCTGCCGCTGGCATCTTTGTTGCCTATGATATCTGAAATTGGTGCTTCACTCACCACTTTCATGGGGTGCTCCTCGAAATAGTGCTTGAGCTTGGTGGCGGCCATGAGCACGCCATAGGTCATCTTTTGGAAATGGGGGTAGTTTTGTTTTGAGAGGGAGAGCACTTCGCTCAAATAGTATACCGGCCTCTGCACGATTTTTTCTTCTTCCTTTCTTTCTACCACAACCACAACACTCACCACCCGGTTAGTTGCTGCTATGTACAACAACATGGGCTCCCTTTCCAAAGGTGAGGCCAACACCGGTGCGGTGGCTAGCATTGTTTTCAGCTCTTTGAACGCTGCGTCTGCCTGTGGGGTCCAGACGAAGGTATCGGATTTTTTCATTAAGGCATAGAGCGGTAGAGCCTTTTCTCCCAACCTGCTTATGAACCGGCTTAGCGATGCTAAGCTTCCGGTAAAATTTTGTACATCTTTTAGTTCTTGCGGTAGAGTCATTCTTTCTATTGCCCGGATTTTTACTGGATTCACTTCAATGCCCCGGCTTGACACAAGAAAGCCAAGCAGCTTACCGGCAGGGACACCAAAGGTGCACTTTGCCGGATTGAGTTTCATCCGGAATCTTCTTAAGTTATCAAATGTTTGCCAGATATCGTCGATTAAGGTTTCTTTTGCCTTAGTTTTTATCACGACATCGTCCACATATACTTGCACATTTTTTCCGATTTGATCAAACAAGCATTTTTGCATACAACGCTGGTACGTTGCACCAGCGTTGCGCAAACCAAAAGGCATAGTAACATAGCAATAAGCCCCGTGCGGGGTAATGAACACATTTTTTATTTGATCTTCCTTTTTCAGGGGAATCTGGTGGAAACCGGAATAAGCATCCAGAAAAGACAACAACTCACACCCAGCAGTAGAATCAATCACCTGATCGATCCGGGGCAGAGGGAAAGGATCTTTTGGGTAGGCCTTGTTTAGGTTGGTGTAGTCGATGCACATGCGCCACACCTTTGGAGCTTTTGCTTCCAGGTTCTCTTCTTTTTTCTTCTCGACCAGCACCGGATTAGCCAGCCACTCAGTATGCGTCACTTCCACGATGAAACCGGCAACCAACAGCTTTGTTACTTCTTCTCCAATGATCTTCCTCCTATCTTCAGCGAACCGGCGCAGAGGTCCGCACCGGCTTAGCATCCTTCCGGACATTCAGAGAGTGCTCAGCCAGCTCCCACGGAACACCTACCAAGTCATCAGTAGACCAAGCAAAGATATTCTGATTCTCACGGAGGAAGCTGACGAGCGCGCTTTCCTATGCCTGATTTAGGCCGGCTCCGATACGAACGGTGCGCTCTGGGTAAGCCGGGTCCAGCACAATGTCCTTTGTTTCATTTGTCGGCTTAAATGCCGGTGTGCCCAAGTTTCCACTCATTGCCGCTAAGCTCAACTGTGAGGACTGAGCCAGCGCAACCACAGTTTGTATCCTTCTTTTTTCTTCCGCAATCACCAGCGATTCTGCCAGGTTTGATCCGGCTGATGCGGTTTCCAGCGAGACTTTGTAGTTTCCCACCACCGTTAAGGGTCCACGAGGTGCCGGCATCTTCATCTTGAGGTAAGCCGTGTGAGTTGAGGCCATGAAAGCAGCCAATGCCGGTCTCCCCAGCAATGCATGATAAGGACTGTCTAAGTCCACAACTTCAAACATAATGTTTTCAACCCGGCAGTTGTCACGTCCTCCGAATGACACATCCACCCGGACCTTTCCTACCGGCGCACAGGACAAGCCCGGAACGATCCCATGGAATGTTGTGCGAGTTGGCTGCAGCATGTTTTCTGTTATCCCCAGTGTGTGCATTGTATGCTTGTACATGATATTTATGCTGCTTCCATTGTCTATCAGCCTCTTTGCTGAACTTGACTCGAGTTGTTGGCCCATGCATGATTGGGTCTACCACAAGAGCATAACCACCCGAATTTGGCATGATTTTGGGGTGATCCTTGAACGACCAGGTAATTTTCTGATCTGACCACAGCATGTATTTTGGTACTACTGGCATCACTGCGTTCACTTCCATGGAATGGCGATGAACGCTTTTCCTGTCGGTTGGCTTAGTAACGAACACAACACAACACAAGTGCGGGTCCTTGTAAACGTTCCGGCCCAAAGGTGCAGGTGGCGGTGGCTGGTCATGGCCATCCTCCACCTGATGGACTTGCTGGTGCTGCTGTACCGGTATGGTATTGGCTCCGGTAAGCGGTGGTGGTGGTGGTAATGGGTGCTAATGCAACATGTCATGCGAGGGTGGCAGTATGGTGGAACAGCCCTCTGCTTGTGCATCTTTTGCCGCACCTCTCAGCATCAAGTGCTTGATCCAGGAACAATCTTTTGTCAAATGATTTGCCGGCTTCGATGGATTCGGAGTGTGGAACCGGCATGGTTGCTCCATCGCTGCTTCCATGGTGTATCTTATGTGTTCTTGCCAATCTTTTTTCTCTCCCCACTTTTTCTTTTCAACCCATTGGTTTTTAGGACCCGCCCACGGCTGCGATCCGGTGTTTTTCCTTTGGCTCCCGCTGGGGCTGGAATTATCCTGCACCGCAGCTACTTGGTGTGGACCGTACCTTCGATCCGGAAAATCTTCCCTTCTCTTGTTATGCCGGTTGTCCCGGTATTGATCTTGGCGCGGTTGGCTCGTTTGCGCCGGATCGGCTTGCACTGCCGGTTGCATTGGGTCTCCCAACGCGTAGCTATCTGCCACTCGTATCATTTCTGCCAGAGTTACCGGCATGTTCCGCTGCAGCTTCTGCCACAACGGAGAACCTCTGCGGCATCCATTGCAAAACCAAGCGATGGCTTGCGCCTCTATCACTCCTTCGCAGGAGTTTCTTGTGGAGTTCCACCGGGTCAGATAATCCCGGTCTGTTTCGTTTGGGCGCTGCACGCACAAGGCGCGCTGCTGCGGCCTGTTGGGCCTCCGGTATGTGCTGCTGAAATTACTCACAAAGGCTTCCTCAAAGTCCAACCAGCCATTTATGCTTCCTGCGGCAAGTTGTTTAGCCAGATTCGTGCCGGTCCTACCAGGAAAGATGGTACAATCCTTACGGCCCAACGCCAGTTTCCTCCACCAGTTACGGTTCCTCCGCCGCCAGCGACGTATACCACGGTCACGTAATCCGCGAGCCAATCTTCCGGCTTAGTGGTGCCATCATATGTTTTTGTGTCACGAGGCAACTGGAAGTTGCGAACTGGTGGTTCTTCTTTCATGATCCTTGGACCAAAGCATTTTGGGCCCGGAGGACCTTCCGCCTCGATCATTTCAGATAAGTATACTCTATCCAGACGGTGCCTCGCATCCCGTTCTGGCAGATGTCTTTCTCCCACGCGTTCCCCCAACGGGTTCTGGTATGCCGTGAGTCTTTCTGTTGTTGAATCAGCTTCATCGTAATGTTCCGGTACCGCGGCCCTTGCCCGCCGGTACCTTGGGGGAGACATTTCCTCCTCTTCATACGTTGCCCTTGCAGCTCGATAATTTTGCCCGGTTTCGTATCTACCGGCATGATTGTTTCTGGCATAGCCTCTTCTGGCATAGCCTCGGTCTGCCCCTTGGCTCTTTCTACCGGCATCGTGTTGCCCGGCTTGTTGTTTTCCGGCAAGGACCGGATCCTACACAGTCATCTGCTGCGCATTCATTTCTTTTTCTTTCCTTCTGTCCGGATGGGGGGACGATGCCTGCCCCTGGGACTTGCTTCCGGCATTTTTTGTCGAACGCATAGATTTTGATGCCGCAGCTTTGTTCGCTCTAGCAAGCTCAGCATTTTGTTCCTGAATCTCATCAAGCAGTTCTCTAACACGATCTTGCTGTTTCGCCAAAGCATCTCCGCTAAGAGATTCACACAGCTCCATAGCAGCCCTAGCAGCTTTTATGGTTTTATCCGGGCTACTTTACTTAGGTTTCTCTACGATGCTCAAAGATACAGAGGCACTCTTACCGGCAAGAACTTCCTTACTGGCAAGAACTTCCTTACGCAAATCCTGATCTAGATTGCGAGCCTTAAGCCGGTTTCCCAGCACCCTAGCGGCATGAGCACTAACTGAAGCAAAGCCATGGGCAGCGTTATACTCACGTAGGGTTAGGTTCAGCTCGCGCTGCGCCTGGATGATGTCCGCGCCTCCGGAAAGCAGCGTCTTGCGCGTTGCCTCCAGCTCCGCCTGAGCCACCGCCGGGTCGATGTTCTGCGCGATGGGTGTCGCCAGCACGTTCATCGCCGCCTGAAGTGGTGTCTGCGGTGGTGCGGAACATGTTCCCGCAGCGCCTGCGTCGCGCTCCAGCGGAGGCTTGGCCGGACAGGTCGATGCCGCATGGCCAGCACCTTCTTCCACAGCTTCCTTGCCAGCTCCAACCGCGCCAGCCATCATGACCTCCACGGTGCCGGCGGCGCGGCCAGCACATAGCCACCTTGGCGGGTCCGGTGCCACCAACACCGGCGAGAGGCGCTGGCGCACATGGACGGTGCCGAAGTAGATGCGGTGGCTGCCAAACTCGATGATGCGGCCGTTCTTGGGGAAGATGCCGCCGTTGGCGAAGCAGGCCGCGTTGTCGTTGATGAAGTCCATGGAGTAGATGCGCTGCACGAGCGCAGACACCGTCCGTTCGCCGGCGACGTCGAGGAGACCCGCCCGAATTTGAACTCCAGCAAGCGCCGCTTCATGCCCGATGGTTGGCGCCAACTGTCGTCGTGGTGAATAGACAGATGCCATAGGATGGCTTAAGTTGGGACAAAATGGGCGCTAGAGGATTCGGGGGAGGGTTTGTTGATTAGATTGGATGAACCTCCGGGTGCTTTCCTCAAGAACTTGGCCTAAGCAAGAGGTAGAAGAAGAGAGACACAAGGAAGAACTCTGCTCTAGATCTCTTTCTTCATTGATAGAACAAGGTTACAGGTTTGTGCTTACAGATTATCTCGTGAACCGTACGTACCCGCAAAGGGGGTGTGCCTCCTCTCCTTATATAGGGGAGAGGGTGGCTTACAGGGGAAGAAACCCTAATGGCATCTTTCAATAGACAAACTACTTTACAAAGCTACTTTAATCATAGGTGACGCCGGTATTTTCTTTAATCAGGGGGGCTGATGTCCTCCGGTTGCTTTTGGCGTCACCTTCCTCTTTGGCATCAGGGCTTTGTTTAAAGCTACTTTGCTTAGGTCATCATTGTCCTCTTGCTCTTGAGAGAATCTTTGACCAGTCCTGCCGACGTGCTATAGTACACCTCTTACCGGAAGTCCGGTGTCTTCTTAGCTCATACCGGTATGCCTCTCTTTGGGGATACCGGTAAGATTTACTTAGCCCAAAAGCTTATCCGTAATGAACTTCAAACCGGTATCTTGATGGCTCAAACCATCCGGTTCGGCATTCCTTTTGGCATACCGGGGGTCATCCCCCCAACACTTGCTTTACTTTATTTTTTTTCTGTTTTGTTTGCTTTCTTTATATTAAAAACACACAAAAATTAGTTACTTGCTTTACTTTACTTTATTTTCTGTCTTGTTTGCTTTCTTATATCAAAAACACAAAAAAATTAGTTACTTGTTTTACTTTAATTAATTTAGTTTGCTTTACTTGTTTTTATTACTGTTAAAATGAATACTCCTGAGAACACTAAGTTGTGTGATTTCACTAGCGCCAATAATAATGATTTTAGATGCACTCCTATTGCTCCACCTGCTACTACAGCAGAATTTTATGAAATTAAACCTGCTTTACTAAATCTTGTTATGAGAGAGCAATTTTCTGGTGTTAGTTCTGATGATGCTGCTGCCCATCTTAATAATTTTGTTGAACTTTGTGAAATGCAAAAGTATAAGGATGTAGATGGGGATATTATAAAACTGAAATTGTTTCCTTTCTCCTTAAGAGGAAGAGCTAAAGATTGGTTGCTATCTTTGCCTAAGAATACTATTGATTCATGGACTAAATGTAAATATGCTTTCATTGGTAGATATTATCCTCCTGCTAAAATTATATCTTTGAGAAGTAGCATTATGAATTTTAAGCAATTGGATAATGAACATGTTGCCCAAGCATGGGAAAGAATGAAATCTTTGGTAAAGAATTGCCCAACCCATGGACTAACTACTTGGATGATCATCCAAACCTTCTATGCAGGATTAAAATTTTCTTTGAGGAACCTATTGGATTCAGCTGCTGGAGGTACTTTTATGTCCATCACTTTGGGTGCCGCAACAAAACTTCTTGATGATATGATGATCAATTACTCTGAATGGCACACTTAAAGGACTCCGCAAGGTAAGAAGGTAAATTCTGTTGAAGAAACCTCCTCCTTGAGTGATAAGATTGATGTTATTATGTCTATGCTTGTTAATGGTAGATCTAATGTTGATCCTAATAATGTTCCTTTAGCTTCATTGGTTGCTCAAGAAGAGCATGTTGATGTGAACTTCATTAAAAATTGTAATTTCAACAACAATGCTTATAGGAATAATTTTGGTAACAATTATAGGCCATATCCTTCTAATAATGGTAATGGTTATGGTAATTCTTATGGTAATTCTTACAACCATAGTAGGAGTGCACCCTCTGGTCTTGAAGCCATGCTTAAAGAATTTATTAGTACACAAACTGCTTTTAATAAATCTGTTGAAGAAAAGCTTGGTAAAATTGATGTTCTTGCTTCTAAGGTTGATAGTCTTGCTGCTGATGTTGATCTTTTAAAATTGAAAGTTATGCCTAATGAAGATAAAGATATTAAGTCATTTGCTACAGCAAACGCCATACAAGTTCGAATTAATGATAATATTAGATTGATGGCTGAATTGCATGCTAGGTGGGAAAGAGAAGAAAAAGAAGAAAAACTGGTTAAAGAGAATAATGTAGCTAAAGTTTGGACTATTACCACCACTAGTAATATTGATGCTTCACATGTTTCTAAACCTCCTACTATCAATGGTAAAATAATTGGTGTTGGCAATGTTTATACTCCTAGTACAAAGCGTGCAAAATTGCCTGAAACTGCTGAAACTGTTTGTGATAAAAGTGCTGAAATTTTTCAGAATGCTGTAGATCATAATGGTTTAGATTTTGATAATTGTCATATCTCTGAGGTTATTAAGTTCTTGCAAAAACTTGCTAGAAGTCCTAATGCTAGTGCTATAAATTTGGCCTTTACAAAACATATTACAAATGCTCTCATTAAAGCTAGAGAAGAGAAATTAAAACTTGAAGCTTCTATTCCTAGGAAGTTGGAAGATGGTTGGGAGCCCATCATTAAAATAAAGGTCAATGATTTTGATTGTAATGCTTTATGTGATCTTGGTGCAAGTATTTCTGTTATGCCTAAGAAACTCTATGATATGCTTGACTTGCCACCATTGAAAAATTGTTATTTGGATGTTAATCTTGCTGATAGTTCTATAAAGAAACCTTTGGGGAGGATTGATAATGTTCACATTACGGTTAACAATAACCTTGTCCCCGTTGATTTTGTTGTCTTGGATATCGAATGCAATGCATCTTGTCCTATTATTTTGGGAAGACCCTTTCTTCGAACTGTCGGTACTATTATTGATATGAAGGAAGGAAATATTAAGTATCAATTCCCTCTCAAGAAAGGTATGGAACAATTCCCTAGAAAGAGAATGAAGTTGCCATTTGATTCTATTATTAGAACAAATTATGATGTTGATGCTTCTTCTCTTGATGTTACTTGATTTGCACTTTCCGCGCCTAGCTGAAAGGCGTTAAAGAAAAACACTTCTTGGGAGATAACCCATGTATGTTTTTATTACTGTTTTGTTGTGTCTTGGAAGTTGTTACTATTTTAGCAACCTCTCCTTATCATATTGTTGTGGCAAGTAAAGTCTCTGATAGTAAAGTTGATACTAGATTTGGATTTCTGCGCATAAACAGATTTTTACCTGTCACGAATTTGAGTAGATCTCTCTATAGAAGAATCAAAAACATCTGCAAAATTTCATGCGTTATCCTCAGATATGTACGCAACTTTCATTAATTTTGAGCTTTTTCATCTAAGCCTGTTAAGTGCCTCTAAAAAATTCGTCTTTACGGACTGTTCTGTTTTGACAGATTCTGCCTTTTATTTCACATTGCCTCTTTTACTGTGTTAAGTGGATTTCTTTGTTCCATTAACTGTCAGTAGCTTTAGTTAATGTCCAGAAGTGTTAAGAATGATTGTGTCCCCTCTGAACATGTGAATTTTTGATTATGCACTAACCCTCTAATGAGTTTGCTTTGAGTTTGGTGTGGAGGAAGTTTTCAATTTTCAAGAGAGGAGGATGATATACTATGATCAAGAAGAGTGAAAAGTCAAAGCTTGGGGATGCCCCCGTGGTTCATCCCTGCATATTTCAATAAGACTCAAACATCTAAGCTTGGGGATGCCCAAGGCATCCCCTTCTTCATCGACAACTTATCAGGTCACCTCTAGTGAAACTATATTTTTATTTCGTCACATCTTATGTGCTTTACTTGGAGCGTCTGTTTGTTTTTGTTTTTGTTTGAATAAAATCGTATCCTAGCATTCCTTGTATTGGAGAAAGACACGCTCCGCTTTTTCATATGAACACTGGTGTTCTTAGTTCTATCTTTAATGTTCATGGCGGAGTTGAAAACCGCTTCGTTGATTGCTATTTGGTTGGAAACAGAAAATGCTTCATGTGGGAAATGGTATATGTCTTGAATAATATGATACTTGGCAATTGTTTTGAGCTCTCATAGATCATGTTTAAGCTTTTGCATCATGTAGTTTAAACCTATTAGTGGAGAACTACTGTAGAGCTTGTTGAAATTTGGATTGCATGATTGATCTCTCTAAGGTCTAGATATTTTCTGGTAAAAGTGTTTGAGCAACAAGGAGACAGTGTAGAGTCTTATAATGCTTTCAATATGTTCTTATGTAAGTTTTGCTGTACCGGTTCATACTTGTGTTTTCTTCAAACAACCTTGCTAGCCAAAGCCTTGTACTGAGAGGAAATGCTTCTCGTGCATCCAAAAACCTTGAGCCAAAACTCATGCCATTTGTGTCCACCATAACTACCTACTATGTGGTATTTCTCTGCCATTCCAAAGTAAATTGCTTGTGTGCTACCTTTAAAATTTCATTCCTTGTCTTTGCAATACATAGCTCGTGGGAAAATAGCTTAAAAACTATTGTGGTATTGAATATGTCGCTTATGTATCTTATTTCTTATAAGTTGCTTGTTGAGCGGTAACCATGTTTCGGGGACGCCATCAACTTTTTACACCTTTGTTGAATATCATCCGAGTTGCTATGCATGTTCGTCTTGTCTCGAAGTAAGGGTGATTTATCATGATTAAATGGTTTGAGTATGCATATTGTTAGAGAAGAACATTGGGCCGCCAACCAAAGCCATGTATCATGGTGGAAGTTTCGAGTTTGGACATTAAACCTCAATCTCTTATGAGAATATTATCTGTTGTTGAATGCTTAAGCATTAAAGAGGAGTCCATTATCTGTTTTCTATGTTGTCCCGGTATGGATGTCCTCAAGTTGAGATCTATCAAAACTGAGAAATCAAATGCGATCTATCTCCTTGGACCTTTGTACAGGCGGCATAGAGGTACCCCTTTGTGACACTTGGTTGAAACATATGTAATGCAATGATAATCCATGGAAATCCGAGCTAATTAGGACAAGGTGCGGGCACTATTGGTATTCGATGCATGAGGCTTGCAACTTATAAGAGGTTTTATGCATAACACATATGAATTATTACTACCGTTGACAAAATTGTTTCCATGTTTTCAAAATAAAAAGCTCTAGCACATGAGTAATCCATGCTTCCCTCCGCGAAGGGCCTTTCCTTTACTTTATGTTGAGTCAGTTTACCTATTTCTTTATATCTTAGAAGCAAACACTTGTGTCAACTGTGTGCATTGATTCTTACATGTTTACTTATTGCACTTGTTATATTGCTTTATGTTGACAATTATCCATGACATATACATGTTACAAGTTGAAAGCAATTGCTGAAACTTAATCATCCTTTGTGTTGCTTCAAAACCTTCTATTAAGAATCTATTGCTTTATGAGTTAACTCTTATGCAAGACTTATTGATACTTGTCTTGAAAGTACTATTCATGAAAAGTCTTTGCCATATGATTCAGTTGTTTAGTCATTATCTTTACTATTGCTTCGAATCACTTCATTCACTTCATATGCTTTACAATAGTATTGATCAAGATTATGATAGTAGCATGTCACTTCAGAAATTATCCTTGTTATCGTTTACCTACTCGAGGGCGAGTAGGAACTAAGCTTGGGGATGCTTGATACGTCTCAAACGTATCTATAATTTCTTATGTTCCATGCTAGTTATATGACAATACTCATATATACACTTTATGTCGTCGTGGTGAACAGACAAATGCCATAGGATGGCTTAAGTTGGGGCCGAATGGGCACTATAGGATTCGGGTGAGGGTTTAGGTAAGGTTGGGATGGATTCCGGATGGATCTCCTAAGAACTTGGCCTTGGCCAGAGGTTGAAGAAGAAGAACACAAGAGCTTTCTCCCCTTCATATCTTTCTATTCATTGATCACAAGAGGTTACGGGTTTCTGGATACAAGATCGGACATGCCCGCGATGGGGTGTGCCCCCTCTCCTTATATAGGGGAGAGGGTGGCTTACAGGGGAAGAAACCCTAGGAAACCCTAATGGCATCTTTGACTAGACAAACTACTTTACAAAGCCTCTTTAATCACAGGTGACGCCGGTATCTCTTTAATTAGGGAGGCTGACGTCCTCCGGATGCTTTCACCGTCACCTTCCTCTTTAGCGTCAGGGCTTCGTTTAAAGCTACTTTTCTTAGCTCATCCTTGTCCTCTAGCTCTTGAGAGAATCTTTGACCAGTATTGCCGACGTGCTACAGTGCACCTCTTACCGGTAATCCGGTATCTTCTTAGCTCATTCTGGTATACCCCTCTTGGGGATACTAGTATAGATTTACTTAGCCAAAAGCTTAGCTTCACAGCCCGGAATAACCTTTAAACCGGTATCTTGATGGCTCAAACCATCCGGTTTGGCTTGCCTTTGGCATACCGGGGGTCATCCCCCCAACATTAGTCCCCGAAGCTGGTAGTCTGGTGGATCTTATCCGACGGACCATGCCAGGTTCCCATCTCACAAGGTACCGGTTTAATGCTTCCGGTAACCAGTTTAAACTTTCCGGCGTCTCTGCCAGACCTTCTCTTTTTTTCTTTCCAGATCCTTCCGGTATCTATGACATTAAACTCATCCTCGGTGAAGTCGAGAATTTCTCGGGTACAGCGTCTGTCAGAGACATGCGCACTGTTTCTGACGCGCCAGTGCCAGGGGTCACTTCCCTTTGGCTTCTGCGCTAGCAATTATGGCACCGTACCGGATCCTCGCTGCCGTTCCGGATCTGTGTGGCCTCCCTGTGGCATTCTGTTTTCCGCGCGTGTATCATCGCGCCACATGGCGGCCCACGAACCGAACCGCCACGGCCCAGCGGTTGCCAGCCCACGATCTCTTCTCCCTATTTAAGGGCGAAGCAGTTCTTTCCCCACTTCTTCTCCGCATTCACATCTTCTCTGTGCGCTCTGAGCTCTTTGCCCTCTGCGCTCCTGCCGCCGTTGTTCGCCGCCCAAGTGCTGCCCGCCGACGAGCTTCTGCAGCGACTCCGCAGAGTTCCGCCGCGCAGAGACTCTCTGCAGCGCCTCCACTGTTGCTGCTTCGGGCGCTCCCCGGCGACCTTCGCTCTTCTTCTTCGCCAAACCTCGTCGGCGACCGTGAGTCCGCCGCATCTCCGGCGACCATCGTCCTCAGCATCTTGCGCCGCCTCAGGTTAGCCTCAGGGCCCCCTCACTCTCTTCTCTCTTGCTTTCTAGTTCTTTGGCCGATTGGGGATTTACTTTCCCTTTTTCTCTTGGTTTTTCTCTTACTCGTAGATCTTCGCGCGGGGCTAGATCTTGGGAAACCGGTTTGCGGGTAGATTTGGGTATCTCTAGACTTGCATGTCCAGCGAAGAGTATCTGACCGAACCAACCGGCAGCCCTCACAGCGAGACCTCCTCTACATCCGTTGGGAAGCAGATCTCAGCCGACCGGATGGAATCCTCCTCTAACGCTCAAGAAACCGGTACCGGTAGGGGCAACGAGGCCAGCAGCTCCTGCCAAGATTCCGGGGTGGACTTGACCACAATCACCCGCGGAGCCTGGAAAGGTTCCGATGTGACGGAGCCGGAGATCGACTGGCTGTCCCGCTCACGGAGGATACCGGCACAAGTATCTTGCCGGCTTTCACGCGGAGAGGTGGAACCGTTGCCCGAACCCGGTGAGTTCGTTGTTTTCCTCGCTCACTTTGAGCGCGGCTTCGGCCTTCCTGCTTCCAATTTCTTCCGCGAGTTCCTTGACTTCTATCAACTCCAACCCCACCATCTTCCTGGCAATGGCATCTTCTATCTTTCTTGTTACGTTTCTTTCATGGAGGGCTACATTGGCCTCCTTCCCACAAAAGAAGCCTTTGCTCGCTTCTGCTGCCTTCGGATCAATTTGGTGCAAGGCAAAAACATTCCTAAACCCAAACCTCCCGTTCGATGCGGGTCTTGCATCATCGGATCCCGTCAAGGGAGCCCTTTCTTTAAGTTCTCCAGTCTCGACTCATGCCGGGCATGGCAAGAGACCTTCTTCTACGTGAAGAACAAGGGCGCCACAGATTTCATTAATCTGCTGGCTTTCAATCCGGGGACGCCCACGAAGGCCAACTGGAGCTTCAATCCGGGGAACAATCATATTGAAACCAACCGGATTGTTCGCTTCATGGAGCAGCTGATGAAGGATACGAACATCTGCTCCGATGACATCATCCGCACCTTCATTTCACGCCGGGTGCTTCCCCTCCAGCGTCAGTCTCACAAGATAAGCCAAATGTGCGGCCCTCGCGATCCTACCAAGATCACCGGCCTCCCATTAAGCAAAGACGACGTGGTCCTCAAGGCTAGGCAGATCTGCCAGACTGATATGCCGATGGATTGGGAGTGGGGCTTCCTTCCCCTCAGCTCCACCAATCCTCCCACTCCTGAAGTAAGAACTTATGCCATCCGGATTGTTTTCCGGTAGCTTTGTAATATGTGTTTAACTGTCTTTTTATTCCTTTTCAGGCAAAAGAGCGCTTCCCTCGCATTGCCGCGGAGGAACGAGGCCCTTGCCGGAAGCGGGATCTGGACGAGGTCGATCCAGATCCATACGTGCATTGGACCGAGCTCAAGATGGGCGGCACCCACTCTTCGCGCCCCGGTAACTTTTCAACCGTGGACTCCGGTTCTGACGATGAGGTCACTGTTCTTGAGGTATTTTATTCTTTCATTTCCTCATATATTGTCTTTCTGTAGATGCTCCCTCAGCCAGCGCCAACCCACAAGTTGTGGAGCACGCTGCTCCGCTACAAGCTGAGGTAGGCCGGGAGTTCCTGGAGAAACTCACCTCCGGGGGCAAGAAGAACAAGGCTCCGGCGCCCGAAGCCATCCCAAGCGATGCTCCTCCCGCCAAGCACTCCCGGTAGGAAGTTGTTGGCGGGAAGAAGGTTTCCAAGAAGCACTACCGGAAGCAGGAGATGTCGGTTGCTTCCGGGTAAGTTTCCGTTTCTTCCTTATTTTTGTTCAGCGAACTCCTTTTTTCCCGTTACCTTTTCCAACTCTCTCTTTTTTCTATCTTTTTCAGTCCTGCGCTCAAGATTTCCAAGAGCGCCACCGACATGAGGCCGGAAAGCTCTGAGAAACCCGCGAGGACCTCAACTCCTCCTCAACCAAGCCCGGTGCCATCTGGTGCCGGCAACTCTTCTGCCTCCCCTCTGGGAGGCACCACAAGTGCGGGGCGCGCGGCCCCTGAACCTTCAGAACCCCGCGCGGAGGAGGAAACTATCTCCCCTCCAGAAGATCAAGATACCAGCGCCAGCAACACCGGCGCCAACACTAAGATGCCGGGAGGGCGGAACCTCAGGTTCCTCTCGTCCCGAAGAAGAAGAAGAAGGACACTACCTCCTCCCCCTCCAAGACCATGCCGGAGCCTTCCGCTCCGGCAACCTCTACTCCGGCAAAGGATGCATCAGAAGCTCCTGCGCCTCCCAAGACCGCGCCAGCGCCTCCACCGGCTGCCTCTACCGGCGAGCCAGCCGCCGCCAAGCCAACGCCGCCGCCAAGCCAAGAACCCGCAGCGGCCAAGCCTATGGCTCCGGAGGGCATCAAGCTCTCCAAACAAGAAGCTGCCGCAGCCAGCTCCTTCTCCTCCGACCCGCAGTCCCTTACACTGCACGCCGGTCGCGCCGCTATCGTGGCCGGAGAAACAGCTTCAGCTCAGCTGGGCCGAATCTTCTTGATTACGCTGGGGAGCCGACCTGGGCATCTGCTTGATTACGCTGAGAAGTGGAATCAAGCGGATTTGTCCCCGGCGACGCGCGGCCTGGGGAAGGACAAGCTGCCGGCGATCGATCCTGCCGGCGCCCGGAGCACCGGACAACACTTCAGCCGGCTGCGGCGCGCGGTCAAGGAGTTTGACAACGCGTGGCACGACGCTACCAACAATGTTGTTGTAAGTTGCACAAAACTTCAAAGTTCTTTAAATCCATGCCGGTTTTCACTCTTTCAAGATTATGTATATCTTCCCAGTCCCCGAGTTTCAGGTTGAGAGCATAGCTCTTGGCGCGAAACTTTCTTAGAAACACAAAAAACCGGCATCTTCTTACCGACATTTTTTACTTGAACAGAGCACGGCGGACGCCCAGAAGCGCCTCTTTGAGGACCTTTTGTGGGAGCACCGGGACCTCGCTGAGGCCCACAGCCACTGCCAAGGTTAGTTCTTGTTCCTCCAGCTTCTTTTTACCGGTTGCTTTTTCCCTTTCATTACTTATAAATTCTTTTCGTAACAGCTGTTCCGGAAGCCTCCATCGAAGCCCTCAAAGCTCTGCTCGCCACTCTTCAAGGTACTTTTTCCTTTTCTGGTTGAATTGTTTCTCTTCATCCTACCGGTTATCTTTTGTTAACACCTCTTTTCCGGATTCCAGCTGAAAAGGAGCAGCTTGCCGCGGAACACCACAAGGTTAGGAGCCTTGTAGGTGAGCTGAAGGAGGAGCTGGTGCAGGCTGAGCTCCGGCATGACCGGGAGCGGAAGGAGGCCAAAGCCGCAGCCGAGGCTAAGCTAGATGAAACTCTGAAGGAGTGCGCTGATTCCACCGCGGTGCTGCGGGCTGAGCTGGAGGAGGAGAGCGGGGCGCGGAAAGCGGCCCAAGACCGGATCGCCCTCCTAGAGGCGGAGCAAAAGGAGTACGACCGGTTGGTCGTGTAGACCAACGCGCTCGCCCTCAGTAAGTTTCTTTTCTTCCCCCTTTTTCGCTTATAAGCTTACACCTTCCGGTATCATGTCCTTATCTTTTTTCTTTCTCTTGTAGGGCTCTTTCCGGACTCCCAGGCGCATGGCCACAACAAGGTGGCGGAACGCAGGGCGGAGCAAGAAATGGCCAACCCGAATGCCTTGGGATCCATATGACCATCTGGTTGCGCTCTCCGCCCGGGTCCAGCACATGCGCTCCGTGGATCGGCATCGTGCTGATATTCCGGATGTTGCTATCCAAATGTTTAAAGTGCTGTGGTCTGGGGAACCGGTGCCTGCCAACGTCACGCTCACCGCCGACCGCCTGAAGGACGCCGGCCGGAGGATCTGTGAGTGGAAGTGTTCAGCGGCTCGTGCCGGAGCGGATGCGGCACTACGCATCGCCTGCTCCTGGTATGATGACTTGGATCTGGATGCTTTCCATAGCCTCCGCGGCGATTCTCCCACCGACACGGATCTAGTCCGCACCGCCAAGCGCCAGGACCGCGCCTACCGGATAGCAGAGTTCGCCCATGTGCACACCTTCATCCCTCCTCCTCCCGACGTCAAGGATGCACTCTCTGACGACGAGGAAGAAGTCGAGGATGAGGAGGATGAAGATGCTAGCGAAGGCGACGCTCCCCCGGAAGCTCCTGAGGCCGGCGCGTAGCCTCCTGTTGCCTGAGTATCTCCCAGCTTACATGTGTTGCCCCCTGATTGTCTCAAAACTCAAGCTCGTTAAATTCTACCCCGGCATGCTGGGGTTTATGATGTAATATAATACTTTGCCGCTCTTTTGGCTGTGGTACAACATTTCATGCCGGTATGTTATATCGGTATATGCTAGTTTAGCGTTTTACTCATTGTTTGCTTTATCTTGCACTGCGAAGATTCCGGAATTGTTTCCGCATCCAATCTGATGCACACTTGGTTCTTATGCTTTGCCTCTGCCTACCTCTTTGGGTGTTTTGGCATACGAGTTACAAAGTTCTTTTGCCAAGCGAACACTTTCTTGAACTTAGAAATAACTCGAAATTTTCACAAAAAACCGGTATAACCGGGGTTAGTTAATTTTTTCCGGGTTGTTTGCTCCCACTATCTCTTTGCGTGTTTCACGTGTTTAATTCCTACCGGTTTATCTTGCTTGCCATGAAGCCGGGTTGCGGACAGCAGCAGAGTCGAAGATTCCGGTAGGTTTAGCATGTTACTAAACCGGAAAGAAAAAATGTTCAACAAGCAACCGGTAAACTGAAAAAATAAACATATTGCATGCAGTTTCAGTAGGGGTAGTCCCCGAGATTCATTCAAGGTTCTGACTTCTTTTATTCATAGCATAATAAGGTACAAAAAAGGAACTTCTTACACCACAACCTCAGGAGTAGAAAGGACGCAGCAAGGCTATGTTCCACGGACGCTTGGTCTCATCTCCGGACTTGTCCGCCTTTCCCTTCTTTGATTCTTGTGCATCGATCAAGTAATAGGCATCATTGTGCAGAGCCTTGCTCACAATGAATGGTCCTTCCCATGGAGGTGAAAGTTTGTGGCGTCCCTCAGTGCGCTGCACTAGGCGTAACACCAGATCTCCTTCCCGGAACACCCTCGGGTTAACCTTCCGGCTATGATAGCGTCTGAGGTTCTGCTGGTAAATGGCTGTTCTTGCCAAAGCCAACTCTCTTGCTTCTTCTAGCAAGTCCACATCATTTTCTCGGGCCTATTTTACCTCTTCCTCGGTATAGAGCTAAACCCTTGGTGAATCATGGCGAATATCAGTTGGTATCACGGCCTCTGCCCCATAAACCATGAAAAATGGAGTGTATCTGGTAGACCGGTTCGGAGTCGTTCTTATGCTCCATAAAACTGATGGCAGTTCATCAAGCCAACAGCCCGGTGTCTTTTCGAGTGGTTCAATGAGTCTTGGTTTTATGCCGGAAAGCACCAGCGCATTTGTTCTTTCCACTTGGCCATTGCCTTGCGGGTGCGCCACCGAGCACAAATCCAACCGGATGTTGTTATCCTCACAAAACCGTTTGAATTCACCTTGGGCAAAGCTTGAGCCATTATCAGTGATGATGCTATGCGGGTATCCATACCGCAGGATCACATCTTTTAGGAATTTCACCGCCGTATGCCCATCACATTTTGCGATAGGTTTTACTTCCAGCCACTTGGTGAACTTATCCACCATTACCAAGATGTGGGTCATGCTTCCCCTTGCAGTTTTGAATGGGCCAACCATGTTAAGGCACCAAACAGCAAACGGCCAAGTTAACGGTATGGTTTTCAAACCGGATGCTGGGGTATGATTTTGCTTGGGGTACCTCTGGCACCCGTTGCATTTTCTTACCAAATCCTCAGCATTTTCCAAAGCAGTGGGCCGGTAGAACCCATGCCGGAATACTTTTGCCACCAGCGCCCTTGACGACGCATGATGCCCACACTCTCCTTGATGGATCTCCACAAGCATTTCTTTTCCCTCTTCCGGTTCCACACATCTTTGAAGGACACCGGTGACACTTCTTTTGTATATTTCACCATTGATGATAGTATAAGCTTTGGACCTCTGCTGGGTCCTTCTCGATTCATTTTCGTCAACCGGCAAGGTGCCGTTGATCAGGAATTCCTTAATAGGTTTAACCCAAGATGGTGGTTCCCGAACCAAAAACACCGGTACGTCTATCTCCATGCTATCCACTAGCATTGCTTCCTCCGGTATGGACGCCGCAGTCCCCGAGTTTACCGGAACAGTCCCCGAGTTTACCGGAACAGTCCCCGGGTTTCCTTCATCAATATCCATTGGCACCACATGCGATTCCGGTACGAAAATTGATTCCGACTCCGGACTTGGTATGATCGATGGTGCCCTTAAGTGCGCCAAGGCTATTCCGGGAGGAATTTCCTGCCTAGATGAGCCCAGCTTGGACAAAGCATCCGCGGCTTCATTTTCCGCTCGTGGCACATGGTGAAACTCACACCCTTCGAAGAATCCGGCAATCTTTTGCACGTGAAACTGGTATGAGGCCATGTTGGCATCTTTTGTCTCCCAATCTCCGGAACATTGCTGCACCACAAGATCTGAATCACTGTAACAGATTATCCTGTGTGCACCGATTTCTTTTGCGACCTTAAGCCCATGGATCAAAGCCTCATATTCAGCGACATTGTTTGATGCCCTGAAATGCACTTGTAAAACATACCGGAGATGATCTCCTTTTGGTGAGGTGAGTACCACACCGGCACACAGACCCTCTTTGAGATTGGATCCATCAAAGTGCATCTTCCAGTACTCTATTTTTTGTTCCGGCGGCTTGTACTGCATTTCCGCCCAATCAACCAGGAAATCAGCCAAGGCTTGCGATTTTATGGCATCTCTTCTTTCGTATACCGGTACGTACGGTGATATCTGAATTGCCCATTTTGCAATCCTGCCGCTAGCGTCTTTGTTGCACATGATATCTGAAATGGGGTGCTCCTCAAAGTAATGCTTAAGCTTTGTGGCGGCCATGAACACGCCATAGGTCTTTTTCTGGAAGTGTGGGTAGTTTTGTTTTGAGAGGGAGAGCACCTCGCTCAGGTAGTATACCAGTCTCTGCACGGTTTTTCCTTCCTCTCCACTACAACCACAACACTTACGACCCGATTGGTTGCTGCTATGTATAACAACATGGGCTCCCTTTCCAAAGGCGAAGCCAACACCAGTGCGGTGGCTAGCATTGTTTTTAGCTCTTTAAACACTGCGTCTGCCTGAGGGGTCCAGACGAAGGTATCAGATTTTTTCATCAAAGCATAGAGTGGCAGAGCCTTTTCTCCGAACCTGCTTATGAACCGGCTTAGCGATGCCAAGCTTCCGGTAAACTTTTGCACGTCCTTGAGATCTTGTGGTATAGTCATTCTTTCGATTGCCCGGATTTTTACCGGATTAACCTCAATGCCCCGGCTTGATACGAGAAAACCAAGCAGTTTGCCGGCAGGGACACCGAAGGTGCATTTTGCCGGATCGAGTTTCATCCGGAACCTTCTTAAGTTATCAAATGTTTGCCGGAGATCATCGATCAAGGTTTCTTTTACCTTAGTTTTTATCACAACATCATCCACATAGACTTGCACATTTTTTCCGATTTGATCAAACAAGCATTTTTGCATACAGCGCTGGTACGTTGCACCAGCGTTGCGCAAACCGAAAGGTATATTGACATAGCAATAAGCCCCGTGCGGGGTAATGAATGCAGTTTTTATTTGATCTTCCTTTTTCAGGGGAATCTGGTGGAAACCGGAATAAGCATCCAGGAAAGACAACAACTCACAACTAGCAGTAGAATCAATCACTTGATCGATCCGGGGTAAAGGGAAAGGATCTTTTGGGCAAGCTTTGTTCAGGTTGGTGTAGTCGATGCACATGCGCCACACCTTTGGAGCTTTGTGTTCCTCTTCTTTTTTCTTCTCGGCCAGCACCGGATTGGCTAGCCACTCAGTATGCAGTACCTCCACGATGAAACCGGCAACCAGTAACTTTGTCACTTCTTCTCTAATGATTTTTCTCCTATCTTCAGCGAACTGGCGCAAGATTTGTCGCACCGGCTTAGCATCCTTCCGGACGTTCAAAGAGTGCTCAGCCAGCTCCCTCGGAACACCTACCAAGTCATCAGTAGACCAGGAAAAGATATTCTGATTCTCACGGAGGAAGCTGACGAGCGCGCTTTCCTATGCCTCATTCAGGCCGGCACCGATACGAACGGTACGCTCCGGGTAAGTTGGGTCCAGCACGATGTCTTTTGTTTCCTTGGTTGGCTTGAACGCCGGTGTGCCCAAGTTTCCACTCATTGCCGCTAAGCTCAACTGTGAGGATTGAGCCAGCGCAACTGCAGTTTGCATCCTTCTTTTTTCCTCTGCGATCACCAGCGATTCTGCTAGGTTTGATCCGGCGGAAGCGGTTTCCAGAGAGACTTTGTAGTTTCCCACCACAGTTAAGGGTCCATGATGTGCCGGCATCTTCATCTTGAGATACGCCGTATGAGTTCAGGGCATAAATGCTGCCAATGCCGGTCTCCCCAGCAATGCATGGTAAGGACTGTCCAGGTCCACCACCTCGAACACAATATTTTCGACCCGGCAATTGTCACGTCCTCCGAATGACACATCCACCCGGACTTTTCCCACCGGCGCGCAGGACAGGCCCGGAACGATTCCGTGGAATGTTGTGTGAGTTGGCTGTAGCATGTTCTCTGTTATCCCCAGCGTAAGCATGGTGTGCCGGTACATGATATTTATGCTGCTTCCATTGCCTATCAGCACTTTACTGAACTTGACTCTAGTCGTTGGCCCATGCATGATTGGGTCCACGACAAGAGCATGACCACCCGGATTTGGCATGATCTTGGGGTGATCTTTGAATGACCAGATGATTTCCTGATCTGACCACTGATATGTCCCAAACGTATCTATAATTTCTTATGTTCCATGCTACTTTTATGATGATACTCACATGTTTTATACACATTATATGTCGTTATTACGCATTTTCCGGCACTAACCTATTGATGAGATGCCAAAGAGCCGATTCGCTGTTTTCTGCTGTTTTTGGTTTCAGAAATCCTAGTAAGGAAATATTCTCGGAATTGGACGAAATCAACGCCCAGGGGCCTATTTTTCCACGAAGCTTCAAGAAGTCCGAAGAGGAAACGAAGTGGGGCCACGAGGTGGCCACACAACAGGGCGGCGCGGCCCAGGTGCTGGCCGCGCGGCCCTAGCGTGTGGGTCCCTCGTGTGGCCCCCTGACCTACCCTTCCGCCTACTTAAAGCCTCCGTCGCGAAACCCCCAGTACCGAGAGCCACGATACGGAAAACCTTCCAGAGACGCAGCCGCCGCCAATCCCATCTCGGGGGATTTAGGAGATCGCCTCCGGCACCCTGCCGGAGAGGGGAATCATCTCCCGGAGGACTCTTCATCGCCATGATCGCCTCCGGATTGATGTGTGAGTAGTTCACCCCTGGACCATGGGTCCATAGCAGTAGCTAGATGGTCGTCTTCTCCTAATTGTGCTATCATGATCGATCTTGTGAGCTGCCTATCATGATCAAGATCGTTTCTTTGTAATCCTACATGTTGTGTTTGTTGGGATCCGATGGATATTGAATACTATGTCAAGTTGATTATCAATCTATCATATATGAGTTGATTACGTTCTTGCATGCTCTCCGTTGCTAGTACAGGCTCTGGCCAAGTTGATACTTGTGACTCCAAGAGGGAGTATTTATGCTCGATAGTGGGTTCATGCCTCCATTAAATCTGGGACAGTGACAGAAAGTTCTAAGGTTGTGGATGTGATGTTGCCACTAGGGATAAAACATCGATGCTTTGTCTAAGGATATTTGTGTTGATTACATTATGCACCATACTTAATGCAAATTGTCTGTTGCTTGCAACTTAATACCGGAAGGGGTTCGGATGATAACCTGAAAGTGGACTTTTTAGGCATAGATGCATGCTGGATGGCGGTCTATGTACTTTGTCGTAATGCCCTGATTAAATCTCATAGTACTCATCATGATATATGTATGTGCATTGTTATGCCTTCTTTATTTGTCAATTGCCCAACTGTAATTCGTTCACCCAACATGCTATTTATCTTATGGGAGAGACACCGCTAGTGAACAGTGGACCCCGGTCTATTCTTTACATCTGAAATACAATCTACTGCAATACTTGTTCTTTACTGTTCTTCGCAAACAATCATCTTCCACACAATACGGTTAATCCTTTGTTCACAGCAAGCCGGTGAGATTGACAACCTCGCTGTTACGTTGGGGCAAAGTACTTTTGTTGTGTTGTGCAGGTTCCACGTTGGCGCCGGAATCCCTGGTGTTGCGCCGCACTACATTCCGCCACCATCAACCTTCAACGTGCTTCTTGACTCCTACTGGTTCGATTAAACCTTGGTTTCTTACTGAGGGAAACTTGCTACTGTGCGCATCACACCTTCCTCTTGGGGTTCCCAACGGACGTGTCAACTACACGCATCAACCACAGCATGTATTTTGGAACTGCCGGCATCACCGCGTTCACTTCCATGGAACGGCGATGCATGCTTTGTCTGTCGGTTGGCTCAGTAACGAACACAACGCAGCACAAGTGTGGATCCTTGTAAACGTTCCGGCCTAAAGGTGCCGGTGGTGGTGGTTGATCATTACCCTCTTCCACCTGATGAACTTGCTGGTGCTGCTGTACCGGTAAGGCGTTAGCTCCGGTAAGCGGTGGTGGCGGTGGCAGTTGTTGCCGCAACATGTCTTGCGAAGGTGCCAGTATCGTAGAACAGCCTTGTGCTTGCGCATCTATTACCGCACCTTTCAACATCAAGTATTATATCCAGTAACAGTCTTTTGTCAAATGATTTGCCGGCCTTGCCGGATTTGGAGTATGAAACCTGCATAGTTTCTCCATTGCTGATTCCATGGTGTATCTTGTACTGTCTTGCCAATTCTTTTTCTCTCCCCACGGCTTCTTTTCAACCCATTGTTTTTTAGGACCCGCCCATGGCTGCGATCCGGTTTTTTGCCTTTGGCTTCCGCTGGGGCCGGAATTATCCTGCACCGCGGCTACTTGCTGCGGACCATACCTTCGATCCGGAAAATCTTCCCTTCTTTTGTTGTGCCGGTTATCCCGGTATTGATCTTGGCGTGGCTGACTTGTTTGCGCCGGATCGGCTTGCACTGCCAGTTGCATTGGGTCTCCCAATGCGTAGCTATCTGCCACATGTATCATCTCTGCCAGAGTTTCCGGCATGTTCCGTTGCAGCTTTTGCCACAACGGCGAAACTCTCCGACACCCATTGCAAAACCAAGCAATGGCCTGTGCCTCGATCACCCCTTCACAGGAGTTTCTTGTGGAGTTCCACCGGGTCAGGTAATCCCGGTCTATTTCATTTGGGCGTTGTACGCATAAAGCGAGCTGCTGCGGCCTGTTTGGCCTCTGGTATGTGCTACTGAAGTTACTCACAAATGCTTCCTCGAAGTCCAACCAGCCATTTATGCTTCCTGCCAGCAAGTTATTTAGCCAGATATGTGCCGGTCCTACCAGGAAAGATGGTACGATTCTCACGGCCCAGCGCCGGTTTCCTCCACCAGTTACGGTTCCTCCACCGCCAGCGACGTACACCGCGGTTACGTAATCCGCAAGCGCGCCAATCTTCCGGCTTAGTGGTGCCATCATATATTTTTGTGTCACGGGGCAACTGGAAGTTGCGAACCGGTGGTTCCTCTTTCATGATCCTTGGATCAAAGCATTTTGGGCCAGGAGGACCTTCTGCCTCGATCATTTCAGATAAATACACTATATCCAGACGGTGCCTCGCATCCCGTTCCGGTAGGCGTCTTTCTCCTACGCGTTCCCCCAACGGGTTCCGGTAGGCTCTAAGTCTTTCAGTTGTTGAATCAGCTTCATCATAACGTTCCGGTACCGCGGCCCTTGCCTGTCGGTACCTTGGTGGAGGCATTTCCTCTTCTTCGTACGCTGCCCTTGCAGCTCGATAATTTTGCCGGGTTTCGTATCTACCGGCATGATTGTTTCCGGCATAGCCTCTTCTGGCGTAGCCTCGATATGCCCCTTGGCTTTTTCTACCGGCATCGTGTTGCCCAGCTTGTTGTTTTCCGGCAAGCACCGGATCATACACAGTCAATTGCTGCGCATTCATTTCTTTTTCTTTCCTTCTGTCCGGATGGGGGGACGATGCCTGCCCATGGGACTTGCTACCGGCATTCTTTGTTGAATGCACAGATTTTGACACCGCTGCTTTATTTGCCTTAGCCAACTCAGCATTTTGTGTTTCTATCATGCCAAGCAACTCCCTAACACGATCCTGTTGCTTAGCTAAAGCATCTCCGGTAAGCGATTCACATAGCTATACAGCAGCCCTAGCAACTTTTATGGTTTTATCCGGGCTACTGTACTTAGGTTTCTCTACGATGCTCAAAGATGCAGAGGTACTCTTGCCGGCAAGAACTTCCTTACGCAGATCCTGATCTAGATTGCGAGCCTTAAGCCGGTTTGCCGGCATCCTAGCAGCCTGAGCGCTAACAGAAGCAAATCCATGTGCAGCGTTATACTCACGTAGGGTTAGGTTCAGCTCGCGCTGCGCCCGGATGATGTCCGCGCCCCCGGAGAGCAGCTTCTTGCGCGTGGCTTCCAGCTCCGCATGAGCCGCCGCTGGGTTGACGTTCTGCGCGATGGGCGTCGCTAGCACGTTCATCGCCACTTGGAGAGGAGTCTCCGGTGGCGCTGCAGATGCACTTGCAGCTCCTTGGTCGCGCTCGGTCGGCTGTTTGGCCGCGCGCTTGGACCTTGCTTGCCCTGCGCCTTCCGCCGCGACCTCCTTGCCGGCGTCAGTCACGCCTGCCATCATCACTTCCACGCTACCAGCGGCGCGGCTAGCGCACAGCCACCTCGGTGGATCCGGAGCCACCAGCACCGGCGAGAGGCGTTGGCGCACAGGGACGGTACCGAAGTAGACGCGGTGGCTGCCGAACTCGATGACGCGGCCGTTCTTGGGGAAGACACCGCCATTGGCGAAGTAGCCCGCGTTGTCGTTGATGAAGTCCAGTGAGTAGATGCGCTGCACGAGCGCAGACACCACCCGCTCGCCGGAGACGTTGAGGATGCCCGCCCGAATATGAACTCCAGCAAGCGCCGCTTCTTGCCCCACGGTGGGCGCCAACTGTCGTCGTGGTGAACAGACAGATGCCATAGGATGGATTAAGTTGGGGCCGAATGGGCGCTAGAGGATTCGGGTGATGGTTTAGGTAAGGTTGGGATGGATTCCGGATGGATCTCCTAAGAACTTGGCCTTGGCCAGAGGTAGAAGAAGAAGAACACAAGAGCTTTCTCCCCTTCAGATCTTTCTGTTCATTGATCAGAAGAGGTTGCGGGTTTCTGGATACAAGATCGGACATGCCCGCGATGGGGTGTGCCCCCTCTCCTTATATAGGGGAGAGGGTGGCTTACAGGGGAAGAAACCCTAGGAAACCCTAATGGCATCTTTGACTAGACAAACTACTTTACAAAGCCTCTTTAATCACAGGTGACGCCGGTATCTCTTTAATCAGGGAGGCTGACGTCCTCCAGATGCTTTCACCGTCACCTTCCTCTTTAGCGTCAGGGCTTCGTTTAAAGCTACTTTGCTTAGCTCATCCTTGTCCTCTAGCTCTGGTTGAATCTATCTCCCCTCAAACCGGCCAGCCAACAAACCGGCCAGCCAAACTAAGCAGCCGACAAAAAATATGATCATGGGCGAATCACAGAAATTGTATTGTATGAAACCTAGGGTTACAGGGTGTTGAGTCTGGTTGAATCTATCTCCCCTCGGTGGCTCCTCCTAGCCCTTATATAATGGGATAGGTCTCACAGTCCACCTCGAGGTCAATTACATGATATATGTCGGTTTACCCACAATGGGCCTAGCTTTTCTATTTTACATAGCATCAAGATCTTTGGCTTCGTACAGATTTCTTCATGGGACTTCCCCTATTTCTTCATGGGCATTGTACCAGGGACGCCAATGCTAAGGACTCAATATGACATACCGACGTCAGTAGCCCCCGAGTCTCCATTCGAGTCTTAAACTCGTGTTGAGTCTCAAAAACTTTGACGTCTTTTCCTTTCGAATATGAAAAAGGAATACGTCATTATTTTTTATGCGGACAAATATTTTAATCATAGGGATATTTGGGAACAAGCCTGATGCATCTGAAAAATTGGGAATCAGTTAATTTCCCGAGCTAATATAAGTAAACATATGATACGTCTCAAACGTATCTATAATTTCTTATGTTCCATACTAGTTATATGACAATACTCACATGTTTTATATACACTTTATGTCATTTTTATGCATTTTCCGGCACTAACCTATTAACAAGATGCCGAAGCGCCGGTTCTCGTTTTCTCGCTGTTTTTGGTTTCAGAAATCCTACACAGGAAATATTCTCGGAATTGGACGAAACAAAAGTCCACGGTCTTATTTTGCACGGAGCCTTCCAGAAGTCCGAAGAGGAGACAAAGAGGGGCGACGAGGCGGCCACACCCTAGGGGGGCGCGGCCCCACCCTTGGGCGCGCCGCCCTATGGGGTGGGCCCCTCGGGCGCCTCCCGACTCTGCCTCTTCGCCTATATAATCTCCCCGTCGCGAAAACCCTATCACCGAGAGCCACGATACGAGAAAAGTTACTGTGACGCCGCCACCGCCAATCCCATCTCAGGGGATTCAGGAGATCGCCTCCGGCACCCTGCCGGAGAGGGGAATCATCACCGGAGGGCTTTACATCACCATGCCCGCCTCCGGACTGATGCGTGAGTAGTTCATCCTTGGACTATGGGTCCATAGCAGTAGCTAGATGGTTGTCTTCTCCTCTTGTGCTATCATGTTTAGATCTTGTGAGCTGCCTATCATGATCAAGATCGTCTATTTGTAATGCTACATGTTGTGTTTGTTGGGATCCGATGAATATTGAATACTATGTCAAGTTGATTATCAATCTATCATATATGTGTTGTTTATGTTCTTGCATGCTCTCCGTTGCTAGTAGAGGCTCGGCCAAGTTAATACTTGTAACTCCAAGAGGGAGTATTTATGCTCGATAGTGGGTTCATGCCTCCATTGAATGCTGGGACGTGTGACAGAAAGTTCTAAGGTTGTGGACGTGCTCTGTTGCCACTAGGGATAAAACATCGATGCTTTGTCTAAGGATATTTGTGTTGATTACATTACGCGCGTACTTAATGCAATTGTCTGTTGTTTGCAACTTAATACTAGAAGGGGTGCGGATGCTAACCCGAAGGTGGACTTTTTAGGCATAGATGCATGCTGGATAGTGGTCTATGTTCTTTGTCGTAATGCCCTAATTAAATCTCATAGTAGTCATCATGATATATGTATGTGCATCTCTATTTTTCAATTGCCCAAGCCGTAATTTGTTCACCCAACATGCTATTTATCTTATTGGAGAGACACCACTAGTGAACTGTGGACCCCGGTCCATTCTTTTACATCTGAAATACAATCTACTGCAATCTCTGTTCTCTGTTGTTCTTTGCAAACAAACATCATTCTCCACATCATACGTTTAATCCTTTGTTTTCAGCAAGCCGGTGAGATTGATAACCTCACTGTTAAGTTGGGGCAAAGTATTGTGATTGTGTTGTGCAGGTTCCACGTTGGCGCCGGAATCCCTGGTGTTGCGCCGCACTACACTCCTTCACCAACAACCTTCACGTGGCCTTCATCTCCTACTGGTTCGATAACCTTGGTTTCTTACTGAGGGAAAACTTGCTGCTGTACGCATCATACCTTCCTCTTGGGGTTCCCAACGGACGTGTGCTTCACGCGCCATCAAGCAATTTTTCTGGCGCCATTGCCGGGGACCTGAAGAAAAGTTACAGCATAAAGATTTATAACTCCCACGTCAACTTCACGCCAGCAACCTACTTTGGACTTGAGTCCCCGGACATGTAACTGGAAAAGTGGTGCAACTCAGCTCGAGCCATGGAGGACTTATCGAGTTCCGAATTCCAGCAAATGTTAATTAAAGGTACCTGATGCGTCCATCAAGATTTTGCATCACATCGAGGAAGATGTGGATATTTCTAGCATAGCGCAGTCTGTGGCAGTGCTAGGCCTCACAGGACGGATCCCAATGGTCTTACCTTCATGCTTAAGCATAGCATATGGATGCTCACGACGACGCGGCTCAGGGATCACTTATTTATCCGATGTCGTGTTTGGCTATTGGATTACCTGAAATTATCCGATTGAACTCATTTTGAATTCATACACTCCCGATGGGAGTAAAGGACGAAGTAATGTTCATTAAGTGTTTACCACTTGAACATGTATTTGAAGCTTTACGCCATCTCCTTCTTTGATTCTTGTACTTATGACATCCTAATGTTCTATAGGGTGTGTATTCAGCGCTCCCGATGACAGTAGCCCCCGAGGCTATACTCGAGTACTTGTAGTCGAGTATAGGCTCGAAGTATGTCCGTTCACTTCATGTAGAATCTTAATATTTTAATCGCATGCGTGTTCAGCGTTCCCGATAGGAGTAGCCCTTGAGGCTATGCTCGAGTACTTGTAATTGAGGATAGGCTCAAAAATCCTGAACGAGAAACAATTTAAATATATATGAAAGACATACTTGTGCTCCTGGACACTGTTCATTCTATCGGGTGCGCGGTCAGCGCTCTCGATGGGAGTAGCCCCCGAGGCTATGCTTGTGTATGCGTACTCGAGCATATATAGGCTGAAAAAAGCCTCCTCAAAAAAATCCTTTCTTCCGTTAACTACGCGTTCAACGCTTTCGATGGGAGTAGGCTTACGAAATGTTCACCCGATGATTTTTCTTGTTTCCCTTGAGTTTGAACGAACCATGATGTCATTGCTAACGAAGATGGCGTGCTCGACGACACCCTACCAAGATGCTTGATATGACTAGTCATTTTGTGGGCCCGCCTCATGATGACGAGAGGTGGTGTGTGCCACGTCGTTTGATTTGACTCCCACGACCGCGTGAGAAACAAAACGACCGGCACGCAGCGCTGTAACTTCCTCATTTTCCGCGGCCCCTGTAGTTACTGCGAACTTCCGCTATTTCTGGACACGTGGTGCCCTAGATCTGCTCCATGTGAAGCATTGCTTGAAATCAGATGGTGCTCCTTTTGCGTCCTTAGACATATAAAGGGGAGAGGCGCCCAACATTGTATCATTCTCCCCGTGCACTGTAGGTCTCTAACTCCTTCTTTCTCCTCGCACCACCGCTCTCTCTTCCTCTGCAAAGCTCCTCCTTTCCGCTCTTATCTTGTGATACGTCCAAAACGTATCTACTTTCCCGAACACTTTTGTTATTGTTTTGCCTCTAATTTGTGTATTTTGGATACAACTAACAAGGACTAACACTGTTTTCAGCAGAATTTGTGTCTCGTTTTTGTGCAGAAACTCAACTTTCAGGAAAATCCTTGGAATTAATGTCGAATGGCCTATTTTCCCAGAAGAATCACGGAGCCAGAAGGGCAGGCCAGGGGGAGGCCCACGGCCTCCAGACCATAGGCCGGCGCGGCCTAGGAGGGGGGCGCACCGCCTTATGGTGGCGACGCCTCGTGCAGCCCCAGGTGCCCCCCTCTGGACTACTTAAGGTCTTCGACCTAAAAATGCATGGGTGGTTAGACGAAATCTCCAGAAGACATCCAGAACACCGCCGCCATCGCGAAACTCCGTCTCGGGACCAGAAACTCCGTTCTGGCACTCCGCCGGGACGGGGAATTGGAGGAGATCATCGCCATCATCACCACCGACGCCTCTCCATCGACCAACCATGTTTCCCCCATGCATGTGTGAGTAATTCCCCCGCTGTAGGCTGAAGGGGATGGTAGGGATTGGATGAGATTGGTCATGTAATAGCGTAAGATTGTTAGGGCATAGTGCCTAGTATCCGTAATTGGTACTTTTATGATATTGTTGCAACTTGTTATGCTTAATGCTTGTCACTAGGGCCCGAGTGCCATGATCTCAGATCTGAACATGTTATTGTTTCATGATGATATTCATTGTTTTATGATCTTACCTCGCAAGTTGTATACACATGTTGCTGTCCGGAACCCGAGGCCCCAAAGTGACAGAAATTGGGACAACCGGAGGGGAAGGCGGTGATATGAGGATCACATGTGTTCACGGAGTGTTAATGCTTTGCTCCGGTGCTCTATTAAAAGGAGTACCTTAATTTCCAATAGATTCCCTAGAGGCCCGGCTGCCACCGGCTGGTAGGACAAAAGATGTTGTGCAAGTTTCTCATTGCGAGCACGTGCGACTAAATATGGAACACATGCCTATGGATTGATTAGTACTTGGATACCGTTTTATTATTATCTACAAATGCCCTATCTTGATTGTTACATGAGTTTCTCTCATCCATGCAATGCCCGTTCATCCATCCCTGTGCCTACAGTATTTTAATCTTGCTATTTACTATAATCACTACTGCTGTCTTTGTTACTCGTCGCTGATATTTCACTACTGCTATCGCTATAAAACTGTTACTACCGATAAACTCTTGCGAGCAAGTCTGTTTCCGAGTGCAGCTGAATTGACAACTCCGCTATTAAGGCTTACAAATATTCTTTGGCTCCCCTTGTGTCAAATCAATAAATTGGGTTTTACTTCCCTCGAAGACTGTTGCGATCCCCTATACTTGTGGGTCATCAAGACTATTTTCTGGCTCCGTTGCCGGGGACCATAGCTTTATTTGCAAGTTCACTTGGATTGATATTGTTCGCTGCAAATTCTCCATCATGGGTAAACCTCGCATACTAAAGTCACCATATTACCATCCACTACAAGAAAAGGTACAACTCTGAGTACCTCTGCTGCTCTTGATTCACCATCTGTGATAAGTAAACTTGTTTCACCACCACAAGCTTCACATGCTGGTACTTCGGCTGAATCTGAAAATCCCTCTTATAATTTTGATGATGCTTCTGCTGTGCTTGATAATGATGGTTCATTAGGATCTTTTCTAGATGCTACATTTGCTAGGTCTAGACAAATTGAAAATATTGGGAAACTCCCATTTGCAACTAGTTGCACCCGCAACCCATTTTTTTGTGACACTTTCAAGTTTCTAAAAAATGCAAACTAAAATTCTAGACAAACATTGTGTTGTATCTTGTGTATCTGTGAAGTTTCATCCAAAAATATGATAGAATGCGACCTGCGTAAAAAAGACAAGACATACGTAAATAGTGTCACGTACTATTTACACATCATTTGTTCTTTTTGTGTAGGTCACATTTTGACATTTTTTTAGATGAAACTTCACAGATGCACAAGATACAACACAATGTATGTCTAGATTTTTAGTTTGTATTTTTTGGAAACTTGGAAGTTTGCCAACAAAAAATGGGGTGCGGCCGCAACTAGTTGCGGAATATCCACTCTCGAAAATACTGAAATTCCTAATGAAAATACTTCTACACCTGTTCATTCACCTGAATCTGTTGAACACTCTAGTGATGATCTTGATGAAGATTATGTGGAACTTGATGATGATTTTATTGATAAATGCAATGCTACTACTGATGCAAGTAATATTAAAAAGCTTCTTGCACAACGTGCTGTTAGATATAAACTGTCTCCTGATCCTAAATTTGCCACATCTCCTATAAACATTAAGGATAAGGATTATGATTTTTCTCTTGATTTATCTCATATATCTATTATTGAGAAAACATCTTTTTGTGGTACTGAAAAAGAAAGTGATGTAGAACACATGAACGAGCTCTCCACTTTGAGTATCTTGTTTTCTGATGATATTAAGAAGCGTACTTATTTTGTTGCTAAAATTTTTCCTTTCTCATTAAAGGATGATGCTAAAACTTAGTATAATAGTTTGCCTCCTGATTTCATTGATAGTCCAAAAGGTTTGCTTGATGTTTTCTTTCGGAAATACTTTCCTGCTAGTGCTCAACATATTGCTTTGCAGAAAATTTATAATTTTGACCAGAAAGATGGAGAGAAATTGCCTGAGGCTTGGGCGAGATTTTGCTCTCTTATCAGAGCTCGACCTGGACATGATCTGGAAAAGCAAGATTTACTTGATATATTTTATAGTGGACTAACCATTGAGTCTAGGGCATACCTGGATAGTTGTGCTGGTTGTGTTTTCAGGAAAAGAACTCCAGACGACACTGAAGAATTATTGGCTAGAATAGGACGGAATCATGATGATTGGACTACACCTGAACCAACCCCGACACCAATATTGAAGAAGAGGGGTATGATTAAATTAAATGATGAAGATATGAGGGAAGCCAAGAAATCTCTTAAAGAGAAGGGTATTAAATCCGAAGATGTGAAGAATTTACCTCCCATAGAAGATTTATGTAAGATAACTCCCCCTTCATCCATGATTGAGGTACACTCTCTTCAACGCTTTACTAGGGAAGATATTCCGTATTCAAAACCTCCTGCACAATGCTTAGATGAGTTTGATAATTATATTGTTATGCAAGATAATTTTAATATGAGAGTAGAGAATCATTTAATGGAAAATTCTCGAGCTATTAGTGAATTGCATGGTATTGTGGAGAGAACCTCCAATGATGTTAAGATGCTTGTTAAACATTTTCATATGGTTCAAACTCAAATTGATCAACTCACTAAAGTGCAAAATGACTTACGAAGTAACAACTAGAGGCGGTGTTTCTACTCAGGATCCTCTATATCCTGAGGGGCATCCCAAAAGAGTTGAACAAGATTCTCAACGAACTGAAACTAGTGCTCCTTCTAAGAAAAAGAAAAAGAAACATAAAACTGTTGTATAGTCCTCTGAGCCTATTAATGATCCTAATAGTATTTCTATTTCTGATGCTGAAACTGAAAGTGGTAATGAACATGATAAAGATAATGATAAGAATGATGCTTATGATAAAGAAGAGGTTGAGGATGAACCTTGTAACACCCCTGTTTTTGCAAAACCTAGATCAGGGTTTGATTGTGCATCATTTGCATCATGTTATTTTCCTTAGAAAATATGCACAAAAATTTGAAGTTTCAAACAGATTTCAAAATGCAAAAGAAATTGGAAACAAAATGAAAACAAATTTTGAAAAAGAGAGAGAAGAGGAACCCTCTCTATTTGGGCAGCAGCCCAACTCTCTCCCCTCTCTTCCCTCTCGCGCAGCTCAGCAAGCAGCCCAACTTGGCCCAGCTCAGTCCACCCCACCCCCGGGGGTTTTTCGCAAAAAGTCATCTTCTTCCCCGCCGACCAAAGCTGCTCGGTGGCAGCAGCCCGGCCACCCGATGCTCCGGCCGGCCAGGATCATCTCCGCCGCCCCCGGCGGCCTACAAAACCCCCTGCCGCCGCCAAGAGCAACCCTAGGCCGCCCAGTTCTTTTTCTCTTCGCTCTCTCGCGCCCCGCGTCCGAAACCCTAGCTGCCGGCCTCCTCAAATCGCCATGGCTACGCGCCTCCCCGAGCTCCGGCAGCTAGCTCAGCAGCTGCGCCTCGACGTGCTGCCCCTCCTCGTCCATGCGCGCGTCCCGGGAAGGTTTGAGGCGGCCAAATCGACCCCTTCTTCCCCGCAGACGGCCATCGCCTTCGTTGAAGCTCGCCGGCGCTACAGGGCTCCCCCGCCCTCGCCGTCGCCACCATCCGCTCCGCGGTGAGCTGCTGCAGCCCCCCATGCCCTCACCTCTCCCCCTAACCCCCTCTAGCGCCGCCGCCGTGTGCCACCCGCCCCGGACGCCACAGTAGCTCGCCGGCGGCCAAGCTCCGGCCGCCAATCCGCAGCGGCGCCGCCACCATATGGTCGCCCGCGTCGGCTCGGTCCCAACGCGCTAGGCCGCGCGTCCAGGGGTGCCCTGGAACGGCCGCGCTGTTCTCCACCGCCGCCGGTCCGCCATGGTCAACCACCGGCGGTTGACTCCGGTGGGACCTGGCCAGGTGGCTTTTCTTTTTGTTTTCTTTTATTTTTCTGTAAATAGGAAATCCATGACAGGTGGGACCCCCTGTCAGATTTTTAATATTTTCGAAAATGTTTAGGAAATGAATAGAACTATGACAGTGGGCCATATCTGTCAGATTTTTATTATTTTCCGGAAATTTTCAGAAAATGATTTAAAATGAATAAAACTTGTAAAATTCATAACTTATTCATTTTAAATCAGAAAAATATGTATAATATATCAAACTTTTCAGAAAAATGAGATCTACATTTTGGTAGCAAAATCATGCATTGTTAAACAACTTTGAACCCTAGTTGTTTTAGAAGAACTAATTGTACCCCTTTGAGGTTCCGGAACCGTTAACCCTAATTCCGTCAAACCTCAGTTAAATTGATGATGTCTTAGGGTTATTTCAATACCTAATTAACATGTCATATCATCATTCTTGTATGCGCATTGCATCGATTCCATGTGTTGATTGTTCCTTTACCTTTCCGGTGTTTGCTTCTTCGCGTTCGATAGAGTAAGTGCTGAGACGATGAAGGTCGACAAGGACGAAAGTCAATACTTATCCACCGACGAACAAGTCAAGCATGGGATCATCGAAGATCCACATTGGTTTGTCAGGGACAAAGGCAAGCCCTAGCCTGGTTCATATTATGATTTTGAAATGCTTTTACTTCTGGTTCCTACATATTGCATACGCTTTCCAATATGTTTTATCGGCAGGTATAGTATCCTATGTGTGTTGCATTTACCATCCTTGTAGCCTAAATACTCTGATCCACTGCTCCCAGCAAGACGAGGTTTGAGCTATGTGTGCATCGCCAGAGCCGTTATATCGATTATGCTTAGTCATGCTTAGTTGACGAATTCTGATCCATCCGGTTGATGAATCAGAGCTACGAATGAACCTAGTATGGCAGGATGACGTGGTAAGATCAGTGATGATAATTAAACATGCTTAAAGGCTTGGATGGGCCGCCACATGGGGATGTGGTGATTTGACTCGTTCTCGCCGATACTAGGACCTGAGGTTCTCGCCTTCGGAACCAAGACTAAGCGTACAACCACACGGGGCCCATGGGAACCCCTTGGCCTGAACTTGCCTAGCTTACCCATGAGTCAATTAGTTTGCGAGTTCCATTTGGCATTCTGCATGGCGAAGGCGTGGAAAAGGTTTTCAAAGGTGCATCATACGGGGATGTGGCTAGGGTGAAGGATGCCGGAGGCATCGAACCGGATCCCCTGCGCACAATGACCGGGACCGCCACGGAGAATGGCTACCTACGATGACGGAGTTCCCCAGTTAGATTGACTCATGGAATAGGCGAAGCAAGGGAAAGGTTTTGGTCGACCACCCTCTGCCGGCACACCAAGGAAGTGTGCTAATGTACTGGCATTAAGAGTCGGTCGGCGCGTGTGGGTAAAGTTGTACACCCCTGCAGGGTAAATCTTTTCGAAAAGCCGTGTCCACGGTTACGGACGACTTGGTGATGGATTCTGTGATCATAGACAACATGAACCTAATCGTAAAACTTTGAATCAATGTGTGATAAGGATCCCTCCTCAGGGTATCGAGGGGGTGCTCCTAGTTGATAGGTTCAGCTGATGATGAAGATTCGGTGGATTCAATATGATGATCAGTAGAGCTAGTGATATAGCTCTCTTATCCCCTTTTGAAAATGATCTGAATAGACGAGCTTCTACTCCCTCTTGTTTATAAAGGAAAACTGGCTTTCTGTAAAATAAGCTCCACATAAAGCCTCGCATACCAGCTTTGCTAAAAGGTTGTACTAAGTCTTGCTGAGTCCCTGTACTCAGCTTTGCATGCTTTGTTTCAGACGAAGTCGCTCCAACAAATGAAGGTTTCTAGGTCGACATCGACGAGTAGCTTGGGATTCCCGTGTGGCAGCCCGGAATCTATGGGCTGGGACGTCACCGTTATGCTCCCGGCCTCTTAGGCCTTTTGCTATCCTCGCTATTTAGAATAGCATAACTTTGCTTCCGTTGATTGATGAATTGTCGGGTCGGTGACCTCCGCTTGTAATACTTTGGTTCTTCGCTCGGTTATGAGCTTGTATTACTCTTTGAGTCGTAGAGTCACTGTTGTGTTACCGATTCTCACCCTGTAGGCCCTAGAGATCTAGGTTAGGCTTATGCCAGATGGTGATCTGGGTTTGTCTAGCCTACGACCCCCGGGGTCCCCACAGGTTTTGGTATCAGAGCAGGACTGCCTGTAGGAAACCCTTTCTATTGGTCGATGTTGAGTCTAGTGTTTGTGAAAACTATTTGAAAGCTAAAAGTATTTGCGAAAATCTGATTAGGATTCTTTTTACTCCTTATCTGGTATCGCTCTAATTCAGAGTCACACCTTACCTTGTGTTGATTTGAAAAGTTTTACCAGCTCTTCTGGTCTTTCAAAACTTAGGTGCCTCAAGAGCAGGACGTTTCTTAACCAATTGACCTAGTGTTGAGTTCTCTAAAGTCTTGTGTGTTCTTTGTTCTCTCTTTGTTTCATTTCAATCGAGAGATTTCCTTCCATCATGATCTCTCTACTTTGTGGGTTTCACATAATTCTGTTCTAGGCTTCGAGGTTTCCTTTCACCTCGGATGTCTCCTTTCCTTTTTCTTTGATACTTCTGAAGCTAGGTATGACTTCTAAAAGTTACTCCATGATTTCTACCTCGTAGTGTCCTTTGTGTCACTCAGATAGTAATTACTCCTTTCTCCATGTTTTAACCCTTGGACTTGAACCGAAGGTCCCGGATTGTGCTGGGTTCTTTTGGATTCAGTACATGATGCTGACCTTTAACCCAAGATCCATTCCATTGACCCATTTTGTCCATTGTCAAACCATACATCAGGATAGCTAACTTCAAATCCACCTAACCCTCAAGTCTTTGGTTGTAGTCGTGATTGAATTGCGGCAACAAAAGATTTTTCCTACCATTAGCTATGGCAGAGGTTCTGTCTTGGAACCAAATGGATCACGACAAGAGTGCTCTTTGTGAGTCTCATACTATGTATGTGACTCTGGCACACTTCTCTTTTTAGCATGAGTTTTACAAGAGTGTTATCTTGTGCATCTACATCTCAGGATTTCTAATTCTGGTTGTGTTCCCCCTCTTTAGTTTCTTTCCGACCTTTGTCTGCTAGTTAGCAACCAAGTGGTAAAGGTGCATTGGTTCTTTCCAGTGCCTGTTACTCTTGTGGTCTTTCAAGACATTTCACTTCGAGATGTCAGGAGAAACAAACTCCAGTACCTCGTCCATTTCTAGGACTTGGTCAAAGTGTTGTAATCCGCAGAATAAAAGGCTTATGTAGCTTCTAGTCTGTTCTACCTTAGAGTATCACACTCTTTTATATCTATAGGCCGTGCTAAGTCTCATGGCCTTATTGAAGTGATGCTCTTACATATCTATACTCACCCTTCCTCCGAGCTGTCCGTGCTTGGGAATGTAGGGGTGTATGTATTGATGTGGCCATGGAGATTCTTAGCAATTCTCATTGCTTTGAAACCCAAGGATAATTGTGTCATCCTTAGCATGGTTGGTTCGCCAATCACTAAGCCAAGTTTGACTGTGTTCCCTAGTCTGTTATCTAGGCACACCTTCTTCGGTGAAAGAGCTAGGTTCACGCTGAAGCTCTCAAGACCACATCCTTTGCTCTGTAAAGCAAGCTTCCCTCTCGAACTCAGTGATATACCGGTGGTTCGCTATATTCTGGATGTCTTTCTAGAAGTATAACCATGTTTCCACATGACCGTGTTGTCAAGTTCATGAGTATGTTGGTTCTCTGAATCACTACTTCTCCAAGAAACCGTACTGGATATCCTGGACTGGTTGGTTGAGCTTCAACAACAACTTGGAGAGTTGAAAGACAAGAGCTCTATCCGACTTTATTCTTCTTAAAGGGATGTCTAGTTTTGTTTGTGTTGAAGTCAGGAAGTATCTCCTTTATGGATATGCTATCTTCCCAAATCTTTGATTTGAGCTTGGGCTATCGTCAAATCAAATTTAGTTCTGAGGACTATCTTGATGATGTTTCTACTCATGGTGTTTTACCTGAATACATCCTCATGTCCTTTGGTCTGACCAATACTTTTGCCTCGTTCAAGCAACATGTGAGTCCCTCTTCTTGGAGTATCTTGATAAGTTTGTTGTTGAGCCCATCGATGACATTCTTATATTCTCCATGTCTAAAGAGGTTCATATTGAACAATTGGCACTAATGTTGGAAACTTTTAAGAACCATCTTTGTGTTATCACGAAGTATGTGTTCTGGATGTTGGAAGTGACTTCTCTGGTCAATGTGCATTTGCTAAAAGATGTCGTCGTGGATCCGAGTAGAGTTCCCTTTCCTTTCCTCGGGAATCATCGCAAGTTGGTCATGCATGTGCGGAATATTCTTGCGATGGCAGGTTGTTACCTCCATTTTCTTGAAAAGTTCATCTATGCACACTAAGCCACTGACTGGTTTGTTCAAGAAAGAGAAGAAGCTTAAGAACTTCAATATCCTCTTTGATGTCCCCATCAGGACTCAATTGTGTTTCATTGCAAGCAGATCATATGCGCGCAATTGTCTTTTGGCAATCGCAACCACATGGATTACGCAATCTAGCTCAATATTTTGGAGCTTGACATTGTAGTCCATAACTTGAGAATTTAGCAACTTTACCTTGGTGGTAGCTATTGCAAATTTCTATTTGGACTTACTACGTCTGAATTATCTTGCTACCTAACCTAAGCTGAATCTCAAGCAGCAACGATGGTTAGTTTTTCTCAAGGATTCTTGACATAGGTCTCTTTATAAATCCGGCAAGATTGATGTCGTGGTTAACATAATTAGTCGGAAGGTCTAATGTCATAATCTCTTGAAACAACAAGAATAACCACTCTCCATAAGGATCTTGTGCAACTTATTCTAGGAGTTGCCCTTATGATGTCTTTTCAATCCGAAAGTCCGACCTTCACTTGATTACCTATTGAAGGCTATTCTGTAGCCTCATATTGGTGTCTAGAACATCAAGGAGAACATTAGAAGCAAAGTTGTTAAATGTTTCTCGGTCCATCATTCGAAACCATTTCTCCTGTGACAACCACTCTGTTAGGAGAAAGTTCACTCCCCAGGTGATCCTTCGCACTTCACTAGCCAGTGCCCTTTCCCTTTTTTTGGGTTGTACCTGAAGTTCTAATCAATTCACACGTTGTGTGAATTCGTCAGCCATCTAGGCCTCAACCTTTTGAATACACTTCAATCGTTTCATATATCCTTGACCGAAGAGTGACTATGATTTTTAAATCCAAAGTTGCTCTCGTTGGATAATCATCCGTACTTCTACGAGTTGTCCTCTCTAAGAGTGCCTCGTTATGGTATCAAAGGCAGTTTAACTCTTTGCTACCTTGTCCCTTCGTATTCTTGTCAAGCGTGGAGCAATTGTCTACCAAAACTTTTGAAACTTATTCCGTCTCCTCTGTTAACTTGATGTGTTTCATGCTTGTCAGCTAAAGAGTTGTTTCTAAGCACTCCTTCCATGAGTTGACCATGAGATACTCGATCTTTGTGAAGATCCACCGTCCAGTGTCATTCCCTCTTTCCTTTAGGTGCTGTTGAGCAACAACCTCAAAGGAAGAAAATGAAGAGCTCTCCATGGTGTCGTGGATCAACTTCTTCATGATGTCGTGAATCAACCTCTTCAAGAAGGAAGATTATCGTGGTATCGACAATATCGTTGAAGACCGGTGTAGTTCTTGTTACCTTCTCTATTCCTACCTTGGAATCTCGGGACGAGATTCTTTTAAGGGGGATAGATCTGTAACACCCCTGTTTTTGCAAAACCTAGATCAGGGTTTGATTGTGCATCATTTGCATCATGTTATTTTCCTTAGAAAATATGCACAAAAATTTGAAGTTTCAAACAGATTTCAAAATGCAAAAGAAATTGGAAACAAAATGAAAACAAATTTTGAAAAAGAGAGAGAAGAGAAACCCTCTCTATTTGGGCAGCAGCCCAACTCTCTCCCCTCTCTTCCCTCTCTGCGCAGCCCAGCAAGCAGCCCAACTTGGCCCACCTCAGTCCACCCCACCCCCAGGGGGTTTTCTGCAAAAAGTCATCTTCTTCCCCGCCGACCAAAGCTGCTCGGTGGCAGCAGCCCGGCCACCCGATGCTCCGGCCGGCCAGGATCATCTCCGCCGCCCCCGGCGGCCTACAAGACCCCCCTGCCGCCGCCAAGAGCAACCCTAGGCCGCCCAGTTCTTTTTCTCCTCGCTCTCTCGCGCCCCGCGTCCGAAACCCTAGCTGCCAGCCTCCTCAAATCGCCATGGCTACGCGCCTCCCCGAGCTCCGGCAGCTAGCTCAGCAGATGCGCCTCGACGTGCTGCCCCTCCTCGTCCATGCACGCGTCCCGGGAAGGTTTGAGGCGGCCAAATCGACCCCTTCTTCCCCGCAGACGGCCACCGCCTTCGTTGAAGCTCGCCGGCGCTACGGGGCTCCCCCGCCCTCGCCGTCGCCACCATCCGCTCCGCGGTGAGCTGCTGCGTCCCCCCATGCCCTCGCCTCTCCCCCTAACCCCCTCTAGCGCCGCCGCCGTGTGCCACCCGCCCCGGCCGCCACAGTAGCTCGCCGGCGGCCAAGCTCCGGCCGCCAATCCGCAGCGGCGCCGCCACCATATGGTCGCCCGCATCGGCTCGGTCCCAACGCGCTAGGCCGCGCGTCCAGGGGTGCCCTGGAACGGCCGCGCTGTTCTCCACCGCCGCCGGTCTGCCGTGGTCAACCACCGGCGGTTGACTCCGGTGGGACCTGGCCACGTGGCTTTTCTTTTTGTTTTCTTTTATTTTTCTGTAAATAGGAAATCCATGACAGGTGGGACCCCCTGTCAGATTTTTAATATTTTCGAAAATGTTTAGGAAATGAATAGAACTATGACAGTGGGCCATATCTGTCAGATTTTTATTATTTTCCGGAAATTTTCAGAAAATGATTTAAAATGAATAAAACTTGTAAAATTCATAACTTATTCATTTTAAATCAGAAAAATATGTATAATATATCAAAAAATTTAGAAAAATGAGATCTACATTTTGGTAGCAAAATCATGCATTGTTAAACAACTTTGAACCCTAGTTGTTTTAGAAGAACTAATTGTACCCCTTTGAGGTTCCGGAACTGTTAACCCTAATTCCGTCAAACCTCAGTTAAATTGATGATGCCTTAGGGTTATTTCAATACCTAATTAACATGTCATATCATCATTCTTGTATGCGCATTGCATCGATGCCATGTGTTGATTGTTCCTTTACCTTTCCGGTGTTTGCTTCGTCGCGTTCGATAGAGTAAGTGCTGAGACGATGAAGGTCGACAACGACGAAAGTCAATACTTATCCACCGACGAACAAGTCAAGCATGGGATCATCGAAGATCCACATTGGTTTGTCAGGGACAAAGGCAAGCCCTAGCCTGGTTCATATTATGATTTCGAAATGCTTTTACTTCTGGTTCCTACATATTGCATACGCTTTCCAATATGTTTTATCGGCGAGTATAGTATCCTATGTGTGTTGCATTTACCATCCTTGTAGCCTAAATACTCGATCCACTGCTCCCGAGCAAGACTAGGTTTGAGCTATGTGTGCATCGCCGAGCCGTTATATCGATTATGCTTAGTCATGCTTAGTTGACGAATTCCGATCCATCCGGTTGATGAATCGGAGCTACGAATGAACCTAGTATGGCGAGGATGACGTGGTAAGATCGGTGATGATAATTAAACATGCTTAAAGGCTTGGATGGGCCGCCACATGGGGATGTGGTGATTTGACTCGTTCTCGCCGATACTAGGACCTGAGGTTCTCGCCTTCGGCACCAAGACTGAGCGTACAACCACACGGGGCCCATGGGAACCCCTTGGCCTGAACTTGCCTAGCTTACCCATGAGTCAATTAGTTTGCGAGTTCCATTTGGCATTCTGCATGGCGAAGGCGTGGAAAAGGTTTTCAAAGGTGCATCATACAGGGATGTGGCTAGTGTGAAGGATGCTGGAGGCATTGAACTGGATCCCCTGCGCACAATGACCGGGACCGCCACGGAGAATGGCTACCTACGATGACGGAGTTCCCCAGTTAGATTGACTCATGGAATAGGCGAAGCAAGGGAAAGGTTTTGGTCGACCACCCTCTGCCGGCACACCAAGGAAGTGTGCTAATGTACTGGCATTAAGAGTCGGTCGGCGCGTGTGGGTAAAGTTGTACACCCCTGCAGGGTAAATCTTTTTGAAAAGCCGTGTCCACGGTTACGGACGACTTGGTGATGGATTCTGTGATCATAGACAACATGAATCTAATCGTAAAACTTTGAATCAATGTGTGATAAGGATCCCTCCTCAGGGTATCGAGGGGGTGCTCCTAGTTGATAGGTTCAGCTGATGATGAAGATTCGGTGGATTCAATATGATGATCAGTAGAGCTAGTGATATAGCTCTCTTATCCCCTTTTGAAAATGATCTGAATAGACGAGCTTCTACTCCCTCTTGTTTATAAAGGAAAACTGGCTTTCTGCAAAATAAGCTCCACATAAAGCCTCGCATACCAGCTTTGCTAAAAGGTTGTACTAAGTCTTGCTGAGTCCCTGTACTCAGCTTTGCATGCTTTGTTTCAGACGAAGTCGCTCCAACAAATGAAGGTTTCTAGGTCGACATCGACGAGTAGCTTGGGATTCCCAGGTGGCAGCCTGGAATCTATGGGCTGGGACGTCACCGTTATGCTCCTGACCTCTTAGGCCTTTTGCTATCTTGCTATTTAGAATAGCATAACTTTGCTTCCGTTGATTGATGAATTGTCAGGTCAGTGACCTCTGCTTGTAATACTTTGGTTCTTCGCTCAGTTATGAGCTTGTATTACTCTTTGAGTCGTAGAGTCACTGTTGTGTTACCGATTCTCACCCTGTAGGCCCTAGAGATCTAGGTTAGTCTTATGCCAGATGGTGATCTAGGTTTGTCTAGCCTACGACCCCCGGGGTCCCCACAAACCTGAAAAGCATGCTAAAAATAAAAAGTATACTAAAGAAGATTTTATTGCTAAGAAACATGGTAATGAAAGAGAACCTTGGGTTCAAAAGCAAATGCCTTTTCCTGCTAAGAAACTAAAATCAAAGGAAGAAGAACACTATAATAAATTTTGTGATTGGATGAAACCTTTGTTCTTGCAAATCCCTTTGACTGATGCTATAAAATTCCCTCCTTATTCAAAGTATATGAAAGATATTGTCTCTAACAAAAGGAAAATTCCTAATGAGGAGATTTCCACTATGCTTGCTAATTACTCTTTTAATGGCAAAGTTCCAAAGAAGCTGGGCGACCCAGGTATACCGACTATTCCTTGTTCCATCAAGAATAATTATGTTAGAACTGCTCTATGTGATTTGGGAGCAGGTGTTAGTGTTATGTCTTTTTCTCTTTATAAGAGACTTTATTTAGATAAGTTGATACCAACTGATATATCTTTGCAAATGGCTGATAAATCTACTGCTATTCCTATTGGTATATGTGAGGATGTTCCTGTTCAAGTTACTCAAAACTGCATAATATTAACTGATTTTGTTGTGTTGGAAATGACTGAAGATGATAATATGTCTATTATTCTTGGGAGACCTTTTTCTTAACACCGCAGGGGCTGTTATTGATTGCAATAAAGGAAAAGTTACTTTCAATGTCGATGACAAGGAGCATACTGTTTATTTTCCCAAGAGGATTGATAAAGTATGTGGAGTTAATACAATATCTAATTTGAGATCTATCAAAGTGGGAGATATTGATTGTCCAATATAATCCTAAAGAAGAATATCAAACTCTTGTGATTGGATCTATATCAATACAATATAAGGTAACATGATTGATTTGAGGTTTATTTCTTCTTATGACATGTAAGATTTATTTGGTAGCAAGACTTGATCAACCTTGTTAGCAAGTACATTTTATATGCATAGAAGAGCTAAACAACATTTCTTTCCTCCTCCACTTGTTTTACTCGCTGTAGCACTACTTGTTTTGCAAGATGCTTAGTTGTTTAGGAGTTTGAAAATCTTTTTCTGCCCTGTAATAATAATTTTGGCACCCAGAAATGTGCGTTTTTCAAAATTTACAAAAATTATACTGTTGGTCTTATTTTTCGAAGTGCTACCTGGGGGCACCAGGGGCTGGCCAGTGGGGCACCCTGGGGCTAGACCCCATGGGCCGGCGCGGCCAGCAAGGGGGGCGCGCCACCCTGTGGTGTGGGCCCCTCCTTGCCCCACTAACTCATCTCTTCCTCCCATCTCACTCTCTCTCCCGAAAAAACTCGTACTCACTTTCTCTCACTCGCGTTTCTGCTCAAGAGCTCAAGATTTCTCGATATCTTTGCCCATCCTAGATTTTTGTCTGAAATTTGGCACATTTTCTCTCCGGTATGTGACTCCTCCGATTATCCAAATAGAGTTTTGTTTGGTTGAGTATATTTTGAATATTTTTCTGCTTTAGGTAACATGTTTAGTGAGCTTGCATGCTTGTTCTAAGTTGTAAAAATTAGTTTTGATGCATGTTTAGTACTCTACCAAGTTTCTATAGTAGTTTCCCTCAATTATATGTCTCCAAATCAACTTTTATAATGTTTGTTGAAAAATTTCAGAAAAGGAAGATGGATAATTATAACTTTGGGGAAGTGTTCGAAAGAGAGACGACAAGCACGGGGAGGCCCTCAAGGGCATCCACTCGGATTAGACGATCCTATAATGAGGATGTCATCGCACCGAGCTTCGAAATTGAAGAGGATAATGGAGTCCCTAATGCTTCATCTTTTCCATGCTATAACTTTTTGAGTAATGTAGGGCTGCTTGATGATTTCTTGGTCCTTATAAATAATGTGGGCTTAACCACCTATATGGAAGATGAGAGGGATCAATACTACATGCTAACTAAAATTTTTGTTGAGAGCTTTCAGTTCAACAACAAACATTACCAACCATCAGTTACATTCAGGATTTTTGATAATCCTATTACTATTAAGTTGAAGGATTTTTGTACTGCATTGGATATTGCCCCTGTAGGTACAGCAAAGAAGATTGAGAAGAGTCCCAAAGCTTTGGCGGAGCTCTATCGAGAAGTCACCAATGATGACAGCCGCACCATTCAGCGCGGCAAGATAAGAAACATTCAACTCCCTGCCATTAGATATTTCGCTTACTATCTTGCTACTACCATTCTTGGTAGGGAGAACACTAGCAACATTTCTAGTTATCATCTTGCTTTTCTAGTTGTTGCGCTTACTGGGAAAACATCTTATCATCTTGGTTCCCTTGTTGCTCGTCGTTTATCCAATAAGGGGCCTATTTTTGGAGGAATTGTTGCCTCACGTATTATAGCATATCTAGATCTTCCTCTTGATCCTACTGATGAGAAATTAACTCCTATGAGGCTTGATATTGCTGCTATGAAGAGTCACCAATTTGTCACAACTGACTCTAGTTTAGAAAATATTATCTATATAATGTTGTTTATTGACGGGGATGAGAAGGAAATCCCTTTGCCGCAGGCCGACTTGTTCAGTGTTCACAGGAGACCGTGGTCGCGCTCTAAGGAGGAGGTGGATGAGCAGCTGAAGATACAAGGTTTCCACCAGCAGCATGACTCCGAGGACGCCGAGCCCTCCTACGGGTACACCGTCACGTATCCTGGTGCGTCTTCCAGCACATACCCGGAACAGGATCCATCTTCGTCGTACTACGGAGGTGCCACTTCATGGGCACCATGGGATTGATCTCCACTTAGGCCAAAAGCCTAAGCTTGGGGGGAGGTATACCGGCATCACTCATTCATTGCATATTATAATTGCTGGATACTTGTACATACTTGTTTATCTTCTTAAAGTGGTTTTCTAATAAGAGGAAGATGATATTTGGGGAAGTGCTGATTGAAAACAGATTCTGGACTGATACCAAAAAAAATCTCAAAAACAGCCAGAACGTTATTTTGCAAAGACAATTTTTGTGCATGTTCCCCAGGTTGTTATCTAACTTTCATTAGTTGAACACTTTTCGATCTGGGCAGCGGAAGATTTTTGTAAAAATCGATTACTGTACTGCTGTCAAGTTTGACGAATTTCTGTTGCTTTGTGTTTATGCGACTCTTTTAGTTTTCATTTTCTTGTTTTTGCTTTGTTTCTTTCCTAAAACACAAAAAGACCAAAAATATTTCTGTTGTTTCTCTTTACCATTTGCTTATTTTGGTTTCTTGTTCCTATTTTGCTTTATTTGCTACCGTTGGTTTGCTATAAGAAAATCCAAAAAGATTTTGCTTTATTTGCTTGTTTCCTTTTGTTCTTGTTTCCAATTCGAAAACACAAAAAATATTTGTTGTTCTTCTTTGGTTTTGTAAAGTTCATTATGGAGTTCAGCGGTCTTCGGTGGTTGGAGCTTGGTTTTCATTCCATATTATTCAAGCTACACAAGTGAAAGGCAATAATGACGATCTACGACAATCCGACTGTGGTGAGAGCCTGGTATGAACTCTATTTGTTTTCATTTTTGTACATATACTCATCCATGTGAGCATGCTTAGTTGGTTCATGTGAGGTATATGTCATTTAAGAAAGTCTAGTAGTTCATGATCTCTCATGTTTAGCTCTAATTTATTAATATGAGTAGCATGTCATAAATATTTGCTTGCATTGCTTTATTCATAGATAGGTATGACATTGTGGTATCCTCCTCTGAATAATTCACTTGAATCAACTTGGCACATGCTCATGCATGCATATGACTGAACAAAAGTCAATTAAGCCTCGATGATTTACTTTGCCTCAGAGTTCTTGTATCACTTTTATGCCTCCGTTAATTTATTTTGTCGCAAGCATGATTATGACAATTATTGCTCTCTTGATTGTCGCTTCCCAGTCTATTGCTAGTCTTCACTTGTACTGAGCGGGAACGCTGCTCGTGCTTCCAAACCCCTGAAAACCAAGTTATTCCAAAGTGTCCACCATAAATACCTATGCATGGCATTTCAAACCATTCCAAGTAAATTCTCATGTGCTACCTTTAAACCTTCAAAGTACTTCTCAATTTGTGTTAATGTTTTATAGCTCATGAGGAAGTATGTGGTGTTTTATCTTTCAACCTTGTCATTTACTCCTGACGGACTTTCATCAATGGACTAGTGGCACATTCACTTATCCAATAATTTTGCAAAAAGAGCTGGCAACGGGGTTCCCAGCCCCAATTAATTAACTTTCATCAATAATTCTCTTCACATGCTTTGCCCTGATTTATCAGTAAGCAACTTAATTTGCAAATAGACACTCCTCCATGGTATGAGAATGTTGGAAGGCACCCGAGGATTCGGTTAGCCATGGCTTGTGTAAGCAAAGGTTGTGGGGAGTGTCATCCATAATGAAACTAAAATACATGTGTAAACAAAAGAGAAGAGGGATGATCTACCTTGCTGGTAGAGATAACGTCCTTCATGGGAGCCGCTCTTGGAAGTCTAGTTGACGAGGTAGTTAGAGTACCCACTATCATTCGTTGATAACAACAAACACCTCTCAAAATAATTTTACTCCTGTTTTACAAATGAAAAGCTCTAGCACATGTTAATCCCTGCTTCCCTCTGCGAAGGGCCAATCTTTTACTTTTACATTGAGTCACCATCCTTTCTTTGAGCACTTTCTTGAGAGCATAACTGTCATTCTTAGTATAATATGCTTGTCCCAAAATATGATTAGCTGTGGTATAACTTTGATGCTTTTATCTTTGATAATCTCTACTTCCAATCTTTCCATGAACTTCGAAGGTGCCCGGGCATTTATGTGTTGCTATACAAATACGGGCAAGCGAGATACCACTTTATCATATCCTTTTATGAACATTGCAATCCTGCTGATAGACATGATTCATGATGCTTATTATTAATTTGTTGGTACCTTTTCCATGATTGAAATAGCTATTAGATGACTTTATTTGCATGTATCTTATTATGAATTGCCTAAGCACTTGTCCATATCATGAGAATATTTACATCATATGAACAAATGTGTTCGTGAAAGTTCTTTTATCGCACTCGGTTGTTAACTGAATTGCTTGAGGACAAGCAATAAGCTAAGCTTGGGGGGAGTTGATACGTCCAAAACGTATCTACTTTCCCGAACACTTTTGCTATTGTTTTGCCTCTAATTTGTGTATTTTGGATACAACTAACACGGACTAACACTGTTTTCAGCACAATTGCTCTGGTGTCTTGTTTTTGTGCAGAAACTCAACTTTCAGGTAAATCCTTGGAATTAATGTCGAAGGGCCTATTTTCCCAAAAGAATCACGGAGCCAGAAGGGCAGGCCAGGGGGAGGCCCACGGCCTCCAGACCATAGGCCGGCGCGGCCTAGGAGGGGGGCGCGCCGCCTTATGGTGGCGACGCCTTGTGCAGCCCCAGGTGCCCCCCTCTGGACTACTTAAGGTCTTCGACCTAAAAACGCACGGGGGGTTAGACGAAATCGCCAGAAGACATCCAGAACACCGCCGCCATCGCGAAACTCCGTCTCGGGACCAGAAACTCCGTTCTGGTACTCCGCCGGGACGGGGAATTGGAGGAGATCATCGCCATCATCACCACCGACGCTTCTCCATCGACCAGCCATGTTTGCCCCATCCATGTGTGAGTAATTCCCCCGCTGTAGGCTGAAGGGGATGGTAGGGATTGGATGAGATTGGTCATGTAATAGCATAAGATTGTTAGGGCATAGTGCCTAGTATCCGTAATTGGTACTTTTATGATATTGTTGCAACTTGTTATGCTTAATGCTTGTCACTAGGGCCCGAGTGCCATGATCTCAGATCTGAACATGTTATTGTTTCATGATGATATTCATTGTTTTATGATCTTACCTGCAAGTTGTATACACATGTTGCTGTCCGGAACCCGAGGCCCCAAAGTGACGAAATTGGGACAACCGGAGGGAAGGCGGCGATATGAGGATCACATGTGTTCATGGAGTGTTAATGCTTTGCTCCGGTGCTCTATTAAAAGGAGTACCTTAATTTCCGATAGATTCCCTAGAGGCCCGGCTGCCATGCCGGCTGGTAGGACAAAAGATGTTGTGCAAGTTTCTCATTGCGAGCACGTACGACTAAATATGGAACACATGCCTATGGATTGATTAGTACTTGGATACCGTTTTATTATTATCTGCAAATGCCCTATCTTGATTGTTACATGAGTTTCTCTCATCCATGCAATGCCCGTTCATCCATCCCTGTGCCTACAGTATTTTAATCTTGTTGTTTACTATAATCACTACTGTTGTCTTTGTTACTCTGCTGCTGATATTTCACTACTGCTACTGCTATAAAACTGTTACTACTGATAAACTCATGCGAGCAAGTCTGTTTCCAGGTGCAGCTGAATTGACAACTCCACTGTTAAGGCTTACAAATATTCTTTGGCTCCCCTTGTGTCGAATCAATAAATTGGTTTTTACTTCCCTCGAAGACTACTGCGATCCCCTATACTTGTGGGTCATCATCTTGCACCGTTGCCGTTGCCATGGGCAAACCAAAGGGAAGGCGCGCAGCCAGCAGCGGTGCTGCTGTGATGGAGAAGGAGTAGGCCACCTGATGGGTGGCGTAGACCTTCTCCAAGAGAGACCTCAACAAGCTTCGTGCCGCCGGACTCCTCGCCGCAGCCACAGTGCTGATGATGCCCGATGAGGAGACTGTACCCCGCCCTCAACAGGGTTACCGGGTAATGTTTTTGCAATTTCTCTTCCATGTTATGTCTCTCCCAGTCCATGAATTTATTCATGGACTGCTTTCCATTGACGGTGTGCAGCTTCACCAGCTTACATCAAACTTCATTCTCCACATTGCGTGCTTCGTCATGCTTTGTAAATGCTTTATCGGTGTCGTCGATCCCCACTGGGGGCTCTGGCGCCGCATTTTTTATATCTGACGCAATGTCTCAAGGACTGATGTCCCTGATGGTGGAGGTCCATCATATCGACAAAGAGCCTTTCCGGCTACTTTGATCATCGGATGCGTGACTCTGTCTAGGATTGGAGAAAAAAATGGTTCTACGTCAAGGATGAACCAATCACTGGACAGAAGTATGGGCTTGCTCCTTTCGATGCCGCTGCTGAAGTGAAGAAGTTGAAGTCCTAGGACATTCCCTTGACTGATGCTGAGCTTGGGAAAACAGAGCCAAAGATCCAAAAAGTCCAAGCCCTTCAGACTACTGTGGGTAAGGAGATTTCACGCCTCCAACTCATGGCCTTCTTCATTCGGATGCGCATCCAGCCTCTACATTACAGAGCACACCAGATGTGGAATTACTCGGGTTCAGCCGATGAAACCCATGTTTCCAAAGATGATGTTGCTGAAGATGAAGTGAAGAAGATGGCTCGTCGGTTTACCACCCTTAGTACAGCCGACGAAGTACCCATCGCCTGCCAGGGTGAGTACTTCAACAAGGATCACCCAACGCCTTCGGTATGTTTCGTCGGCCTTTCTCCATTGTCGTTTGTTATTCTCTTTAGCTTGCTCGTTACTTACTTTTCTTGTATCCTTCAGGATCACCGCTTCCTTTTGTCAACACCCAGATTTTTAAGTCCAGATGCCTATTATGCCATTCCTCGCAATCCCAGGAATATTGTTTTTGCGAGACATAATAGATTGATATCCCAACACATCATTCATTACATACCATAATCGTCTTACAATAGAGGGATCACATGATCCAGTCTTAATACAACATAATGGATCTAGAGATCCTATTATAAAACACATAGCGGAAGCGAAGTAGTAGCGGTTGTGGTCCATCTGTTCCACAGGCAACTGTTGACGTCAGGAGTGGTCCTAGTTGTCGTAGACGTCCTGCTGTCCATCTTCCTCGTACTGCTATTCCTCTTCATAGTCTGGCCATTTGAATAGCCAGGGACAAAGCCATGAGTACTTTAAAGTACTCGCAAACTAATACTAATGTAAGCACTATCAACTATAGTAAGGGGGTGCTAAGCTCTAAGTTTTTTTGCATAAAGCCAATTTTAGTTCACAAACATTTAGTAAAAGCTTCTTCATTTGCTAACTAACTCAAGTGGGAACATTAGTGTCATTCCCACAACTCTGTTGTGATTCAATTCAAATTCACCATTTCAAGTTCAAATCACAAGTCACCCTTCACATGTCACATTTTTGAAAGTGGTCTGATGACGGAACAGTATGGCCTTTCCAACCGTCCATAACCGTGGACGCGGCTATTCGAATAGTTCTACACTCTGCAGAGGTCGTACACTTGTGCCACAACATTTGCAATAATCCGTCAGGGTTAACTGGCCCTGATTTATCACACTCCGTGTGCGGACTACCAACCATAACCTTTCACTTACATACCCTAGTATAGGCACCTCTCCCCATGAGCTTGGCCTCCCGGTGAAAACAAACTGTCGGCACTGGGAACCGCACGGGGCTTGGGCCGGACATTCACCTCATATTCACGTCATATCACATCATTCCATATTTCTTTGGAGGCAACCCTTGGCATAACCCCGATGACGCTTGTTTAGAGGGAACCCATACTAAGATACATAAACTTCTAGTTAAGCCCTTACCCATATTCAGGTATTGTGGGGGTACTTGCAAAATTGGAATGGTATCGCATCCGAACCCAACCATCGGTTTTCGTAAAATTCACCAAGTCATTCACAAGTCATATTCACCTTCAAAATCTTTCAATAGAATGAATCATCATTCCAAGGTTTTCAAAGTCATTTCATTTCACAAGTTCCCATCTAGAGTAGTCAATTTTATTTGTTAGCACTAGCACTAGTCATGAGGGGTGCTAACTAGCTTATAGCTTTCTAGGCTAAGTTTGATACTCTTGTAGTACTCTATCTCTAGATCAAAGTTAACTATCAAAGAAAGTTATAATAATCAAAGTAAAAGTTTGGAAGAATAAAACTTGGGATGGGATCATGAAGCATAAAGTAATTGGTGAGTGTGCCTTGCTCTAGTAGAGCTTTGCACTTTGCAAGAATATTAGCTTGCCTTGGTTGGCGTATTGATCAAAGTGGTCTTCTTCTCCTTGGAAATAGACGTCCTCCTCCTCCTGGTACTCCTCGGTACTAGCGTCTAAAATACGAATACGGGGTACACAATCATCATACCAAACTTATTTACCAAACTAAGCACACACATGATTCACACAACTTAAACTAGCATCACACAGTACTATTAAGTTGATGGATGTGTTTTCTTATTTAAGAAAAATAATTTCCTCTCATACTAACTTAGGTGTTATTTTCAATTACTTAGAGAAATAATTTCCTCTCATTATCTTCTTAAGATTTAATTTCTCTCATGAATAATATGTGACCTAGGTTGACCAAAGTCAACCTCTTCACACTTATCATTTAAGAAAATGATTTAAATGAGGTGAACACCTCATACCTTTTAATCCTAACATGGTAAAGATTTAATATCATCAACAATTCATATGAGACCTAAATGACCAGAGTCTCTACCTCATTTTGAATTGTTCATGACAAGATTTAAATGAGAGAAACACTCCCATAAGATTTATTAATAGTTTTGGACAATATCTTTGACTAGAAATAGCCATAAAGTCCTTTAATTAAACTAGGCCATGATCATTCAAATTAACTATGTCATATTTTTATATATTCTGGTAGATAATGTGACATATGATTTTTGAGAGTTGGAATTATCTTAAAAGCATTTTTATTTAATTTTTAATAATTATTTGAAGTTGAAAAAGGCCCTGCCTTGTTATTTTTGTCACATTTATTCCACAACTAATCTAGAGTTGGGGCCAGTGTAGTTTTGTAGATAATTTAACAAGGTTTCCATATATATAAAATTTGTCAAATTTGGTTTGGTAGATTTTATTCTATTTAATTTTCAAAACAGCCTCTGAGAATAAATAATCCAAATTTCGAAAATCCTGATTTGAATCTTGGGCTTAGGCGGGAAACGCTAACGGGCTACGCAGAGAGAGAGGGAAATGGGCCGGCCTAGTAGCGCGTCCACGCAACGGGCCGACTGACAGCGCGGGGGCCACGCGTCAGTGGGATTTACTTACCGAATCGGTACGCGGCGTGTGGAGCGTTGGATCAGGCGATGATCTGACGGTAGAGAGTTGTCGTCGTCGACGGCGAGAAGCAGCGGCAGGCACGACGGAGGTAGGGGTTCGGAGGGCGCGTCGGAGCTCCGGCGAGCGTCGAAGTGGTGCGCGGCGGTGTTGTCGAAGACGAGGACCTCCCTGGTAGCAGTGGCGTGTCCTGGGGTGGCCTCCTGCTCCGGCGAACTCCGTGTACTGGCGGCGGCGGCGATCTTGCAATTGGAGCAGGGTGGTGGCTAATCGAACGAATTGAGAGGTCGAGGACAGCAGGGGTGAGGAGAGGAAGAGATTGGTGTGCTCAATTCGGTGGGAGGAGCCCTCCTTTTATAGGAGCGGGAGGTGGCTGTGGGGCGGAGCTAGGGTCGTCGACGGCGTCGTCGTTCCAGGGCGGCGAAGAGGCAAGGCATGGGCGCAAGGGGTTGGCGACGTCAAGGCGATGCTGACGCGCTTCGTGGCGAGGCCAGCGGTGGTGTAGTCGCGTCGTCCTCTTCGGCGCAGTATGGCAGTACGGTGGCGAGTGGTCGTCGTCCGTGACGACGGCTACAGGGCGAGCGCGTCCACATGGCTTTGTCTGGGAGGGAGAAGGGACCGTGGCGACGCGATTGGTGCCTGGGGAGATTGAGGGGAGGCGCGAGGCGACGGGGCATGGCGGCGTCCTGTCGCGCCCAGGGACGTCGTCGTGCGCGTCCTGGCGAGCCACTAGGTGTCTCTGGACGTGTCTGGGCGTGCGTGGCCCGGTCAATGTCGACGTCGTCTTGGTCAAGGGCAGGCAGGGTCAGCATCAGCAAGGTCCAGGCAAGCTCAGAGACATGGTTGATGGACTTGGATGGGAGAGGAGAGGAGATGGCACGAGGTGGACATGGTGAGTACGGGCATGCTCATGCCAGGGTCATGGTGGCCAGGTGAGAGGGGTGCAGTGGCTTGGATTGATGCTGAGGGGTGAGGTGAAGTGTCAGGGCAGCATAGGAGGGCCAGGGTTGGACTTGGTCCAACCAAAATCCAGCATGGGCACAACTTGATTCCCTGCCTGCAAGGTGTTTGTAGAAATGGCCGCAAGAGAAAAGTTTTCAAAATTTGGAAATTTCTTTGGTGGATCTCATTCATATAATCATAGAGATAGAATGGTGGTGGTGGTGGTCAATTTGGTGTTGTTTTGCAAAGTTTCAAAAAGTGGGTGAATCTTCTCTTTAGTTCAAAGTCTCCTCTTGTCTCTTCTATTCTGGTCAACCTGGTCAAAGCTAGCATGTGTGGTCAACATGAAAGTTGTTCACCTTGACAAGGTCTTGGATGACATGGCAATAGTTGACCAAGTTTGGTTGAGGAAAAGATAAAATCAGAGGGGTAAAGTGAGGAACATTTTATAAAACTCACTTTTGACCATTATCACATGTATGTTGGTTTTGAGATTTTCTTTGATTTGATTCTGGTTTCTTTGTTGCATTTGTGTTTGTTTATCATATATAAGTATTCTCCAAGCAATAGATCAAGCAATGGTGGCCTTTGGGGAAGATTCGCAAAATTGGCTAAAGTGTATGTGAGTAAAAATGGAATTTTCTCACTATTTCATTTCTCTCTAATTGATTTGATTTTTCTTGACTCCAAAGTGATTCTTATTAGTTTAGGAATATTTCCAAACCATTGAAACCATTCCAAAAGGTCTAGCTCAAAGATTTGCAAAAATGGCCATAACACATAAGAGGTGAGGTGTCAAATTTTATTATTCTTGTAATTGGCTCCCCTTGCTTTACTTGGGCAAGGTTGAGGGTCAATTTAGTGTTAGATTAGGTTTAGATATGGTTCCACACCACTTGGGCATGGTAGAAGTGCATAGGTCAAGATTTGGGGAAATGGCTATGTGTCACATATGCCTCTATGCATATGTGGCATTTGATTTTTAATTTGATTGTTCTTGGCCCATTTGATGTTGTTGAGTGTTGAAATGGTATATAGGAGTGATCCAACCATTCACCACAAGTCTTAGGGTCAAGATCCTCAAATTCACAAATTTGCATTTTACTCTCATATGCCTCTATGGCATTTTTAGTTTCTTTTTATTTTCTTTGGTTTCAACTTGGAATTGGTTTGAGAAGTACTAGATAAGGTTTATAAAGGTTTTCCAAACCTCTAAATAAAGTGGAAAGGTCTAGGGTAAAGTTTAATAAAAATAGCCATAGGCACATATGCCTCTTTCCTATTTAAATTCATTTTATTTTATTTTAACTTGGATGGTAAAAAGGGGTGTGAGGTTTAGGGTTTATAAGTATTTCAAAAACTAATTAAACAAGCAATCATGGCAATAGCACCAGGATTAAACAAGATCTCTATGTATCAACTTGATTTAATAAAAGTTTTTGTTAGTTCCAAAATTTGGAACTAGGGAAATTCATTTTGTTTGTTTTGAAATTTTTGGGATGTTACAAACCCTTCCCCCTTAAACAAATCTCGTCCCGAGATTTTAGAAAAGTTAGGTTCCTAAGAAAGATTGAGGGGTGAGATTAACAGGGGAACATACTTGGCATGGCCTGAGGGGCTTCCTGGGCTTCATTGGCAGTCATGTGATAGAAACGGCCGTTGTTGTTGTTCTGGTTCCTTCTTCCTGCAAAGCGGCGCTGTTGCTGAGCAGGTGCTACGGTATTGGCGGCAACCTTGGCAAGCTTCTTGGGGCACTCGTTGGAGTAGTGACCCACCACTCCACATTCATAGCAGTTGACGGTGGACTTGTCTTTGGGGTTGACGGGAACAGCGTTACTCCCAGTCACGAGGGCAGTATTGGGGTGGTTGTTGTTGCCATTGGGGTGGTTGTTGTTGTTGTTGGTGTTGTTGTTGTTGTTGTTGTTGTTGCGGTTGTTGTTGGTGTTGCGGTTGTTGTTGTTGTTGTTGTTGCTTGGGCGGTAAATCTGAGCTGGGGGCTTGTTGTATCTTGAGGCAAATCCTCCAGTTGAGTTGTTGCGGTACTTCTGGGCGTTGTTGGGTCCATTTTGGTTCATCATCCTTCTCTTGCGGTTTTCGTTGGCTTGATGGAGTTTCCCTTCCATCTGGATGGCTGAGTCCACTAGGGCTTCGAGGTCAGCGAACGGAATGTTCACTAACACAGTTTGCATTTCATCATGCAGTCCATTCAGAAATCTCTCCTTCCTCTTCTCGTTGGTGTCGGTCTCATCCGGGGCGTACCTTGACAGAGTAAGAAACCTGTCGCGGTATTCTACCACGGACATCCTTCCTTGCTTGAGCTCGCGGAACTCGTCTCTCATCTTCTTGATCAGTCCTTGGGGCACATGGTACTTGCTAAACTTCAGCTTGAAGTCTTCCCAGGTCATCATCTGTCCCGCATTCATTGCACGGGTGCTGGTCCACCAAGCTCTTGCTGGTCCTGCTAAGTAGTGCGTGGCGAACAGCACTTTCTCTGCGGCTTCAACTTGCGCAACTTCGAGGTTGTTCTCCATTGTCTGGAGCCAGTCATCAGCATCTAGGGGTTCTTCAGTCTTGTTGAAAATAGGTGGGTTGGTGTTCTGAAAGTTCTTTAGCTTTGATCCTGGGTGATCATGATGGCCTGGATTGTTGTTGGCAAGCTGTTGAAGGGCTGCAATGTTGGCTTGTCTTTCAGCTCTCTCGGCTTCCCGGTCTGCCATCATCATCTGCAGCATCTGCATCATTGCATCCTAGTTGGCGCTGCGGGTTGGTGGGGCCATCTGAATATTTGAGGTAGATGATAAGATAAGAGGGAAATTTCTATGGTTTGTTTGGTTCAAAGTTCAAAAAGTTTCAAAACTTGAGTAGTGTTGAGGGGGTAAAAACCAACAACACTTTTTTATTCATACCAAACATCACACATTACAATTCTAACACACCGTTGGTTTGAAGAACCATTCATCGCTCTACGATACAAAGGGATCCTGATACAACTCACACCTACTCAAGTGCTTTAATGATACTACTCTTCAGGGGGGAATTCTTCGTCTTCACGGTTGAGGTGCTTGGCGAAGGGTGAGGGCGTTGTCCAAATCCCTGCGGGTTTTGTACTGCCTGAAGTCCTGGGGTGCTACATAGGGGTTCATCTCCGTGAGAGGGGGCATGGTCATCGGTCTACCCATGGAGTCATGTCTTGGGTAGTAGATGAAGCGAGTGTTCTTGATCTTGTTCTCATTTTGTCCACATAGACAGGAAATTGCTTCTTGCATAGCTCTGACTAGTCCTTCCTTCCAAGTGTTTCCCGTTACAGAAAACCATATGGTTTCCCATACCGGGGCTCCAGGCTTTCTTCGTAGATCAGTAGAAACTTCCCACTGAGGTGGTTCTCCGGAGTGGTTGTTGAGGGGTATTCCGAAGAACTCGGGATACAGGTGTCCTAGATATTCCACTAGTTGCTTCAAATCCTTTTCGAACCTTAGGTCGCCTCCGGGACCAAGCTGATAGAACTCCCATTTGTACTCCATCTATGCACAAAGAGGATGAGTAAGTTAAAGAAGTAGTCCAGTGTGCAAAATTTTATGTAGGCTTGCAAAGAAAAATAGAGCATAGATTTCTCATTTTTGAAAAAGATCTCAAGGATAAGAGTGAGAATAAGTTTTCACAATTATTCATTTCATTGGTTTTTGAAACTAAGTTTTTCAGACGTCCATTCTAACTAGGGTCTCCTAAGGTCAAACAATGGCTCCGATACCAACTTGTCAACACCCGGATTTTTAAGTCCAGATGCCTATTATGCCATTCCTCGCAATCCCAGGAATATTGTTTTTGCGAGACATAATAGATTGATATCCCAACACATCATTCATTCCATACCATAATCGTCTTACAATAGAGGGATCACATGATCCAGTCTTAATACAACATAATGGATCTAGAGATCCTATTATAAAACACATAGCGGAAGCGAAGTAGTAGCAGTTGTGGTCCATCTGTTCCACGAGCAACTGTTGACGTCAGGAGTGGTCCTAGTTGTCGTAGACGTCCTGCTGTCCATCTTCCTCGTACTGTTGTTCCTCTTCATAGTCTGGCCATTTGAATAGCCAGGGACAAAGCCATGAGTACTTTAAAGTACTCGCAAACTAATACTAATGTAAGCACTATCAACTATAGTAAGGGGGTGCTAAGCTCTAAGTTTTTTTGCATAAAGCCAATTTTAGTTCACAAACATTTAGTAAAAGCTTCTTCATTTGCTAACTAACTCAAGTGGGAACATTAGTGTCATTCCCACAACTCTGTTGTGATTCAATTCAAATTCACCATTTCAAGTTCAAATCACAAGTCACCCTTCACATGTCACATTTTTGAAAGTGGTCTGATGACGGAACAGTATGGCCTTTCCAACCGTCCATAACCGTGGACGTGGCTATTCGAATAGTTCTACACTCTGCAGAGGTCGTACACTTGTGCCACAACATTTGCAATAATCCGTCAAGGTTAACTGGCCCTGATTTATCACACTCCGTGTGCGGACTACCAACCATAACCTTTCACTTACATACCCTAGTATAGGCACCTCTCCCCATGAGCTTGGCCTCCCAGTGAAGACAAACTGTCAGCCTGGGAACTGCACAGGGCTTGGGCCGGACATTCACCTCATATTCACGTCATATCACATCATTCCATATTTCTTTGGAGGCAACCCTTGGCATAACCCCGATGACGCTTGTTTAGAGGGAACCCATACTAAGATACATAAACTTCTAGTTAAGCCCTTACCCATATTCAGGTATTGTGGGGGTACTTGCAAAATTGGAATGGTATCGCATCCGAACCCAACCATCAGTTTTCGTAAAATTCACCAAGTCATTCACAAGTCATATTCACCTTCAAAATCTTTCAATAGAATGAATCATCATTCCAAGGTTTTCAAAGTCATTTCATTTCACAAGTTCCCATCTAGAGTAGTCAATTTTATTTGTTAGCACTAGCACTAGTCATGAGGGGTGCTAACTAGCTTATAGCTTTCTAGGCTAAGTTTGATACTCTTGTAGTACTCTATCTCTAGATCAAAGTTAACTATCAAAGAAAGTTATAATAATCAAAGTAAAAGTTTGGAAGAATAAAACTTGGGATGGGATCATGAAGCATAAAGTAATTGGTGAGTGTGCCTTGCTCTAGTAGAGCTTTGCATTTTGCAAGAATATTAGCTTGCCTTGGTTGGCGTATTGATCAAAGTGGTCTCCTTCTCCTTGGAAATAGACGTCCTCCTCCTCCTGGTACTCCTCGGTACTAGCGTCTAAAATACGAATACGGGGTACACAATCATCATACCAAACTTATTTACCAAACTAAGCACACACATGATTCACACAACTTAAACTAGCATCACACAAGTACTATTAAGTTGATGGATGTGTTTTCTTATTTAAGAAAAATAATTTCCTCTCATACTAACTTAGGTGTTATTTTGAATTACTTAGAGAAATAATTTCCTCTCATTATCTTCTTAAGATTTAATTTCTCTCATGAATAATATGTGACCTAGGTTGACCAAAGTCAACCTCTTCACACTTATCATTTAAGAAAATGATTTAAATGAGGTGAACACCTCATACCTTTTAATCCTAACATGGTAAAGATTTAATATCATCAATAATTCATATGAGACCTAAATGACCAGAGTCTCTACCTCATTTTGAATTGTTCATGACAAGATTTAAATGAGAGAAACACTCCCATAAGATTTATTAATAGTTTTGGACAATATCTTTGACTAGAAATAGCCATAAAGTCCTTTAATTAAACTAGGCCATGATCATTGAAATTAACTATGTTATATTTTTATATATTCTGGTAGATAATGTGACATATGATTTTTGAGAGTTGGAATTATCTTAAAAGCATTTTTATTTAATTTTTAATAATTATTTGAAGTTGAAAAAGGCCCTGCCTTGTTATTTTTGTCACATTTATTCCACAACTAATCTAGAGTTGGGGCCAGTGTAGTTTTGTAGATAATTTAACAAGGTTTCCATATATATAAAATTTGTCAAATTTGGTTTGGTAGATTTTATTCTATTTAATTTTCAAAACAGCCTCTGAGAATAAATAATCCAAATTTCGAAAATCCTGATTTGAATCTTGGGCTTAGGCGGGAAACGCTAACGGGCTATGCAGAGAGAGAGGGAAATGGGCCGGCCCAGTAGCGCGTCCACGCAACGGGCCGACTGATAGTGCGGGGGCCACGCGTCAGTGGGATTTACTTACCGAATCGGTACGCGGCGTGTGGAGCGTTGGATCAGGCGATGATCTGACGGTGGAGAGTTGTCGTCGTCGACGGCGAGAAGCAGCGGCAGGCACGACGGAGGTAGGGGGTCGGAGGGCGCGTCGGAGCTCCGGCGAGTGTCGAAGTGGTGCGCGGCGGTGTTGTCGAAGACGAGGACCTCCCTGGTAGCAGTGGCGTGTCCTGGGGTGGCCTCCTGCTCCGGCGAACTCCGTGTACTGGCGGCGGCGGCGATCTTGCAATTGGAGCAGGGTGGTGGCTAATCGAACGAATTGAGAGGTCGAGGAGAGCAGGGGTGAGGAGAGGAAGAGATTGGTGTGCTCAATTCGGTGGGAGGAGCCCTCCTTTTATAGGAGCGGGAGGTGGCTGTGGGGCGAAGCTAGGGTCGTCGACGGCGTCGTCGTTCCAGGGCGGCGAAGAGGCAAGGCATGGGCGCAAGGGGTTGGCGACGTCAAGGCGATGCTGACGCGCTTCGTGGCGAGGCCGGCGGTGGTGTAGTCGCGTCGTCCTCTTCGGCGCGAGTATGGCGATACGGTGGCGAGTGGTCGTCATCCGTGACGACGGCTACAGGGCGAGCGCGTCCACATGGCTTTGTCTGGGAGGGAGAAGGGACCGTGGCGACGCGATTGGTGCCTGGGGAGAGTGAGGGGAGGCGCGAGGCGACGGGGCATGGCGGCGTCCTGTCGCGCCCAGGGACATCGTCGTGCGCGTCCTGGCGAGCCACTAGGTGTCTCTGGACGTGTCTGGGCGCGCGTGGCCCGGTCAATGTCGACGTCGTCTTGGTCAAGGGCAGGCAGGGTCAGCATCAGCAAGGTCCAGGCAAGCTCAGAGACATGGTTGATGGACTTGGATGGGAGAGGAGAGGAGATGGCACGAGGTGGACATGGTGAGTACGGGCATGCTCATGCCAGGGTCATGGTGGCCAGGTGAGAGGGGTGCAGTGGCTTGGATTGATGCTGAGGGGTGAGGTGAAGTGTCAGGGCAGCATAGGAGGGCCAGGGTTGGACTTGGTCCAACCAAAATCCAGCATGGGCACAACTTGATTCCCTGCCTGCAAGGTGTTTGTAGAAATGGCCGCAAGAGAAAAGTTTTCAAAATTTGGAAATTTCTTTGGTGTATCTCATTCATATAATCATAGAGATAGAATGGTGGTGGTGGTGGTCAATTTGGTGTTGTTTTGCAAAGTTTCAAAAAGTGGGTGAATCTTCTCTTTAGTTCAAAGTCTCCTCTTGTCTCTTCTATTCTGGTCAACCTGGTCAAAGCTAGCATGTGTGGTCAACATGAAAGTTGTTCACCTTGACAAGGTCTTGGATGACATGGCAATAGTTGACCAAGTTTGGTTGAGGAAAAGATAAAATCGGAGGGGTAAAGTGAGGAACATTTTATAAAACTCACTTTTGACCATTATCACATGTATGTTGGTTTTGAGATTTTCTTTGATTTGATTCTGGTTTCTTTGTTGCATTTGTGTTTGTTTATCATATATAAGTATTCTCCAAGCAATAGATCAAGCAATGGTGGCCTTTGGGGAAGATTCGCAAAATTGGCTAAAGTGTATGTGAGTAAAAATGGAATTTTCTCACTATTTCATTTCTCTCTAATTGATTTGATTTTTCTTGACTCCAAAGTGATTCTTATTAGTTTAGGAATATTTCCAAACCATTGAAACCATTCCAAAAGGTCTAGCTCAAAGATTTGCAAAAATGGCCATAACACATAAGAGGTGAGGTGTCAAATTTTATTATTCTTGTAATTGGCTCCCCTTGCTTTACTTGGGCAAGGTTTAGGGTCAATTTAGTGTTAGATTAGGTTTAGATATGGTTCCACACCACTTGGGCATGGTAGAAGTGCATAGGTCAAGATTTGGGGAAATGGCTATGTGTCACATATGCCTCTATGCATATGTGGCATTTGATTTTTAATTTGATTGTTCTTGGCCCATTTGATGTTGTTGAGTGTTGAAATGGTATATAGGAGTGATCCAACCATTCACCACAAGTCTTAGGGTCAAGATCCTCAAATTCACAAATTTGCATTTTACTCTCATATGCCTCTATGGCATTTTTAGTTTCTTTTTATTTTCTTTGGTTTCAACTTGGAATTGGTTTGAGAAGTACTAGATAAGGTTTATAAAGGTTTTACAAACCTCTAAATAAAGTGGAAAGGTCTAGGGTAAAGTTTAATAAAAATAGCCATAGGCACATATGCCTCTTTCTTATTTAAATTCATTTTATTTTATTTTAACTTGGATGGTAAAAAGGGGTGTGAGGTTTAGGGTTTATAAGTATTTCAAAAACTAATTAAACAAGCAATCATGGCAATAGCACCAGGATTAAACAAGATCTCTATGTATCAACTTGATTTAATAAAAGTTTTTGTTAGTTCCAAAATTTGGAACTAGGGAAATTCATTTTGTTTGTTTTGAAATTTTTGGGATGTTACACCTTTCTTCTCTCCCGCCGCTTCCTGGGGGTGGCGATGTGCGTAAGTAGGCCATTGTCGCTGAGAATGAAGCGGCCGATACTGGCGCCACCCTTGAGGCCGACGATGATGATGAGGAGGACGCGCAGTCTAAGGCGTCTCAGACCAAGGCTTCCCCTCCCTCTGCGACACCACATGGGGAGGAAAAGGTTCAGAAGAAGAGGAATAGGGTGGTAATCGTCGACGACTCTGAATCGTCGGGTGAATCAAGCCTCGCGCTTGTGATGCCCTCGAGCGCGACGTTTCCTTCTTCTCCTTACATTGAATACCCTTTCTCCATGGCTCAAATAGTGAGCACGTAAGTGTATACTTTTTATCCTTTTTGCTTGTTGCTGCTTTCAGTTTTGTTCTTTGTCCTATACTGAATTCGACGCTCGATGTACGGGTGAGGGCCTTCACACATAATTCCCTGCAACCAACGAGGGTGCGGGTTTAGACGACTTTGTCGTTGCTAAGGTCAATGACCCACTGGAAACTAGTGCGGAGTCACCAAAACTCGACGACTTCGAAGGGAGCCCCCGAGTCCTGGCCAAGAAAAAGGCCATAACGCCGGGTGCCCTTAAGGGCATCCATATATCTTCTACTGCATCATCCCCTCCTCGGGACCATGTAAGTTTTCTCGATTGCTTCTACCCTTTGCACCTCTTGATTTTTTTGATTCTTCTGTTCTATTTATCGATTGCATAGCCTTTCACCCAAGATATGCTCGATGTTGCCACCCGTTTCATTGGGTTAGAGGCCGAAAATAAGCAAATTCTGTCAAACTATGAGTATGAGAACTCTCGGGACAACGTCCAACCTACCAAGCTCAAGGCTGCTAAAGAAGCACTCGAGGAGGGTAAGGCGTCGTTGGGACCGCTGAATAGCATTTGGAGGACGAGAGATATTCGCGAGAAGCTCGTGATAAAGACATCTGTAAGAGTCTCGCGGCTCTCAACACTTATCTTCTTAGTAAGCATCTTTGCTTTTTCTTTGATTGTAGTTTCAACTCGTTCCATATGTTTTATGTATGACAAACTTTTGTTTAGGGCGAACTGAACATCGAACGGCACAGCTTGACGAAGAAAAGTTTGACCCTACGCTTGATGCTCTCAGCTTGCTCGAGGGGAACAACATACGGTCGCAATGTGATCAACAATTCCCGCAAGGCCATTGTTCGACTGCACGACCATGTCTTCCCGACCGAGAATCTAGCCCCTGGCTATGATCTCCTCGAGCTTGTCAGATCCTTTGCTGTTCCTATCGAACCTTTCATCAACTATCACCAGTCCCAGCGGCAGTCCGGTGTGGAAGTGGCGATGGCGACGTTGATGACGCACGACGAGCCGTTGGACTAGAAGAAAGTGAGCTCCTCGTACCTGAAGGATGCAGCTGGCAAGAAGAAGACGATGCAGCCTTATCTCATCGAAGCTAAGAAGTACTCGGGTGCTTTTTTTGCCACGATGCAGCCAACACCGGTAGCTTCATCATCTGTTGCTGCTCCTTCAACTGGCACCCCCGCACCCGAGGTGCAGTAGACTGCCTTTGTCTCCTAGGTTTTCTTTTTTTCTGAATTTTAATGACTTTAGCCGTATGTACGGCGTACCCGACTTTTGTAATGTAATATAAATATCCTTGTCGTATTGTTATGTATTCAAATGAGTCTCTTGTTGACTTTCTTCATTTCCGATTCTTTTCATTTTTTCTACTGATTCTTTTACCGCAACTGTTGACCTTGTTTCACCCAATCCCTAGAAGTGCACCTTGATTCCGAGGTTGCTGCTCCATCACCTGAGGCACTCGACAATTTTCTTTCTATTGAACAAAATATGTGCATCAAAGAACTCGAAGTCGAGCTGTCGTGTTTGAAAAAACAACTTCTAGTTGCTCTAGGCAAGGCGAAACATGTTGTCAAATGCGACAAGCAGCTCCAAGGTGCGTTGAGGAAGTTGGCACGACTCGCCGATCGAGAAGATTATCTACTGGATCTAGAATCGAGGGCGAGTGATGACTTAGCATGGAAGTGACATGGAGCCCTCGAGTATTTTTGCATGATATTTGTCTGATGTGACTCGTCTTCGCAGGCATATGTCCGGATCCTGATGCAGAGAATCGTCGTGTTGAAGATCGAGTGTAGACCCTGACAGACCTGGCCACTGCGAACAACATCGATTTTTGGTTCGATCACCGCAGGACCACCATCATGGTACTACTGCAGGACCGAGCAGCTGCAGTGAACGTATATTTGGAGTACTTCCAGTCCTCCCTCTCAATGGTGTATAGTACCATGTTTCCTTGGAATGATCCATTTGAAGGCTTGGATGTTTTGTTACGAAAGTTCTCCCACGCTGAAGATATCTGATGGTTTGTACGCATCCAACTTGTTGCAGGTGCAAAGTTTGCCCTTGCCTGGGTGCTCGTTCGTCAACCGAGGCTCAACTTGGATGCCTTATCTCGGCGTCTTCCGTCTCGCCGGGATCCGAGGGGCCCTCGCATGGACCGCTTCTACGAAAAGGCTCGTGAATCAGCTCTACAAATCATTCGGAAGCTATTGGAGGCAGATGGTGAATATTTCACCAGTTTCCGCTATGCCGGTGATGACGATGTACAAGCTCCTGCGCAGTAACTAGTTTTATAAAAGAGCACAGTTCCACGATTGCGTATTTGTAATGTATAACAAAAAATTATGAATAAACCTTTTTTCGTGTAACTTTTCATCGACACGTGAGGCCTTTTCGTCTTTAGCTTGATGTTTTTTCTCAAATCGATGTTTAATACTCGGGCCAAGATGCTCTTAAAAATTGTTTTTCATTTGTAATGAAGTGGATAATTATGCAACCCCTGAGTATTCGGGTGTGTTTATTAAAGAAAAGAATCGAAGCCCCCGAGTATCGGGTGAGAAAGGCAATACAAAGAATAAAACACAGCATAAGAGAACTTATCTTTTATTAATGCCGAAATACGGAGTTACAATGTTATCGGTTGGACATAACCGAAGGCCCATAGGGCAACGAACTCGATACTATTGCTGAAAAAGCCTTATTTATAGGAATTCTAGATTGTATAGCTAAGAAGCCTGGCCAAAGGCCTTATTCTTGAATACGAACGTAGAAGCGACATAGATGTTGGACTTTCCACGGGTTTGGCTCCATCTGACCAGTCTTCTTGTCCTTAATCCGGTACGCTCCTTCGGGGATGACTTCTATAATGATGTAGGGGCCGAGCCAAGGAGACTCAAGCTTTCAGTGCTTATCTTGTTTCAATTGAAGGACTAAGTCTCCGGCCTCAAATGATCGAGGTCGTAGTCAAAGATTGTGGTAGTTTTGTTGGTTCTGCTGATACGTACGCCATTGCTCAGGAGAGTGCTATGCCGCGAGCTTCGTCGAGTACGTCCAAGTCATCTTCGAGCGCCTTGGTGGATGGGACCTCTTCGTGCTCTATAACTCGCGGAGTATCGTGTGTGATTCCAACTGGAAGCACAGCTTCAGCACTGTGGACCAGGAAAAAAGGAGTTTCCTGAGTGGTTGTGTTTGGACTTATTCGTAAGCTCCACAGGACGGAGGGGAGTTCCTTTACCCAATCGCCCTTGGCCCATATAAACGTTGTCAGCAACCATTTTTTATGCCACTACATATGAGCCCATTGGCTTTTTTGACTTGTCTGTTTGTTTGCGGGTGCGCCATTTAGGCAAACTTCAGTTGTATGTCAAGCTTGTCGCAGTATTACTCGAATTATCCCGAGGTGAAGTTGGAGCCATTATCTGTGATGATACTATGGGGCACGCCAAAGAGAAAGACGATCGAGTCCAGAAAGTTTACCATGGCCGTTTCCTCGGCTGTTGTAACTGGTTTTTCTTCAATCCACTTGGTAAACTTATGGACTACAACTAACATATAAATGTGCCCTCCTGGCGAAGACTTGTGCAATTTTTCAACAATATCCATGCCCCACTCAGCAAAAGTCCATGCTAGAGGTATCGGCACTATCTATGCTGTCGGTGCATGAGGTTTCTTGGAAAACATCTGACATCCCTCCCAAGTTTTGAAAATCTCCTTGGCATCTTCCATAACGGTTAACTAATAAAACCATGCTCTGAAAGCTTTCGTTGTGATCGCTCGATAATTTGTGTGATGCCCATAGATCCCTTCATGTATGTCCTTAAGAATAGCTTGTCCTTCTTTGGGTGTGACACGCCGCTGAAGTACGCCCGAGATGCTTCTTTTGTATAACTCACCGTTCACCACCCAAAAAGTCTTAGAATGTCGGATGATTCTTCGTGCTTCGACCTGGCTGTCCAGCAACTCTTTGTTTCAGATATGCTAAATATGGCTGCATCCAGGTAACCTCCACGATCATGATTTCCTTTGTCCCTTGGACTGCGGTGATGTATACTTCCATATCTTCGGGTGCAATCGCAATCCCCGATTTATTTTTTCCCTTTTTTCCTTCGCGTCTTTGGACTTCTCTGCCTTAGGTGGTTTAATAGAGTGTTCCTTGATATCTTCCAAAAACACCCCAGGTGGGACTGGTAAGCATTGGGACCCGATGTTTGCAAGCATATCGACTTCTTCAGTGCTCGACATGCTGATATGTGAAGCCTTGCACCCGTTGAATAATCTTTTGAGATGGTTGTACATATCTCGATATGCTATCATGTTGTCGCTTACAACATTGCATTTATTCATGACTTGTCTGTCCGTAAGGTTGGAGTCACCGAAGATTTTAAGGCGAGTCACACCGCATGCTTTTTCCATTCGCATGCCATGCAGCAAAGCCTCATATTCTGCTTCGTTGTTGGACGTGTTTGGAAAACTCATCCGCATAACATTTCCAATCTTGTCTCCTTGCGGTGATATCAACACCACACCAGCTGATGCGCTTTCAAGTCGTTTGGACACGTCAAAGTACATTGTCCATGCACTCGATAGATCTGGGGATCCTGTATTCTGGAGATCCATCCACTCTGCCGTGAAGTCATGCAATAATGGGGATTTGATGCCCTTGCGCTTCTCATATGTGATATCCTGAGGGGAAAGCTCTGTTTCCTAAAGGGAGACACGTCCTGTTGCCTCTGGATTGTTCAATATATTTGACAAGCGTGCTTCGTTGACCACTAGGATCGGATGCTCCGAAAGGTAGTGGGGCAACTTCCTTGTTGTCATAAAAACTCCGTATGCTAGGTTTTTTTTATTATGGATACCGCTATTTTGAGGGTGATAACACCTCACTCGGGAAGTACATGGGTCGTTGGACCCCATGAACGAACCTTTCCTTACTCTGGTCGCTCGACTACAGAGCTGTGCTTACCACCTAGTTTTTAGCCACAATATAAAACTATAGAGTTTCCTTTCCTTGGGCGTGACCAGAACTAGCAGCGTGGAGAGCATACACTTCAAATCTTCAAAATCTCGGTCTGCCACATCGGTCCACTCGAATTTTTCTGATTTTTTCATCAAGGCATAGAACGGTAATGCCTTCTCACCCAACCGAGCGATGAATCAACTCAAAGCTGCAGCGCGCGCCGCCAGCTGCTGGATGTTCCTTAGGTTCGTCCACTTCTTCATTGTGAGGATAGCTTGAATCTTTTCAGGATTTGCTTCGATTCCTCTTGCAGAAACTAAGAATCTGAGGAGTTGCCTGATGTCTACGGGTGGTTCTATTCTTGTAGACAGTATTGGGCCTCCAAGAGCAGAGGTTTGTAGAACAGCAACAAGTTTCCCTTAAGTGGATCACCCAAGGTTTATCGAACTCAGGGAGGAAGAGGTCAAAGATATCCCTCTCAAGCAACCCCGCAATCACGATACAAGAAGTCTCTTGTGTCCCCAACACACCTAATACACTTGTCAGATGTATAGGTGCACTAGTTCGGTGAAGAGATAGTGAAATACAAGTAGTATGGATGTATATGAGTGGTAATAGCAATCTGAATAAAATATGGCAGCGAGTAAACATGCAACAGAACAATAAATAAACGGAGATTCGATGTTTGGAAACAAGGCCTAGGGATCATACTTTCACTAGTGGACACTCTCAACATTGATCACATAATAAAACCACTCTACACTCTCTTGTTGAATGACAAACACCATTAATTGTGTAGGGCTACAAAAGCACCTCAATGCCGGAGTTAACAAGCTCCACAACATTCGATGTTCATATTTAAATAACCTTAGAGTGCATGATAGATCATTGCAATTATACCAAGTACTAACATAGCATGCACACTATCACCATCACACTATGAAGGAGGAATAGATCACATCAATACTATCATAGTAATAGTTAACTCCATAATCTACAAGAGATTACAATCATAACCTACGCCAAGTACTACATGATGCACACACTGTCACCATTACATCATGAAGGAGGAATAGAGTACTTTAATAACATCACCAGAGTAACTCATAGATGAATAGTGATACAAAGCTCATATGAATCTCAATCATGTAAGGAAGCTCATGAGATCATTGTATTGAAGTACATAGGAGAGAGATTAACCACATAGCTACCGATACAGCCCTTAGCCTCGAGGGAGAACTACTCCCTCCTCATGGGAGACAGCAGCGTTGATGAAGGTGGCGGTGGTGTCGATGGAGATGCCTTCCGGGGGCACTTCCCCGTCCCGGCGGCGTGCCGAACGGAGACTCTTGTCCCCCAGATCTTGGCTTCGCGATGGCGGCGGCTCTGGAAGGTTTCTCGTACCGTGGCTTTTCCGTATCGAAGATTTAGGTCAGGGAGCTTTAAATAGGCGAAGAGGCGGAGTCGGAAGGGTTACGGAGCCGCCACAAAATAGGGGGGCGCGCCCCCCCGTGGGCCGCGCCACCACCCTGTGTGGTGGGCCTGTGGCTCTCCTCTGGCCCCTCTCCGGTGTTCTGGAAGCTTCGTGCAATTATAAGATGCTGGGCATTGATTTCGTCCAATTCCGAGAATATTTCCTTTCTAGGATTTTTGAAACCAAAACAGCAGAAAACAACAACTGGCACTTCGGCATCTCGTCAATAGGTTAGTTCCGGAAAATGCATCAAAACGATATAAAGTGTGAACAAAACATGTAGGTATTGTCATAAAACTAGCATGGAACATAAGAAATTATAGATACGTTTGAGACGTATCAAGCATCCCCAAGACGATAACAATGATAATTTCTTAAGTGACATGCTACCAACATAATCTTGATCAACATTATTGTAAAGCATATGAAGTGAATGAAGTGATAGTAAAGATAATGACTAAACAACTGAATCATATAGCAAAGACTTCTCATGAATAGTACTTTCAAGACAAGCATCAATAAGTCTTGCATAAGAGTTAACTCATAAAGCAATAGATTCAAAGTAAAAGGCATTGAAGCAACACAAATGATGATTAAGTTTCAGCAATTGCTTTCAACTTGTAACATGTATATCTCATGGATAGTTGTCAACATAAAGTAATATAACAACTGCAATAGGTAAACATGTCAGAATGAATGCACACAGTTGACACAAGTGTTTGCTTCTAAGATAGAAAGAAGTAGGTGAACTGACTCAACATAAAGTAAAAGAATGGCCCTTCGCAAAGGGAAGCATGGATTACTATTTTTGTGCTAGAGCTTTTCATTTTCAAAACAGAGAAACAATTTTGTCAACGATAGTAATAAAGCATATGCGTTATGTATAAGATATCCTATAAGTTGCAAGCCTCATGCATAGATTACCAATAGTGCTCGCACCTTGTCCTAATTAGCTTGGATTAACATGGATTATCATTGCATAGCATATGTTTCAACCAAGTGTCACAAAGGGGTACCTCTATGCCGCCTGCACAGAGGTCTAAGGAGAAAGTTCGCATTGGATTTCTCGCTTTTGATTATTCTCAACTTAGACATCCATACTGGGACAACATAGACAACAGATAATGGACTCCTCTTTTAATGCTTAAGCATTTAACAACAGATAATATTCTCATAAGAGATTGAGGATTTGTGTCCAAACTGAAACTTCCACCATGATTCATGGCTTTAGTTAGCGGCACAATGTTCTTCTCTAACAATATGCATACTCAAACCATTTGATCATGAAAATCGCCCTTGCTTCAGACAAGACGAACATGCATAGCAACTCACATGATATTCAACAAAGGTGTATAAGTTGATGGCGTCCCCAGAAACATGGTTACCGCTCAACAAGCAACTTATTAAGAAATAAGATACATAAGTACATATTCTTCACCACAATAGTTTTTAAGGCTATTTTCCCATGAGCTATGTATTGTAAAGGCAAAGAATAGAATTTTAAAGGTAGCACTCAAGTAATTTACTTTGGAATGGCAGAGAAATACCATGTGGTAGGTAGGTATGGTGGACACAAATGGCATCGTTTTTGGCTCAAGGATTTGGATGCACGAGAAGAATTCCTCTCAATACAAGGCTAGGCTAGCAAGGTTGTTTGAAGCAAACTCAAGTATAAAACGGTGCAGCAAGACTCACATATGAACATATTGTAAGCATTATAAGACTTTACATCGTCTTCCTTGTTGTTCAAACACCTTAACCAGAAAATATCTAGACTCTAGAGACCGATCATGCAAACCAAATTTTAACAAGCTCTATGTAGTTCTTCATTAATGGGTACAAAGTACATGATGCAAGAGCTTAAACATGATCTATATGAGCACAGCAATTGCCAAGTATCAAATTATTCAAGACATTATACCAATTACCACATGAAGTATTTTCTGTTTCCAACCATATAACAATGAACGAAGCAGTTTCAACCTTCGCCATGAACATTAAGAGTAAAGCTAAGAACACATGTGTTCATACGCAACGACGGAGCGTGTCTCTCTCCCACACAAGCATGAATTTATTCAAACAAAACAAAAACAAACAGACGCTCCAAGTGAAGCACATAAGATGTGACCGAATAAAAATATAGTTTCAAGAGAAGAAACCTGATAAATTGTTGATGAAGAAGGGGATGCCTTGGGCATCCCCAAGATTAGATGCTTGAGTCTTCCTGAAATATGCAGGGATGAACCACGGGGGCATCCCCAAGCTTAGACTTTTCACTCTTCTTGATCATAGTATATCATTCTCCTCTCTTGACCCTTGAAAACTTCCTCCACACCAAACTCGAAACAAACTCATTAGATGGTTAGTGCATAATCAAAAATTCACATGTTCAGAGGTAACACAATCATTCTTAACACTTCTGGACATTGCCCAAAGCTAATGGAAGTCAATGGAACAAAGAAATCCATCCAACACAGCAAAACAAGCAATGCGAAATAAAAGGCAGAATCTGTCAAAACAGAACAGTGCGTAAAGACGAATTTTTTAGAGGCACTGGACTTGCTCAGATGAAAATGCTCAAATTGAATGAAAGTTACGTACATATCTGAGTATCACGCACGTAAATTGGCAGATTTTTATGAGTTACCTACAGAGAACCCTGCCCAAATTCGTGACGGATGAAATCTGTTTACGCGCAATAATCCAAATCTAGTATGAACCTTGCTATCAAAGACTTTACTTGGCACAACAATGCAATAAAATAAAGATAAGGAGAGGTTGCTATAGTAGTAACAACTTCCAAGACTCAAATATAAAACAAAAGTACTGTAGCAAAATAAAAACATGGGTTATCTCCCAACAAGTGCTTTCTTTATAGCCATTAAGATGGACTCAGCAGTTTTAATGATGCACTCCCAAGAAATGAGAGTTGAAGCAAAAGAGAGCATCAAGAAGCAAATTCAAAACAAATTTAAGCCTAACCCACTTCCTATGAAAAGGAATCTTGTAAATAAACAAGTCATGTAGGCATAACGCAACAAGCATAGGAAAACTAGACAAGCGCAACTTCAAGATTTTCAGCATATAGAGAGGTGTTTTAGTAACATGAAAACTTCTACAACCATATTTTCCTCTCTCATAATGATTTTTAGTAGCATCATGAACAAACTCAACAATATAACTATCACATGAAACATTCTTATCATGAGCTATATGCATAAAATTATTACTCTCCACATAAGCATAGTCATTCTTATTAATTGTAGTGGGATCAAATTCAATAAAGTAACTATCATTATTATTCTCATCAAGTGTAGGAGGCATAGTATAATCATAATAAAATTTACTCTCCATAGTAGGCGGCACCAAAAGACCACTATCATTATAATCATCATAAATAGGAGGCAAAGTATCATCACAAAATTTTCTCCTCAATGCTTGGGGGACTAAAAATATCATGCTCATCAAAACCAACTTCCCCAAGCTTAGAATTTTCCATATCATTAGCAACAATGGTGTTCAAAGCGTTCGTACTAATATCATTGCTACTAGCATGCAAATAAGATTCCATAGGTTTTTTAATTTTCGCATCAAACCATCCATGTCTTAACTCAGGAAATAGAATAAAAAGCTCACAGTTGTTTTCCATTATGCCTTACTAGTGTAAAACAAGAAACAAAAAGATGCAATTGTAGGATCTAAAGGAAATAGCTTCGAGCACTTACAACGGCACCAGAAAATAACTTAGTTACCTGGGACCGGAGTTTGAGTGCCTTTTACCTTTCCTCCCCGGCAACGGCGCCCGAAAAGTGCTTGATGTCTACGGGTGCTTCTATTCTTGTAGACAGTGTTGGGCCTCCAAGAGCAGAGGTTTGTAGAACAGCAGCAAGTTTCCCTTAAGTGGATCACCCAAGGTTTATCGAACTCAGGGAGGAAGAGGTTAAAGATATCCCTCTCAAGCAACCCTGCAATCACGATACAAGAAGTCTCTTGTGTCCCCAACACACCTAATACACTTGTCAGATGTATAGGTGCACTAGTTCGGCGAAGAGATAGTGAAATACAAGTAGTATGGATGTATATGAGTGGTAATAGCAATATGAATAAAATATGGCAGCGAGTAAACATGAAATAGAACAGTAAATAAACGGAGATTCGATGTTTGGAAACAAGGCCTAGGGATCATACTTTCACTAGTGGACACTCTCAACATTGATCACATAATAAAACCACTCTACACTCTCTTGTTGAATAACAAACACCATTAATTGTGTAGGGCTACAAGAGCACCTCAATGCCGGAGTTAACAAGCTCCACAACATTCGATGTTCATATTTAAATAACCTTAGAGTGCATGATAGATCATTGCAATTATACCAAGTACTAACATAGCATGCACACTGTCACCATCACAATATGAAGGAGGAATAGATCACAACAATACTATCATATTAATAGTTAACTCCATAATCTACAAGAGATTACAATCATAACCTACGCCAAGTACTACATGATGCACACACTGTCACCATTACATCATGAAGGAGGAATAGAGTACTTTAATAACATCACCAGAGTAACACATAGATGAATAGTGATACAAAGCTCATATGAATCTTAATCATGTAAGGCAGCTCATGAGATCATTGTATTGAAGTACATATGAGAGAGATTAACCACATAGCTACCGGTACAGCCCTTAGCCTCGAGGGAGAACTACTCCCTCCTCATGGGAGACAACGAGCGTTGATGAAGATGGCGGTGGTGTCGATGGAGATGCCTTCCGGGGCACTTCACCGTCCCGGCGGCGTGCCGGAACGGAGACTCATGTCCCACAGATCTTGGCTTCGCGATGGCGGCGGCTCTGGAAGGTTTCTCGTACCGTGGCTTTTCCGTATCGAAGATTTAGGTCAGGGAGCTTTAAATAGGCGAAGAGGCGGAGTCGGAAGGGTTACGGAGCCGCCACACAATAGGGGGGCGCCCCCCCCCCCCCCGGGCCGCGCCGCCACCCTGTGTGGTGGGCCTATGGCTCTCCTCTGGCCCCTCTCCAGTGTTCTGGAAGCTTCGTGCAATTATAAAATGCTGGGCGTTGATTTCGTCCAATTCCGAGAATATTTCCTTACTAGGATTTCTGAAACCAAAAACAGCAGAAAACAGGAACTGGCACTTCGGCATCTCGTCAATAGGTTAGTTCCGGAAAATGCATCAAAACGATAAAAAGTGTGAACAAAACATGTAGGTATTGTCATAAAACTAGCATGGAACATAAGAAATTATAGTTACGTTGGAGACGTATCATTGCCCAGCTAGGACTCCAAAGGAACACTTGTTCGGGTTAAGCTTGTGGAGGAATTTTTCGAGGTTGTTGAACGTTTCGCGCAGATCATCGATTAGAAAAGTTATTTGTCGTGTGGTGATTACCACATCATCGTTGTATACCTGAATATTTTTCCAATCTGCTCTCCCAAACACTTCTGCATCAATCACTGTTTTGTAGCACCCGCGTTTTTCAACCCTAAAGGCATCGTCTGGTAACTGTATAGACTGTAGGGCGTGACGAACGCTGTTTTGTCCTGGTCTTCTTCCTTCAATCTGATCTGGTGATAACAAGAGTATGCATCCAAGAAGGAAATACAATCACACCCGGCTGTTGCATCTATTATCTGATCAATTCGCGGGGTGGGAAAGTGATCGTTTGGGCACTGTTTGTTCAGCTCCGTGAAATCAACACACATGCTCTCTTCATTAGTATTTTTCTTTGGTACCAAGACTAGATTGGCCACCCAAGATGTGTCCACAATTTCGCGGATGAACTTGGCATCCTTAAGTCGATGAAGCTCCTTTTATATTGCTTTGCACTTCGGCTCTGAGAACCGTTGAGTGATTGTGTGACTGGTCTTGCTCTAGGGTATATGTTAAGTGTGTGCTCGGCGAGTACCTTGGAACGCATGGCATGTCTATAGGGATGCCAGGCGAATGTTTCCCAATGCTCACGGAGAAACTCGATGAGCGCGATTTCCTATGCAACATCGAGACATGTGGCCATAGATGTCGTTTTCGTTGAGTCGGAATGGTGAATCTGCACTTTGTTCGTGTCCTTGGTTGCATCGAACGCTTGATCAGGTAAATCCTGACATACGTCTAGGGATACCTCACGATCGTCTGCGCTTTGGATTTGGAGGAACTCTGCATGCATTCCGAAGGATTCTGACAACTTGTGGAACTCTCTATCGCAGGCGTCAGAACAAGCAAAGTTTCCTTTGATGGTGATGACTCCATTAGGTCCTAGCATCTTCAAAAGGAGATATGTGTGGTGAGAAACTGCCATGAATCGAGAGTACACGCGCTTGCCTAGTATCGCATGATATTGTGATGGCCAATCCACGACTTCAAACTCTAGATTTTCTCTTCTAAAGTTTTCCCTGGTCCCGAAGACTACATTTGGTTTCCCCAGAACTATGTTGTGGAACCCAGCATCTGAGGGTATCAAGTTTGTGAGAGATATGTTCATTGCTCGCAGAGTCTTGGCGTAAATCAGGTTGATGGCGCTTCCTGCGTCAAGGAAACCTCTACTACAGTCGTACCCGCTGATTTGTGCATCAAGGACCAAGGGTGAATGACTTGGTCGAGAGATTTTATAAGGGTTATCCTCCCTACCGAACCCGATGTACTGATCGGACCAGTTGAGGTATTCAGGCGTGGGAGGTGGCCCCTTTATCGCCAAGTTTACTTGTCGCGTGATCATCTTCTGCTGCATGTTGGGTCGTCTCCCTTTCTGGATCATATTGATTGCTCCCCTTGGCTCGGGGTATCACCCGATGGATTACTATTGTTTGATGGTGCAGCTTGTATCGCTAGTACTGGATTCTATGGAGACAGTGGTTGCTGAGGGGGTGCATCGATAGTGACCGACCTAGGCGCCCCAGCAAACCCTTGCCTTGATGCACTTTGATTTGCTCTTCGGAAGACTGGGAGCATCCACTGGAAATTTCTACAATATTTCAGCAAATGATTCGACTGCTCGCACCCTTCAGAGTCGAAGTAGAATTCCATGGTACATGATGTGTTAAGCATCTGCTCCTTGGTTAACTCAGGTTGCGGCTAGAACCGTGGCCTATATCTGTACGTCTGCCTGCTGGAGCTTGGTTCATCTCGATTGCTGCCTCGATATCCGCTGTTGCGGTAATCATCCTTCATATTGTCTCTGCTTGTGAAGCCAGCTGCGATTTGCATAGGTCGATCAAAGTCATCATAGTTTCGAGGCCGTCTCTTTCGCTCGTTTCCACGTATTTGTGGATCCTCTTTGGTGACCTTACTCATTTTTTACTGGCTGCATCTTCTCCCTTAGCCCATTTGTTTGCCAGATCCATCAACTCTACTATCATCTTTGGCCTGGCTCTTCCCATCTCTTCAACAAAGTCCGTGCGGTGCAACCGGTTGTTAAATGCATCGATTGCCCCTTCATCGGAGATGTTTTCGGGTGAGTTTTTTATCATGCTCCACCTCTGGAGGTACAACCGCATTGATTCTCCTAATTTTCGCGTCCACTTCGGCAACTCTTTGATTAATGTTGACGCTTGAAAATTGACCAAAAATTTCGGAAGAACTGATCTCGCAGATCATCCCAGTGCTCTACTATCCTTATGGTGACTTCCAAAGCCAAGACCTCGCGGGTCCACTCAAGAAAAGTTGCAGACTCTGCATAACTGTAGCCTTGGTACCTCCATTTACCCTGATAGTTTGCACATAATCATTGATACGTTGCAAACGTATCAGCAATTTTTTATGCTCCATACTTGTTTTACACCAATTTCTATATGTTTTGTCTACACTTCGTGGCACTTTTATGCTTTTTTCCGGAACTGACCTATTGACAAGATGCCATAGTGCCAGTTCCTATTTTTACAGGAAATATTCTCGGAATTGGACGAAACGAAAACCAAAGTTCATATTTTTCCTGACACGAAAACAGAGTCCAAAGTAGAGACGAAGGAGGGCTAGGAGGCGTCCTCACCGGCCCTTTGCGCGGCCCCCTCCCTCGACGCGCCTAGGGGTGGTGTGGGGCCCTCGGGCTCCCATCGACCTCGCCCTTCCGCCTATATATTGCCTTCAACGCAAAAACCATAAATACCAGAGTCATATTCCCCGAAAAGTTCCGTAGCTCTGCCGCCATCGAAGACAAGTTTCGGGGATCAAAAGTTCCTGTTCCGGCAACCTGCCGGGATGGGGATTGACCCCCAGAGCCATATCCATCGACTCCACCGCCTCCACTTCGACTCCTTGATGGTTTGTGAGTAGTCCCCCATGGACTACGGGTTCTTGGCTGTAGCTAGTTCATACACTCTCTCCCAAGTACTTCAATACAATGATCTCATGAGTTGCTTTACATGATTGAGATCCATATGATGTAATTGGTGTTGTGTTTGTTGGGATCCCATAAATTGTAGAATTATGATCAGATTGTTCATCATGTTATCATACTATTGTTTATTTAAGATCTTGCATGCTCTCCGATACTTGTGGTTACCCTGATGAAGTAGTTGCATTATCTCCAAGAGGGAGTATTTATGCTCGATAGTGGGTTCATGACTCTAGTAATCTGGAAGAGTGACAATAACTCATGAGGTTGTAGATTTTATGTCGCTACTAGGGAGAAAACAACAATGCTTTATCCAAGGATAATTCTATTGTTTACTTTACACAGTTTACTTAATGCAATAATTTGTTGCTTGCAACTTAATACTGAAAGGGGTGCGGATGCTAACCTGAAGGTGGATTATTAGTCATAGATGCAGTTGGATTACGGTCTATGAATCATGTTGTAATGCCCAATTAAATACTAGAGTAAACTTTATCTTATCATAGCATGCATTGTCATGCCCTCATAATTATCAATTGCCCAACTGTAATTTGTTCATCCAACACATGTTATTTGTTTGGAGAGTTACCGCTAGTGCAGATAGCTGGGAACCCCGTTCCTTCTGTCATCATCATTGCTCTACAGTCAACTACGCACTGGAATATTTTCGGTTGCCATTGTCTTTGTGTTATTGCTACTGCTGTTGTGTTACTATTACTACCGCTATCATATTACTGTTGCTTTCACATCACCCCTATTACTAGTGCTTTTCCAGGTGCAGCTGAATTGACAACTATGTTGTTAAGGCTTATAAGTATTCTTTGTCTCCCCTTGTGTCGAATCAATAAATTTGGGTTTAACTTCCCTCGAAGACTGTTATGATCCCCTATACTTGTGGTCATAAATCATCTAGCCATGCTTCATGTTACTGGACCCCCTCGTACTTTATTTTGTCCGTAGGGATCTTGAATCCCTTTGGAACAACTTTCTTACCAACCCGACGAGAAAAATAGATGGCTCCACTAAGCTCTTCCTCGTCTTCATCTTCATAATCATCATCGTACGTAATCGCCTTCATCATCTCTGCGTCGATGTCCCCGCTTAGCACGAGCTTTGTCGATTCTACTTTGCATGCTATCGTTCCTGGTATCACCATGGTTTCTAGCGATTGCTCGAGGTTGGCACAGAGATCTTGATCGTCGGGGTTCCACCACTTGCTGAGAACTATTGTGAGGACCTGGTGGTGCTACCTCTTGTCGAGAGGGATTGTTTGGAGGTGCCACTTCCTGCCGAGAGGGGTTGTTCGGTGGTGCCACTTCTTGGCACGTGGCGTTACTTCGACCTGGTGGTAATATTTCCCGCCGAGGACTTTCGTGAAGTTGTGGGGTACCCTCTAGATGCTGCCCAATAGCATTTAGACCTACGATCAAGGTTTTGTGCACCTGTGCTCGCGGACCATGCTCTGGTTGAGTTGTCAACAAATATGTTTGAGCTGCTACAATCGCTGCTTGGGGTGTTGTAGGGTGCAGTTTCCCTCTTGAGTCGTAAGTCATGAATGTTACATCGAGATCCCTAGTCATCTCTCGTCGTTCATCTTCTGGTATCCTGTCCAACCGAGATGAAGATCTTCAGTTGCGATTTCCTACTCCTGATGTTGCTGCTCCTGTAGCTCCTGCTCCCACACTTTCGTTTCTTGTAGAGCTCAGCTCTGCATGTCGACGGATGGATTCTTCGGCTCGTGCCCTGCGGGCATCGAGTTCTCTCCTTTCTATGCATATTCAGAAGTATGGAGGTGATACCTGGTTCTATGCATTTTCAGAAGTGTTCGAGGGTGGAAGAAGATGTCCCTGAGGTGATGTTTCCTGTTACTCCTATTAAGGGCTCAAGTAATAACAGTGTGAATTTGGGCTCGGTGGGTACTGTGAATTCATCACAAGTCAAGAAGAAGCGGACTCGAAAAGTTGGCACGCCCATGGTCCAGCCTGCATAGCGTCGGCTCACGAGATGCTGCCTTCGGAAGGATAGATACATGCCCAAGCCCATTTTAACAGCTCAACCAAAGAACAAGAAAAAGTCTGGGGCAAAGTTGTTGCTGGTGAATCAAGATGCCGAGGAGGAAGACAATTTGCAGAATGAAGCTACAAGGGAGAAAGCTCAAGAGTTGGTGCTAGTTAGGCAGTTACTCTATTTCATGTCATGCAAAGGGTGGACATTGCATTGTCGATTATGCCAGAGAAATTAACTAACGATCAGCTTGAAGCTAACCCAGCTGAGAAGAATGCTTTAGGTGGTAATGATGATTAAGATTGTCTCATGGGTGACAGTGCCTCACCAATTAAATGGCCTTTATATATTTATGTTTGGGTCTCTCACGAGCTGGTGTCAGTCTATGTTTAGTATCTGGTCATGCTTAGCTCTATCACTAGGTGTGGGTCTTCTTTTGGGTCTTGGGGTTGTGAGATCAGTGTGCTATGTTTGTCGATGAGTTTATGGTGTTAGTTATGCACCTGCAAGAAAAAAAAGTGTGTCTTTTGATTGGTGTCTAATCCATAAATTTTGCCCCAAAATGTTTGATTGATTTGCCTTCTCCCCATCGGTGGGAGTGACTGGAGGTATCCTTGTGATTTGAAACTCTTCAGTTTTCTTTGGGATACTTATGTACACGAAGAGATTTTTCCTAGTGGTTAATTTTACCTCTATGCATAATGAAAATTGGACGTTGGTGTGTTTTTATGGCCCTTGTCAAGGTGTGGAGGGAGACAACTTCGTGTCATGGCTCTATAACTTGCAGATCCCTTCAATTTATAATTGGTTAGTCATGGGTGATTTTAATTTTCTGAGATCCTGAGAGAACACAATAAGTCTGAGGGTGACGCTAATGATATGTTCTTCAATGATATTATTGATCATTTGGGTTTGCTAGAATTACCAATTAAAGGTTGGGCCTATACTTGGTCTAACATGAAACCAGATACCTCGTTAGAATAGTTGGATTGGTTCTTTACCAACAAAAAATGGATTTATGTATATCCAAACTCTATGGCCTTTCCACTTGCTAAAACGGGTTTGGATCATGTGCCATGTGTGCTTAACATTGATACCAATATACCTAAAGCTAAGATCTTTCGGTTTGATAATTATTTGGTGGATTTGACTAGTTTTAATGATTGTGTGGCTACGTAGATTCACACAAGGAATATAGTTCAGCAGTTATAGCAGGTAAATTAAAAAGGTTGAGGTATGCATTGAAAAGTGGCATTTGATCTTATCTAGACTTGAAGGGATTATTCAGAATTGCAACAATGTCATACTGTCCTTGGATACTTTGGAGGAGCAAATAACTTTATTTAGAGTGGAGTTTAATTTTAGTAGAATTGTGAAATTGCACCTTGATGAGCTGCTTTTGTAGGAATGCAATTATTGGAGAAAACATTGTATGATTAGACGGATCAAGCACTGATGCATGATGTGGATGGCAATGAGGTTACTAATCATCAATTGATGGAAGGAATGCTTTGGATAGAATACAATGATAGAATGGGAAAATCGGAACCGATTTAACGCAGTTTTAGCTAACTAGGATTTTGCATAAAGGAGATGGGCGATGTGATCAAAGCTATGCCAACGGATTGAGCGCCTGGGCTGGATGGTTGTAATCGATATTTTATTTAGAAATGTTGGCCCATAATTCAAAAGGAATTTTATAGCCTTGCGTTAGAATTTTATGATGAGAGTATCTAGTTAAAGAATATCAATGGCTCGTTTATTACACTGGTGCCGCAAAAAGAAGTTTCAGTTCAAGTCAATGATTTCAGTCCTATCTCTCGGATGAATGTGTGTGTGAAATTCCTAAAGAAATTGGCTTCCAATTGTCTTCAAGATAAAATTTTAACATGCATACACAAAAATCAATATGGATTTATTAGAAATAGATAATTCAAGATTGTCTGGCGTGGTCTTTTGAATATCTCTACCTTTGTTAGGCTTCCAAAAAGCGAATCATAATTATAAAGCTTGATTTCGCGAAGGCCTCCGATACCATTGAGCATGAGGCGATTATTCAGGTCATGAGGTTCAAGGGGTTTAATATGAACTGTATAAGTTGGGCTCAAGCTATTCAATCTAGTGGCACTTCTTCTATTCTGCTCAAAGGTATTCTAAGAAAGCAATTTGAGTGTAAGAGGGGATTCGCCAAGGGGATCCAATTTCACCACGTACTCCTCTACCTCTTCGTTTCTGACTTACTTCGATCATCTGTTAATGAAATGGTGTTGCAAGGTTCTGTCTATTTGCCAATTATAACCAATGATGAGGATTTCCCTATTATCCAATACCCAGATGACACATTGCTCATAAGGAACAATTGATGGATCTTAAAGAAATTTTCTTTGTCAACGGGTCTAAACATAAATTATGAAAAGTTGCAAATGGTGCGTATAAATGTGACTGGTGATCTTGTGTCTGACTGGCTGAGGAGTGTGGTTGCCAGGTGGGTAAAATGTTGTTCACATACCTTTGTCTGCCTTTGGGGCTACAAAGCCTACCATTGCAGAACAACTTATGTTTGTCCGTCAGATGGAACGGAAACTGATTATTTCAATTTTAGCTTCTATGCAACTTTATTTTCTGTTTTCCTTGCTGCTTCCTACAGGTTCAACAAATCAGATTGATAGAATTTTCAGACATTGTTTATAGCGAGATGAAGATGGAGAGCCTAAGGAGTTCTTGGATGCTTGGGAAATGATCCGCAAACCCAAGCTAAAAGGTGGTCTGGGTGTGGTGAATTTTCAGAAACAAAATGGTACTTTGTTGATCAAGTTTCTTCATAAGTACTACAATAAAAAGATGTCCCATGTGTACGTATGATTTGCTTTGCTTATCAAGGGAAAATTCCTCATGAGGAAATGTTTTTGTGGTTCTTTTTGGTGGAGGGACGTGCTAAAGCAAGTTGATAACTTCAGATGGGTGGCATCAGTGTCGCATGGTCGTGGGGATACATCACTCTTTTGGACTGACAATTCGATGATAAATGGTTCCTCCTAGCCGATATGTAACAGATATCCAAGATTGTTTTATTTTGTACTCAGTGATAGTCTTTCGGTGTCTGATGTTTTCCATACAGACGACTTGGCGAGCCTATTTTATCGCCCTTTGTCCAATCAAGCATTTCAGGAGTTGGAGGAAATTACAGAGATGGTTCATGATAACCCCCTGTCTGATCAAAATGATACATGACACTATTGCTAGGGTGAAAATATTCTGCGGGGAGTTTTTATGCTCATATTCATGCTCATATCAAGTTCTAAATGTGTTAAAATGGTTGTGGAAATTGAGTTGCATGATGAAGTCTAAGGTGTTTGCTTAGTTAAAACACACGTTTAGGGTTCCGTGGATAGAGCTACATGCTCCCCACCTCTTCTATTTATATACTTGGCAGGATTACGATACAAGGCACATACGATACAAATACACACGTATGTGAACCGATCTCTTAACACTCCCCCTCAATCTAAACTACTACTACATACAAGGTTTAGATTGGTTCGAAATCGGTCTAGCATCAGCCGTGTCGCTGGCTTAGTGAAGATGTCAGCCAACTGATCATTAGAAGAGATAAACCTTACCACCAGAGCGCCATCAGCCACCTGCTCTCGCACAAAATGAAAATCAATCTCAATGTGCTTGGTCCTAGCATGGAAGACTGGATTCGCTGTTAGGTAGGTAGCACCCAAATTATCACACCATAAAATCGGAGCTTGCCGCTGGGTAACACCAAGTTCTCGAAGCAACGAACAAACCCACATAGCTTCGGCTGCTCCATTTGCAAGAGCCTTATACTCTGCCTCAGTGCTAGATCTGGAGACCGTGGGCTGCTTCTTCGAACTCCATGAAATAAGGTTCGGACCCACGAACACTGCAAAACCACTCGTAGAGCGTCGATCATCAACATCTCCAGCCCAATTTGCATCAGTAAAAATACTAACACTCTGCTGCAGTGACCTCCTAATGCGAAGCCCTGTATCCAATATTCCCTTGACATAACGAAGGATATATACGTTTTACAGCCTCCCAATGCACTTCAGTGGGTTGAGACAAGAATTGGCAAACCTTGTTGACAGCGACGTGTGAGAGTCAAATACTGTAGACTGCCAACCACACTGCGATATCTGAAAGAATCCTCTGGACCAAGAAGTGCACCAGTATCTCGAGCAAGCCGCTCAGTGGGAACCATCGGAGTGGAAGTGGGGTTACAATTCTCCATATTAACCCAATGCAACAAGTCTAATGCATACTTGCGCTGCATAAGTGTCATGCCCCCTGAATTGTACGACGCTTCCAATCCAAGGAAATATTCCAGAACTCCAAGATCCTTGATAGGAAAAGTGGCAGACAAAGAGCGAACAAGACCTTCCACAACAGCAGTAGTGGAACCAGCAATGACAATGTCGTCTACATAGACCAACATGAAAACTTGAACACCGCGCTGATTGAAGATGAACAAGGATGTATCAGCCCGGGAAGGAAGAAACCCCAGCTGAAAAAGGCGAGTACTCAAGCGAGCACACCAAGCACGGGGGGACTGGTTCAGACCATAAATAGCACGCTGCAACTTGCACACATGAGAGGGAAAACGAACATCCTCAAAACCAGGGGCTGCTGCATATAGACATTTTCTGTCAGAAAACCATGGAGAAAAGCATTGCTGACGTCAACCTGACGAAGGGTCCAGCCTCGAGAAACAGCAAGAGAGAGAACCAGGTGAATGGTGGCCGGTTTGACAACAGGACTAAAGGTATCACCATAGTCAATGCCGTGCTGTTGAGTGAACCCGCGAGCAACCAGGCGAGCTTTGTGCTTCTCAACTGAACCATCTGGACGATGCTTGGTTTTGAACACCCACTTGCTTCCAACAATATTAGTGCTAGGTGGTCGAGGAACCAGAGTCCAGGTCTTCGTCTGAGCGAGAGCACTGAATTCATCCGTCATTGTGGCGCGCCACGCCGGTTCACGAAGGGCATCATGATGAGACACCGACGCTGCAAAGAGAGCACGACGACGAGTATCGTACCGCACAGTGCCGTCGGTGTAGTGCTTCTCACGACGAGTATTTTCACGCAGACGAGTAACCATGCCATGGCCAGGCTGTGAGGCCGCCGGAGCCAGCTGCTCAGCGGACGGCCCGCCAGGCGATGGAGCTGAAGTCGGTGGCGTGGGCGCGCCACACGCAGGCGATGCAGGCGACGAGGGAGTGCACGCCGAAGGCATGGCCCCATCCGCACCAGGGGAACCCGGAGGCAACACGGCAGCATCCGCGCCGTGAGACGATGGCGACGTGGCAGCATCCGGGTGGAGCGCTGTTCCCGGGGCATGCACATGCACGCCCACAGCCGGAAGAGGGACGTTGATCACCGCGGGGTTCTGCACAGAAAGATCAACAGCTGGAGAGGACAGGTTAGTGGACAGGTAAGATAGGTCATATTGACGCACATGATCACTCGTAGCCGGTTCAGTGACAGGGAAATTAATAGCTTCACGAAGAGTGGGAATATCGACCGTAACCCCGGGAGTGGCATACGGGAACACGGATTCATCAAAAACGACGTCACAGGAGATGTAAATACGACACGTGGATTTATCAAGACACTTGTAGCCCTTGTGCATAGGACTATAGCCCAAGAAAACACACATCTTGGATCTAAACTCGAGTTTGTGAGCATTATACTTGCGAAGACTCGGCCAACACGCGCAGCCAAAGATACGGAGAAACTCGTAATTGGGCTGAATTTTGAGAAGGCGGACAAGTGGTGTCTGATGTCTACGGGTGCTTCTATTCTTGTAGACAGTGTTGGGCCTCCAAGAGCAGAGGTTTGTAGAACAGCAGCAAGTTTCCCTTAAGTGGATCACCCAAGGTTTATTGAACTCAGGGAGGAAGAGGTCAAAGATATCCCTCTCATGCAACCCTGCGACCACAAAGCAAGAAGTCTCTTGTGTCCCCAACACACCTAATAGGTGCACTAGTTCGGCGAAGAGATAGTGAAATACAGGTGGTATGAATATATATGAGCAGTGGCAACGGCACCAGAAAAGTGCTTTGCCCAGGACAGTAAACAAGCAGTAGTAACGCAACAGTAGTAACGCAGTAAAACAGTAAACAAGCAGCGATAGCAGTATTTAGGAACAAGGCCTAGGGATTAGACTTTCACTAGTGGACACTCTCAACTTTGATCACATAACAGAATAGATAAATGCATACTCTACACTCTTGTTGGATGATGAACACATTGCGTAGGATTACACGAACCCTCAATGCCGGAGTTAACAAGCTCCACAATTCAATGTTCATATTTAAATAACCTTAGAGTGCATGAAAGATCAATTCGACTAAACCAAGTACTAACATAGTATGCACACTGTCACCTTCACACTATGTAGGAGGAATAGATCACATCAATACCATCATAGCAATAGTTAACTTCATAATCTACAAGAGATCATAATCATATCCTACGCCAAGTACTAACACGGATGCACACACTGTCACCATTACACCGTGCGGGAGGAATAAAACTACTTTAATAACATCACTAGAGTAGCACATAGATAAATTGTGATACAAAACATATTGCAATCATAAAGAGATATAAATAAGCACTTCACTATGCCATTCATAACAGTGAATAAGTATTCTGTGAAATATAGCCTAAGAGACCCACACGGTGCACACACTGTCACCTTTACACACGTGGGACAAGGAGTCTCCGGAGATCACATAAGCAAAATTCACTTGACTAGCATAATGACATCTAGATTACAAGCATCATCATATGAATCTCAATCATGTAAGGCAGCTCATCAGATTATTGTATTGAAGTACATAGGAGAGAGATGAACCACATAGCTACCGGTACAGCCCCGAGCCTCGATGGAGAACTACTCCCTCCTCATGGGAGACAGCAGCGTTGATGAAGATGGCGGTGGTGTCGATGGAGGAGCCTTCCGGGGGAACTTCCCCGTCCCGGCGGCGTGCCGGAACAGAGACTCCTGTCCCCCAGATCTTGGCTTCGCGATGGCGGCGGCTCTGGAAGGTTTCTGTGGGTTTCGTCGAACATGATAGGGTTTTCGCGACGGAGACTTTAAATAGGCGGAAGGACAGCCTCGGAGGGGGCCTGGGGCCACCACACCATAGGGCGGCGCGGCCCCCCCTCTGGCCACGCCAGGGTGTAGTGTGGGGCCCCCAGGGCTTCCCTCTGGCGGCTCTCGGGTGTTCTGGAAGGTTCCGGGAAAAATAGGGACCTGGGCGTTGATTTCGTCCAATTCCGAGAATATTTCCTTACTAGGATTTCTGAAACCAAAAACAGCAGAAAACAGGAACTGGCACTGCGGCATCTCGTCAATAGGTTAGTTCCGGAAAACGCATAAATATGACATAAAGTGTGCATAAAACATGTAGATATCATCAATAATGTGGTATGGAACATAAGAAATTATCGATACGTCGGAGACGTATCAGTGTCTCTTTGTTAAGAACGGGTGTAGGCATGCGATTAATCAAGTAGCAAGCCGTCAGGAAAGCCTCATCCCAGAAACGTAAGGGGAGAGAGGAGTGGGCGAGCAAGGCAAGACCTGTCTCGACCAAGTGAAGGTGTTTGCGTTCAGCAACGCCGTTTTGCTGGGAGGTATGAGGGCAGGAGACACGGTGTGAGACGCCTGTGCGCTGAAAATACTGATGGAGTTTATGATATTCGCCGCCCCAATCGGATTGGACAACTTTAATTTTGGCGTTCAAAAGGAGCTCAACATGAGCTTGAAAAGCATAAAACACCCGCTCAACATCAGATTTATGTTTAAGAAGATAGATCCAGCAAAAACGAGAGTAGTCATCAATAAAGCTAACATAGTACTTAAAACCACCAGAAGAAGAAATAGCAGGACCCCAAACATCAGAGTGTATAAGCTCAAGAGGCATAGTGGTAACACGATGAGACAAAGTATATGAGAGTTGATGACTTTTGGCACACTAACAAGCATCACAAACCAAACGAGGACTAGCGGAAGTACAGGATAAATCATGGTTCTTAACAATAGTGTGAACTACATTATTTGTGGGATGACCTAGACGCTGATGCCACTGAGACGATGAAGTCTTGGCACCGGGAGAGCACGATGAGTGGATGGCGAAGACGCACGGCTAAACGGAACGGGGTAGAGTCCACCATGACTTCTACGTAAAGCAGAATTCTCCGGGTGACCTTGTCCTTAACACAGAAAAAATTTCGGTGAAATTCAACAAAGACATCATTGTCGCAGACAAGGCGATAAACAGAGAGAAGATTCTGACTAATATGTGGGACATGAAGGATATTATTCAGTTTTAATTGAGAACCGGCTAAAGAAGAGTGACCAATGTGGGCAATAGACAAACCTGCACCGTTGGCCACCTGAACCTGATCCGTCCCGCCATAGCGCTCCTGCATGTGGAGACGCTGAAGATCATTTGTCAGATGATCCATCGCCCCGGTGTCCATCATCCAAGGCGGAGAGCTGGTCGATGCCGAGTTGCCGGCACGCTGCTGGTTGTTGCCGGTGCGCTGCTGGATGCTGCCGCGCACAAAGTCGGGGTTGAAGCGGTTCCGACAATCATCGGCGTTGTGCCCCCAATAGCCGCAGATTTGACACTGCGGGCGCTGACGCCGGCGTCCTCCGTTCTGGCCGCGGTTGCCACCGCCGCCGTTAACACCGTAATTGCCGCCGGTTGGGCGACCGTTGCCGTTGCCGCCCGCTGGCGGTCCGTAGGGCTGGGGGCGTGACCGCCCGCTGGCGACCCATAGCCGCCTCCACTGTTACCGCCGTAAGTCGGACGGCCGTTGTTGCCCCCGCCGTAACCGGGCTGAGAGCCTCCGCCAGAGAAGGCAGGCGAGGGCGCGTGGGGCTGCCAGGGAGCACCACCACGAGCAGCAGCGTTGGCGGACGAGGTCCACTCCTCGGTTTCAGCCGCCTGCGACAGCTACAGGCCCTCGTAGTTCAGGACCATGGAATAAAACTCGGCTGCGGTCACCACCCTGGTGATCATGTTCAGGGATGCCGCGATCAGATTGAAAGTGGAGCCGAGGCCAGTGAGCATGTAATCGATGATTTCATCATCGCAAAGAGGAGACCCAGCGGTGGCCATGGCGTCAGCCAGAGCCTGCACCTTGTGCATATACTCGCTTGCGGTCGCATCGCCCTTCCGCAGCCCTTGGATTTGGCGACGGAGATGCCTGACTCCAGCGCGGCTCTGCGCGGAAAACATGGCTTGGATTGCCGTCCAAGCAGCGGCCGCCGTCTTGCAGCCGAGGAGCTGGCTCACGATCTCCTCAGTCATGGAGGAGAGGAGCACGCCCAGGACCTTCTGGTCCTGAGTCCACCACGTACCATACGCGGTGTTGTCAACCTGCCGAGCGGCGTCGCCGGTGCCCTCGGTGGTGGTCTTGACTGGCGCCGCCACCGTGTCGTCGAGGTAACCATGGAGCGAAGCCCCGGAGAGATTGGTGAGCGTGAGAGCACGCCACTGAGCGAAGTTGTTGCAGTCGAGACGGATTCCGATGGTGGGAACCGTGGGAGCAGCCGGCAGCGCGGGCGGAGAGATGACCAGGCCGATGACGGAGAGCTGCATCGCTGCGCTAGAGGAGCCCATCGGAGAGGGTGGCAGCGATGAGATCGGATCGGGAGAAGGGAGACCCGTGTGGCGGCTGATGGCTCTGATACCAAGTTAAAACACACGTTTAGGGTTTCGTGGATAGAGCTACGTGCTCCCCACCTCTTCTATTTATATACTTGGCAGGATTACAATACAAGGCACATACGATACAAATACACACGTATGTGAACCGATCTCTTAACATGCTTTGTTATTACTGTCAGATAGACTAAAAACTAGAGACTTGCTACAACGTCGGCATTGGAAAGATACTGATGACAATGTTTGTGAGTTGTGCCCTTGAAGTTAAGGGTTTATGAGGGCCGCATTCACCTTTTCTTTGAGTGCAATTTTAGTGCTTGGATATGGAATTATTATAGATAGAGTGGCACCCATATGATGACATTTATTTAGTGTTGGAGCATGCAAAGGAAAGTTTTCCACATCCTTCCTTCATGGAAGTGCTTATCATGGCCTGTTGGAATATTTGGTTGACTAGAAATTGAAAATCTCCAGACAAGTGAAGTGTTGCTTTACTAGATGGAAGAGAAAGTTTGTGCATGACATGTCTCTACTGCAATATCGCATTAAAGCAAAGCACAATGATAGTCTGCTGTGATGGATTAGGTCCCTGCCTTAGTGCCCTGATCTTCTTTGGTGGTGTCTATACTCCCTCTATCCCAAAATAGAATGCCTATAATATTTGGTTAAAGTCAAACTTTTTATAATTTGACTAACTATATAGAAAAAGTGTCAACATTTATAATCTCAAATTAATATTTTTTTAACCATCATGAAATATATTTTCATATTATGTGTATTTAAAATTTTCGATGTTGATTTCACTAGTAGAAAACGGGGCATTAGCACCGGTTTGAAATGTCCATATTTACCGGATGGGCAACCGGTGCAACTCATCCGGTGCTAAAGCCCCCCCCACCCCTTTAGCACCGGTTCAGTGAAATCAACATCTATAGGCATCCTAATTTGTACATAGGTTCTCGAACTTTAATTTTTACCGGATGGCCATATTTTTTTCTACATAGTTTCTCAATCTTTTTTTTTTTGACTTTGACTGAAAACTTTAGGATATCCTAATGTGGGAAGGAGTGAATTTGTTCTTTTATGTTCTTTTCTCTATCTTTCCTGTTTGTATATAAGATTGGTTGAGTTTTGAATAATAAATTGATGTGGGGTCGTTGCCTCACAGTCCTCTTTTTTTTTTTGAAGTTTGAGAATTGAAATTTCTGATAGTTTTGCAAATCTTCAGAACTTGAAAAATTCGAAAAGGTTGAGATCTCCAAGAGATGGAGTTCGATTTTTTATGAAAGTTGATGAGGTGTCATCTAAAAGGAATTATTTAAAAGGAAAGTTTGACCTTAACCGTAAATTAGCACCGTAAATGAACATACGACCTCATTATCATATCATACACATTATGAGAAATCGAGTAGATAAATCATTAGAACATGGAAATCTCGTAAAACAATTCTGGTATGTGGCAAAACACATCTGCCTACATCAATGAAAAAATCTTCCAAAAATATTATCTTGTACTAGTGTGTATGTAACGGAGAGAAGGGGTTTGAGATATTGGAAAGAGTTAACCAAATCCAATTAAAACCTCCTATTTTAAATAGGATCAATAGTTGCTATAATCAATTGATGGCGGCGATTAATTTTCGTCTCATCTCCAAGTCATGATATAGGTAAGTTGATATATACACAGGCAGGATATTTATATTAATTGCGAGATAGCATATAGATATAGGTAAGAATATATAGCATGCATCCATTTTTGGAGGTTAATTACACGAAAAGATTACCCAGTCTGGAGCGGTCACAGCACATATATAGCATATAGATATAGTCGGTGTTTGTTTCCATTTGGGCGAGGGCTTTCTTTGCGTGGCCGCCGGCGCAACGAACTCGATACGTACACCGGCGTCAAGCCCGGGGCGGCGCCTTTATAAAACGAAGTGGAAAGTCCATCGCCGCGCGCAACGAACCCGACCAATTATATTTACCTGCTTCCCTTGAATCGTTTCCGTATCCAACAGCTAGGCTAGCAATGGCAGCACGGCGGAAGCTACCTCACGTCTATAGAAGCCATGCAGCTGCTGTGCGGCAACTGGTTGAATCTACCGTACCGGCGTCGTGCTCGATCTCGATGCCGATGGCGGCGGTTCAGATAGTCCAGCTCGCCGCCATCACGTCGTCGCTGGTGCTGCTTCTGCTGCAACCGGTGGCGGCAAAGATGGTGCCGCTGCCGGCGGCGCCGGGAGCACGCGACAATGCCGGCGTTACACTGCACGTACAGCGACACCAGGTGAGTTCGCTCCTTCAACGCTTCTCTGCTATTTCTTCTCCTTCGTCCATGCATGCATACATAATCGCGTCCATCTCCTTGTTACAGTACTTTTTTCGTTATACATCAGTTATTCGTCAGAATTCAGAAATGGTATACTTTTTTTGTGCCGCATGTTTGTAATATGTACGGCGGCGCAGGTGCTGGTGGAGAACGGCGTGGTGCAGGTTTCGGTGTCGAAGCCGCAGGGACAGATCACTGGCATCCGCTACGCCGGCGAGCGCAACCTCCTCCACTTCGGTAGCGGCGACGAAAATTCCGGCGGGTAAAGCATGCATTTATGTACATACATATATACGTTAGTCTTGCTGCCATATATGGGGCGGCTAGATGGATCTTGTACATTGGATATCGCCATATATCTGATCTTCTTGCCTAAATAGTTGTGGGTATGAACTGAGCGGTGCTTACATACATATTTACAGGTACTGGAACGTGTTTTGGAACTTTCCAGGGTCCGGTCAGCCAAGAGGCAGGATCGACATGTAAGTACTACTGTCTCACTAGTCAGTTCTAGTCACAACTAGTGATATAATTTACATATCTTAGTATCTTAACTATGAGTCCTGGTCCTGGTGTAAATCTCTCCCACTGTTCAGGGCAGGCTCCTGGTCCTTTTGTACGTAGTTGCAAAGGGTGCATCCTGCTTTCTGTTCTAACTGTCTGTTAATCTTTGCGTGTGCTCTCCATGCACGTACCGGTGCTGTTATTTAACTTAGTCTTTCTGTTACTCTTTACTCTTAGTTTAACTGGCCGATTTCAGAGCACGTACAGTTACAGGGTGCAATATCAATGTTATAAAATTTCTTCACCTGATCGACCATACCTGCATGCTTGCGTGGTGGTCAGTTAATTAGCTGGAACCACCATTTTTGATGAAAGGATGCGTAATCCTACTAATTAAGAACATAACTGTGAACTGTAAAGTGTTGTTGCCGTACATTTCTGAAAAAAAAAAAGAAGGTTTTTTTTGTGTTAATCATTTCTGATAATCTCCGAACAAAAATCATTTCTTCAGTTCTGTTGGCAAAGAATTTTTTTCGAAAATGTGTTGGCAAAGAATATGTTTGATGAATTGAGTCTTAATAATCATACATGCATGTGTGAATGAAGTGTGCCTGAAGAAGAAGTAAACCGTTGCAAAATTAACCGTATCTGAATTTGTGCAGGCTGGACAGTACAGAGTTCAGGGTGGTTTCTTCAAGCGAAGAGCAAGTGGAGCTCTCCTTCAGGAGCACCTACGACCCATCGCGTTTCAACAGCGTCCGGCTCACCGTCGACAAGCGGTACACCGCCGATTGATCACTCCTTCACTGTCTTCTCTTACCAGAAGTCCTGCAGGGGATCCATTAACTTATCTTGATCATGCTCATGATATAGGCTGGTGATGCTGAGAGGCAACTCCGGGTTCTACTGCTACGCCATCTTTGAGCACGCGAACAGCTGGCCGGCGCTGAACATCACGGAGGCCCGGCTCGCCTTCAAGCTCAACACGGCGAGGTTCAACTACATGGCGGTGTCGGACAGGATCCAGAGGTACATGCCGAGGGCGGCGGATCGGGACCCGCCCCGTGGCAAGCCTCTGGCGTACAAGGAGGCCGTGCTGCTGATCAACCCCGCGGAGCCGCAGTTCAGGGGGGAGGTGGACGACAAGTACCAGTACTCGCTTGACAACAAGGATAACAAGGTTCATGGCTGGATCGGCGGCGGACCCGTCCCCCTGGGGTTTTGGGTCATCACCCCGAGCAACGAGTTCAAGAGCGGCGGGCCGCTTAAGCGCGAGCTCACCTCGCACGTCGGCCCAACCTCCCTCACGGTGAGCACACAATCCTGCAAATGCAAAGATGATGGCATAGTCAATTCGATCCAGTTTTAGTTACAAAAATATGAACGGTTCTGTTTTCTGTGAAACTCTTGCTTTGGCAGATGTTTCTTGGAACACATTACGTCGGGAACGATATCGTGGCCAAGATCGACGAGGGCGAGCACTGGAAGAAGGTGATGGGCCCGGTGTTCATCTACCTCAACTCCAATCCGAGCAGGGGAAGCTTCCAGGCGCTGTGGGAGGACGCCAAGGCGCAGGCGGAGGCCGAGGCGAGAAAGTGGCCCTACACCTTCCTGGAGTCGCCGGACTTCCAAAAAGCCCCCGAGAGGGGCTCCGTCACCGGCAGATTACTGGTCAGAGACAAGTACATGAGCCGCGTCGACATGCCCGCCCGACTTGCCTACGTCGGCCTCGCCGCGCCTGGGGCACCCGGCTCCTGGGCGACCGAGAGCAAAGGCTACCAGTTCTGGACGAGGGCTTCGGCGACCTGCGGCAGCTTTGCCATCTGCAATGTCCTCGCGGGGGAATACAACCTCTACGCCTGGGTACCCGGGATTCTCGGCGACTATATGTACGCCGCTTCGGTGACCGTGTCGGCCGGCGGCGCTGTCAGCCTCGGCGACCTCGTGTTCGAGCCGCCGCGATCGGGCCCGACGCTCTGGGAGATCGGCGTTCCCGACCGGAGCGCCGCCGAGTTCTTCATCCCGGACCCCAACCCCAAGTATCTCAGCAAGCTCTTCCTCACAAGAGACAACAAGTACCGGCAGTATGGACTGTGGGATAGGTACGCCGACCTGTACCCCAGAGCCGACCCCGTCTTCACCATCGGCGTGAGCAACTACTCCAATGACTGGTTCTTCGCGCACGTCACGAGGAATGTGGGCGGCGGCGCCGGCCTGACCAACGCGCCAACGACGCGCCGGATCCGGTTCAACTTGGGCCGCGTGGTCGCCGACGGCACCTACACGCTGCGTGTCGCCCTGGCGGCGGCGCAAATGTCCAGGCTGCAGGTGCAGGTGAACGAGGCGACGAGGAAGGGGTCCGAGGGAGTGTTCAACACGCCCGAGTTCGGCGACGGCAACGCCATCGCGCGGCACGGCGACCACGACACCTGGTGGAGCTTCGAGTTTCCCATCAAAGGGTACCTGCTCATGGAAGGGGAGAACACGATCAGCATCACGCAGGTCAGGGCCTTCAGCGAGTTCTTCGGGGACATGTATGATTACATTCGGCTCGAAGGGCCTCCCGGTTCTTGGCGAGATCCCACCACACTACTTTGATGTAGTACATTTCTGGTTACAAGATTGTATTTTTGATCGCCTAGTCACAAGATTGCTGACTGATTGTACACAAGATTGTAGTAGATCATAGGTAGTTGAGTTCCTTACTGCAAACAAAAGAAAAGGTAGTTGAGTTCCGATATACTGTATGGTTAGTTACCAGTAGCAGTGAGATCATGATTATCATTTATCAGTGCACCAGCAGTGCCATACCAATTTCCAGAAAGGGGCCTCATTTGCTCCATATTTTGTGGACAAATAACTGTCTCGGCTCTCAAGTCCTGTAATTTTTAAATGGGACTATGGGAGTAAGCATGTCGGCCTAAGCCAAAGAAATACATACAACAAGTGATTGGAAGACCTTGAAGGCCTAAGGGCATCTCCACCCACCTGATCCATTTTAGACACGAAAAGTGTTTCTTTTAGTCTCTTTGAGTTAAGCCACGAACACTAAAATGACCGTTTGGTCACGTTTGTCCATTTGGGTCGGGTAGCCTAGCGGTCCGATGCATTTTGGCCCGGCCTATAAACTAAGTTTATTTCTCGCCATATTTAAACTCAAATAACACATAGGTATAGAGAATAATAATGTTGCAATAAAATAATATAAGTTCCTTGCTACATCCAAATAAACAAATAAACAACAACGTTCACATGCAAATAAAATTCATGTGATGACTAGTCTTTATTCTCCTCATGCTGCTAATGTCCACTTCTGCTCAATAATATTCGCTTGGAGATGAGCGGATATGTGGCTTTCACGGAGCTCAGTGCCGGCAACAGTTGGCTCTCTCAAGCAAAGATCATCGGACACCACCACAATCACAGCTCGACAGAACTTGTACATCGCCTCAAGGTAGATAGTCTAGCTCATTCGCAGGTACACATCATTGAGATCACCAACCACTCCATAGGCAAGCATACAAATAGTTACGGAACACTTCTGATAAAAGCTAAATCCTAGCTTACCAGTGGCATCGGGCATGCATCCGAAGTAGGGGTCATAGTCTTTCACGCCGCGTAGAATAGTCAAGAACAAGTATCTTGACATCCGATAGAGCCTTCGAAAAAGGGCATCCATGAAGACCGGCTTGGTGGGGTGGAAGTAGTTCCGATACATCCGGTAGTGTCCACCCTCTCGATTGTGCTTCAGGTTAACCCTGGGAGGCTGATACGCGTACAGCACGCGTCCGTTGGGAACCCCAAGAGGAAGGTGTGATGCGTACAGCGGCAAGTTTTCCCTCAGTATGAAACCAAGGTTTATCGAACCAGTAGGAGCCAAGAAGCACGTTGAAGGTTGATGGCGGCGGGATGTAGTGCGGCGCAACACCAGAGATTCCGGCGCCAACGTGGAACCCGCACAACACAAACAAAGTACTTTGCCCCAACGAAACGAGTGAGGTTGTCAATCTCATCGGCTTGGTGTAACAAAGGATTAGATGTATAGTGTGGATGATGATTGTTTGCGAGAAAACAGTAAAACAGTATTGCGATAGATTGTATTTCAGTATAAAGAATTGGATCGGGGTCCACAGTTCACTAGAGGTGTCTCTCCCATAAGATAAACAGCATGTTGGGTGAACAAATTACAGTTGGGCAATTGACAAATAAAGAGGGCATGACCATGCACATACATATTATGATGAGTATTGTGAGATTTAATTGGGCATTACGACAAAGTACATAGAACGCTATCCGGCATGCATCTATGCCTAAAAAGTCCACCTTCGAGGTTATCATCCGAACCCCTCCAGTATTAAGTTGCTAACAACAGACAATTGCATTAAGTATTGCGCGTAATGTAATCAGTAACTACATCCTTGAACATAGCACCAATGTTTTATCCCTAGTGGCAACAGCACATCCATAATCTTAGAGATTTTTGTCACTTCCCCAGATTCACGGAGACATGAACCCACTATCGAGCATAAATACTCCCTCTTGGAGTTACAAGCATCTACTTGGCCAGAGCATCTACTAGTAACGGAGAGCATGCAAGATCATAAACAACACATAGACATAACTTTGATAATCAACATAATAAGTATTCTCTATTCATCGGATCCCAACAAACGCAACATATAGAATTACAGATAGATGATCTTGATCATGTTAGGCAGCTCACAAGACCCGACAATGAAGCACAATGGGGAGAAGACAACCATCTAGCTACAGCTATGGACCCATAGTCCAGGGGTAGACTACTCACACATCACTCCGGAGGCGACCATGGCGGCGTAGAGTCCTCCGGGAGATGAATCCCCTCTCCGGCAGGGTGCCGGAGGCGATCTCCTGAATCCCCCAAGATGGGATTGGCGGCGGCGGCGTCTCAGTAAGGTTTTCCGTATCGTGACTCTCGGTGCGGGGGTTTCGCGACGGAGGCTATAAGTAGGCGGAAGGGCAGGTCGGAGGCGGCACGAGGGGCCCACACCCTAGGTCGGCGCGGCCGGGGCTTGGGCCGCGCCGCCCTATGGTGTCGCCACCTCGTGGCCCCACTTCGTCTCCTCTTCGGTCTTCCGGAAGCTTCGTGGCAAAATAGGACCACGGGCGTTGATTTCGTCCAATTCCGAGAATATTTCGTTACTAGGATTTCCGAAACCAAAAACAGCAGAAAACAGACAATCGGTACTTCGGCATCTTGTTAATAGGTTAGTTCCAGAAAATGCACGAATATGACATAAAGTGTGCATAAAACATGTAGATATCATCAATAATGTGGCATGGAACATAAGAAATTATCGATACGTCGGAGACGTATCGGCATCCCCAAGCTTAGTTCCGCTCGTCCCGAGCGGGTAAAACGATAACAAAGATAATTTCTGGAGTGACATGCCATCATAACCTTGATCATACTATTTGTAAAGCATATGTAGTGAATGCAGCGATCAAAACAATGTATATGACATGAGTAAACAAGTGAATCATATAGCAAAGACTTTTCATGAATAGCACTTCAAGACAAGCATCAATAAGTCTTGCATAAGAGTTAACTCATAAAGCAATAATTCAAAGTAAAGGCATTGAAGCAACACAAAGGAAGATTAAGTTTCAGCGGTTGCTTTCAACTTGTAACATGTATATCTCATGGATAATTGTCAACATAGAGTAATATAATAAGTGCAATATGCAAATATGTAGGAATCAATGCACAGTTCACACAAGTGTTTGCTTCTTGAGGTGGAGAGAAATAGGTGAACTGACTCAACAATGAAAGTAAAAGAATGGTCCTCCATAGAGGAAAAGCATCGATTGCTATATTTGTGCTAGAGCTTTGATTTTGAAAACATGAAACAATTTTGTCAACGGTAGTAATAAAGCATATGTATCATGTAAATTATATCTTACAAGTTGCAAGCCTCATGCATAGTATACTAATAGTGCCCGCACCTTGTCCTAATTAGCTTGGACTACCGGATCATCGCAATACACATGTTTTAACCAAGTGTCACAATGGAGTACCTCTATGCCGCATGTACAAAGGTCTAAGGAGAAAGCTCGCATTGGATTTCTCGCTATTGATTATTCTCAACTTAGACATCCATACCGGGACAACATAGACAACAGATAATGGACTCCTCTTTTATGCATAAGCATGTAACAACAATTAATAATTTTCTCATATGAGATTGAGGATATATGTCCAAAACTGAAACTTCCACCATGAATCATGGCTTTAGTTAGCGGCCCAATGTTCTTCTCTAACAATATGCATGCTTAACCATAAGGTGGTAGATCTCTCTTACTTCAGACAAGACGAACATGCATAGCAACTCACATGATATTCAACAAAGAATAGTTGATGGCGTCCCCAGGTACATGGTTATCGCACAACAAGCAAATTAATAAGAGATAAAGTGCATAAGTACATATTCAATACCACAATAGCTTTTAAGCTATTTGTCCCATGAGCTATATATTGCAAAGGTAAATGATGGAATTTTAAAGGTAGCACTCAAGCAATTTACTTTGGAATGGCGGAGAAATACCATGTAGTAGGTAGGTATGGTGGACACAAATGGCATAGTGGTTGGCTCAAGGATTTTGGATGCATGAGAAGTATTCCCTCTCGATACAAGGTTTAGGCTAGCAAGGTTATTTGAAACAAACACAAGGATGAACGGCGCAGCAAAACTCACATAAAAGACATATTGTAAACATTATAAGATTCTACACCGTCTTCCTTGTTGTTCAAACTCAATACTAGAAATTATCTAGACCTTAGAGAGACCAAATATGCAAACCAAATTTTAGCATGCTCTATGTATTTCTTCATTAATGGGTGCAAAGCATATGATGCAAGAGCTTAAACATGAGCACAACAATTGCCAAGTATCACATTATCCAAGACATTATAGCAATTACTACATGTATCATTTTCCAATTCCAACCATATAGCAATTTAACGAAGAAGAAACTTCGCCATGAATACTATGAGTAGAGCCTAAGGACATACTTGTCCATATGCTACAGCGGAGCGTGTCTCTCTCCCATACAGTGAATGCTAGGATCCATTTTATTCAAACAAAACAAAAAACAAAAACAAACCGAGCTCCAAGCAAAGCACATAAGATGTGATGGAATAAAAATATAGTTTCAGGGGAGGAACCTGATAATGTTGTCGATGAAGAAGGGGATGCCTTGGGCATCCCCAAGCTTAGACGCTTGAGTCTTCTTAGAATATGCAGGGGTGAACCACCGGGCCATCCCCAAGCTTAGAGCTTTCACTCTCCTTGATCATATTGCATCATACTCCTCTCTTGATCCTTGAAAACTTCCTCCACACCAAACTTAGAACAACTCATTAGAGGGTTAGTGCACAATAAAAATTAACATGTTCAGAGGTGACATAATTATTCTTAACACTTCGGCCTCGTTCGGTTCATGGGGACCATATCCCCACGTGGAACAAACCACTCGTGGATTTGGGTGATCCCCTCATGTCACCTCAATCCCCACAAATTCTCTCCCGTATTTCCTTCTAATCCTTGATGCTAAATGCCCATTCGGTTAATCCCGAATCATGGCGATCTATGCCAGGTCCTTCTCACCGCCGCCCCTCTCGAGCCAGGAGCTTCATCCACGCCGTTGTCCATCCCCACATCTGCAGGTCCCTTGCTGCTCCTCGCCGTCGCCGCTCCGCTGAAGAAGGACATCGTCCTCCCCCGCATCTGCAGGTCCCTTGCCACTCCAAGCCGCCGTCGCCGCTGATTGGAGAGGAAGGAGCACGCGTCCTTGATCTGCTCAACGGGATTCGCCACCGCCGTCGGTCAGTCAACCCCTGCCGCCACATCGCCGTCGGTCAGTCAGCCCCTGCCGCCGCGTCGCCGTCGTTCAGTCAGCCCGCCCCGCCATGTCGCCGCTTTTCCAGATCGCGGGAGAGAGATAGGGAGGGACGAAAGAGCGACGAGATAGACTCGTACCGATTCGGGATGTGTTCCACGGGATAAGGGGCGTGTATCTATTTCCCGGCGAAATGAAGGGGATTGGGGGGTAATAGGACGGGGTCGAATCCCTGGCGGGTTTAACCGAACGAGTTTTAAAAGAGCACCGGGATTAAACCACCGCGGGCCTGATCCCGGCTAAGTCGCGGGGATTTCGACCCAAACCCGGCCGGGTAGGGACGAAATGAACAAGGCCTTCTGGACATTGCATAAAGCTACTGGACATTAATGGATCAAAGAAATTCATCCAACATAGCAAAAGAGGCAATGCGAAATAAAAGGCAGAATCTGTCAAAACAGAACAGTTCGTAAAGACGAATTTTAAAATGGCACCAGACTTGCTCAAATGAAAATGCTCAAATTGAATGAAAGTTGCGTACATATCTGAGGATCACGCACGTAAATTGGCATATTTTTCTAAGCTATCTACAGGGAGGAAGGTCGGAATTCGTGACAGCAAAGAAATCTGAAACTGCGCAGTAATCCAAATCTAGTATGAACTTTTCTATCAACGACTTTACTTGGCACAACAAAACACAAAACTAAGATAAGGAGAGGTTGCTACAGTAGTAAACAACTTCCAAGATACAAAATAAAAACAAAGTACTGTAGTAAAAACATGGGTTGTCTCCCATAAGCGTTTTTCTTTAACTACTTTCAGCTAGGCGCAGAAAGTGTGTATCAAGTATTATCGGAGGGTGGTGCATCTTCAGCGGGGTATGGAGTTTCCTCAACCAAGCATAGTATATTGGATACATAAGTTTCAGCGTCTCCCTTTTCATTAGTCTTGGGCTTGCTACTCTCATCAAACAAATTTTCGGGAACAAGCCAAGCATAGTTATTTTCTAGTGCATCATTCATAGCTAGGAGTTTACATGGTATTGGTGCTTTGATCTCCCCTCCATCATCAATATTATTAGTGTATCTTATTCTATCCATGTCCATCTTTTCAAGGAGACTAACAAAATTAGTATGAGAACCAAGCATATTAAATTTAGCAAAAACTTTCTAGCTTCTCTTGCTAGACCACCAAATTCTCTAAGAAGGGTTTCTAAAACAAAATATTTCTTTTCCCCCTCTTCCATATCACCAAGTGTAAGGAACATGTGTTGGATTATAGGATTGAGATTAACAAATTTAGTTTCCAACATGCGAACTAAAGCAGCAGCAGCAATTTCATAAGTAGGTGCAAGGTCTACCAAGTGTCTATCCTCAAAATCGTCAATGGTACTAACATGGTTGAAGAATTCTTCTATATTATTTCTCCCAACTATAGACCCACGTCCTACCGGTATGTCTTTTGTGGTAAAATTAAAAGGAAACATGATGAATCAAGTAAAGTAAATGCAAATAACTACTTTTTTTGTGTTTTTGATATAGTAAACAACATAGCAAATAAAGTAAAACTAACAACTAATTTTTTTGTATTTTGATTTAGTGCAGCAAACAAAGTAGTAAATAAAACTAAGCAAGACAAAAACAAAGTAAAGAGATTGGGAAGTGGAGACTCCCCTTGCAGGCGTGTCTTGATCTCCCCGGCAACGGCGCCGAAAAAGAGCTTGATACGCGTACAACACGCGTCCGTTGGGAACCCCAAGAGGAAGGTGTGATGCGTACGGCGGCAAGTTTTCCTCGGCATGAAACCAAGGTTTATCGAACCAGTAGGAGCCAAGAAGCACGTTGAAGGTTGATGGCGGCGGGATGTAGTGCGGCGCAACACCGGAGATTCCGGCGCCAACGTGGAACCTGCACAACACAACCAAAGTACTTTGCCCCAACGAAACGAGTGAGGTTGTCAATCTCACCGGCTTGCTGTAACAAAGGATTAGATGTATAGTGTGGATGATGATTGTTTGCAGAAAACAAGTAAAACAAGTATTGCGAGTAGATTGTATTTCGAGTATAAAGAATTGGACCGGGGTCCACAGTTCACTAGAGGTGTCTCTCCCATAAGATAAACAAGCATGTTGGGTGAACAAATTACGAGTTGGGCAATTGACAAATAAAGAGGGCATGACCATGCACATACATATTATGATGAGTATTGTGAGATTTAATTGGGCATTACGACAAAGTACATAGACCGCTATCCAAGCATGCATCTATGCCTAAAAAGTCCACCTTCAGTGTTATCATCCGAACCCCCTCCAAGTATTAAGTTGCTAACAACGGACAATTGCATTAAGTATTGCGCGTAATGTAATCAGTAACTACATCCTTGAACATAGCACCAATGTTTTATCCCTAGTGGCAACAAGCACATCCATAATCTTAGAGATTTCGTCACTTCCCAGATTCACGGAGACATGAACCCACTATCGAGCATAAATACTCCCTCTTGGAGTTACAAGCATCTACTTGGCCAGAGCATCTACTAGTAACAGAGAGCATGCAAGATCATAAACAACACATAGACATAACTTTGATAATCAACATAACAAGTATTCTCTATTCACCGGATCCCAACAAATACAACATATAGAATTACAGATAGATGATCTTGATCATGTTAGGCAGCTCACAAGACCCGACAATGAAGCACAATGGGGAGAAGACAACCATCTAGCTACAGCTATGGACCCATAGTCCAGGGGTAGACTACTCACACATCACTCCGGAGGCGACCATGGCGGCGTAGAGTCCTCCGGGAGATGAATCCCCTCTCCGGCAGGGTGCCGGAGGCGATCTCCCGAATCCCCCGAGATGGGATTGGCGGCGGCGGCGTCTCGATGAAGGTTTTCGTATCGTGGCTCTCGGCATCGGGGGTTTCGCGACGGAGGCTATAAGTAGGCGGAAGGGCAGGTCGGGAGGCGGCACGAGGGCCCACACCCTAGGTCGGCGCGGCCGGGGCTTGGGCCGCGCCGCCCTATGGTGTCGCCACCTCGTGGCCCCACTTCGTCTCCTCTTCGGTCTTCCGGAAGCTTCGTGGCAAAATAGGACCCCGGGCGTTGATTTCGTCCAATTCCGAGAATATTTCGTTACTAGGATTTCGAAACCAAAAACAGCAAGAACAAACGAATCGGCACTTCGGCATCTTGTTAATAGGTTAGTTCCAGAAAATGCACGAATATGACATAAAGTGTGCATAAAATATGTAGATATCATCAATAATGTGCATGGAACATAATAAATTATCGATACGTCGGAGACGTATCAGAGGCCTCGTCGAGCCTCTATGCAATGGCCTTTGCCTCTCAGTGTGCTCATGGACGGGGGAGGCCACGACAACCATGAGCTCCGAAGAGGCGTTCGACTCCTCTTCCGACGAGTTGTCAATGACGTCCTTGATGAAAAACTCGATGGTATGTCTGAGGTCCATCTGCGGGGCAACAATAATGAATCAATGGCGTGCCTATGAGACACAAAATGGCCAAAAATGGTCCAGGGTTTATACCGAGCAATTGGCCAAACATGTCATGGTCATCGATGTCGGTGGGCGACCCCGAGAGAAACTGCGGTGGGGTAGGGGCTGCAATGAGGCCCACAAGGGCACTCCACAACGCCGACACCACTAGTGTCCTCCGGTGAGCTGCGGGCCATACAAAAGGTGTCGGCAACGTCGAACGGTAGGGAAGGTGGCAGCAGCGTTGCTCTAGGATTGCAAAGGGAAGGGGGATGCGAATTGGTGTGGTGGGTTTGGTGTCGCTGGTAGGCGGCCCCTAGGTTGAGTAGTGGAGGACGCGCGTAGACTCTCTTGTTGTCTGTGCCGATGCATTCCGAGCCCAAATTTGGGCCACAAATTCGTCAACGCGGACATGCTGATCAGTTTGTGTCGAGCTACTGGGCTGGTGATGTGGGCATACCTAAACAGGTACCTCTCATTACTATACCCAATGCTGTCCAAGTGAAGGCCTACGGAAGAATTGTCCAGCCCAAGTAAAGTTGGGATGTGAAAAAACACTAGAAGGCAGATGGACCTTGCATGAGCAACAAGGATGCGATTCGACTAAGGAAACCCCCGCATTCTAACCTACCTAGACAAGGTAATCTGAGACGTGGCTTCGCATATAAAAGCCAGGAGGGCCCGCTAAGCAAAGACACGATACACCAAACTCTAGCTACGCTAGATCGATATCACCATAGCTATCTGAGCGATCATTGTAACGTCATCAATAACACAAGTAGAGGCATGAATGTGGGTAAAACTCTCCTTGTTCCCTCTGTGTTGTCCTTGTCTGCCGTCGAAACCACCAATATCCCCAAAATCCAAGTCCAACGACGTATGGTCATTGTCATGGTTACGCCACGTCAATTGGTGTTGTCTGTAGGAAGTCCGCGTTCTGGATGCATGGTTTCTGCGGCTCCGATCTCAGCGATCTACGGCTTTTTGATTTAGGAGGAATCGACCTGCTTTCGATCTGTGTCCTTCATGCCACATTTGCCAGCCATGCGACCAGCCTTTTTCTCCTTCGGCAAAGGAGAAGAGATGACTTTCGGGACCTTTTGCTTCCACGTTGACTCGGCTGGTTCCATCCACTTTACGGATCGTTTTTCGGTCCCGGCGGAGTTGACATCGCCATCGACCACCGCGACCTCCGCGACGACATCTTTCGTCGGCTCCTGCAGCGAGCTGGATTCGAAGTCGACCCCACGCTCAAAATAAACATCGACCTCTACACCAACAACGGTCTACTTCTTCGACTGCGACGCTCATCACATCACGAGTCTAAACGATCTCATGGAGATTCGTGAAGCTGCCTCTCCACCCGCAATAGTGGCGATAGCAATAGCACTCGCCCGGCATGCTTCCAATGTGCAGTGGTCATCCACCATAAAACTTTCGCTGCAGCCACTACCAGTGGCATGGCAAAAACTCCTCTCGACGAAACACCAACGGCAGAAACACTATTTTAACGGAAGATTCGCCAACGGCGGAAGCGCTTCTCAAACCGCCCCTCTCCTGTCCACACCCCCCCCCCCCCAACGGCATGGCAATGGGACATGGAAGCTTATAGGGGCACGAAACCCTTCATAGGGGCAAAACCCGAGAACAAATGCAGGCCTATCACTGCCTCCTCATCGAGCGGCAGAACAAACTGGAGGATAAGTGCAAGAAGATAGAAGATGAGAATAAGATGGAGAAGAGAAAAAGGCACTCATTGCATGCACGAAGGCTGCCAACGAGTCGATTCCTCCTAAATAAACTTGTCTTATTGTCACCCCTTACAACTAATGAGAATTAATTAATTTTTAGTATAAAATTATGTTGCTAAAGAAAGATATGTGATACAGTGGTGAAAATCGCATTCGCTTATTTTGTAAGAATCATCGCTTAACTAAGTAAAGACATCATTTCCGTTCCATGTTCTCTCTCCAACTCAACAAAAAACTTACGCTGCAACTGGACGTGTTTGGCAGCCCGTATCAACTTAGATTTTCCCATCTCAACCGAGATTTTTGGACATACCTATGTTTGTTAGCCTGGTTGCACGCAGATGGGCTATGCCCACCTCATACGGAAAATACCCCTCAGCCTAGTCCGGTTGTGAAGCTCAAATCAAGCTTCACAACTCAACCAAGCTGAGTCCATCCCGCAATCCTTCGCGCGGCCCCACCAGCGCACCCCCAGGCCACAGCCCGGCCTCCCCCGCCCTCCTCATTTTCTCTCGACAAGAAAAGAAACAACACATGCTCCTCCCGTGCCCCTCCTCTGACCGTCAGCCGCTGCCGCCCCCTGGCCGCCGGCCGCTGCCGCCCCCTCCCCTAGCTGCCCTGGACGCGGGTCGTCGCCCGCAGCTTCCCATGGAAGCCTCACGCCGCCCCTGGACGTCGCCCGTCGCTGCCCTAGCCGCCCGCCGCCCTTGGATGCCGCCTGGCCGCCGGCCGCCACCACCCCTCCCCTGGCCGTCGTGGACACCGGTCGCCGGCCGCCGCCACCCCCTCCCCTGGCTGCTTGACGCCACCCATCACCTTCGGCGCAACACTGCCACAGGCGGTGCTGCTCCTCACATGCAGATCGAGCTGGAGGCAGCTACAGGAGGACCCGATTGATTTTCTGTCTGTTTTAGGACCTATTTGCAAAAAGGTGTATCTTTTGAAAAAAAACTGCTAGTTAAATACAGAATATTAAATGAGTGTGTATTTTATGGAATATTGAATTAGTCTGTGTAGTTTAACTTCGTTTGAATATTGAATAGTGCTAAAATCAATTGAGGTGGTATCCTCACTATCTCATCTCATACATGTACTACCAAACAACATCTCAGCCCAGCTTAGCTCACCTCATACATGTGCTACCAAACAACATCTTATCTCATCTCAACTTGGTTAGGGTCATCATTTATGAGAAGAGATAGTTATTCTCGGTTCACCCAAGAGAAAGCTGAAACCAAGAGAAAGCTGAAACCACCCATTGTACATGACCTAAGATGGTTAAGTCATGCTCTAAGAGAAAGCTGACATCACTCATTTTACATGACCTAAGATGGTTAAGTCATGATGCAGGTATGCAGTGGGATTTTAGACCGATTGCTTCCATTTGCCGCGTGACTTTGTAGCATTGTCCACACAGTATAAACAAGGTATCGAATGATTTAACGTTTCATGCAAGAGCATGTGCAGATCTATTACCTCAGTTTTTGTTTTTGATATGTAAGGGCAATGACGCGACGCAAACGGACGCCCGCCGTGACCGAAAATGCGTGTGGCATCACCTCCAGCGGCGCGACGTAAAGTGATCGGGCCGGTCCGCGGAGACGCAAACCTGGCACAAATATGCGCCAGGTTTGCGTCTCTGCGGACGCTGCGCGGACCCGCCTGGCAGCGGCACAACTGCTTCGTCTTCCGCGGCATTACTTCCGGGCGGCGCGCTGCAACCTTTGCAGGACCGCGTTAATGACGTGCCTCGGCTTCCGCGAGCGTGCGCAGCTAGTAGGCGTTGCACTGGCAGGCCATTGAAGGCGAGATGGCGTCAGAGCCTCTTAAAGGGACGCTGTCGGCGCCTATTTCCCCGACCAAACCATTGCCAAATCCCACAGTATCCACCACACCGACGCCATGGGGAACAAATGTTGGCCGTTCCGCAAGACGAAGAACGACCAGGAGGCTAGCGGCTCGCGTTCCGGCAAGAAGGCACGGGTCGGCCGGTGATACGTCCATTTTGCATCACTATTTTATATCATAATTTACTGTTATTCATTGATATATTTCATATTTAGAGATGATACTTATGTTATTTCACCTATTTTGCATGTTTCATGATTATTGGAGAATTACTCACCGGTGTCAGGATTCTGCTGGAAAAAGCACCGTCAGGATACAATATTTCTGAAGATCAACAATTAACGGAAAATATACCGAAGCTCCTATTTTTCCAGATGATGGAGCCAGCCAAAAGGGGAGGCCGAGGAGGGCCACCATGGGCCCCCCATAGGCCGGCGCGGCCACCAGGCCTGGCTCGCCGCCATGTGGGGAGGGGGCCCACGACCCCCCTCGGTCATCGCCCTCACTACAAGGAAAAGGCCTATTGCCGGCGCACCAAAAAGGCCTATTGCCGGCGCACTTAGAGCCCGCCGGTGGGAACAGGCCGGTGATAATCGCTTATTGCCGGCGCACCTGTTGGTGCGCCGGTGGTAACTCGCGTTATCCCCGGCGCACCTGTCTTGTTCGCCGGCGGTAGGTTATACAAGAAAACAAAAAAAAATCAAATCTAGATCTAGATCTAGATCTAGCTAATCAGTGGTTGTCGTCTCTGCGCCGGTGTAGGAGGTACAGGAGGTGCAGGATGATGGCGGAAGCTCCCGAGGTCATCGCGTCGGTGTAGGAGGAGGCGGAGTAGGCCGGAGGTGGAGGAGCCCGGAGTAGGTGGGGGAGCCCGGAGTTGATGGAGGTGGCCGCAGTTGGTGGAGGAGGCCGGAGGTGGTGGAGGAGGCTGGACGTGGTGGCGGAGGCCGGACGTGGTGGAGGAGGCCGGAGGTGGTGGAGGAGGCCGGAGGTGTTGGAGGAGGCCGGAGGACGTTGTGGCCGTCGGTGGCCATCGTGGCCGTCGGTGCAGTAAAGGTCGCCGGAGTAGCTCGCTGCAGTAGCTCGATGTAGTAGATGAGGAGGAGGAGGAGGAGGAAAAGAGAAGGAAAATGTGAAAGTGAGGAGCACAGGCAGGTGTGGAGTATATATATATCATAGGTTACTGCCGGCGCACCAAGTAGGGTGGTGCGCCGGGGGTATTTTTTTCTTTTTTTCTCCCAAATCTTAAATCTGAAAAAAGTCCTGTTTCTGTTTTGAATTTGACGAATCCATTTTTTCTCCAAACGGCCGTAGGCCATTGAATTCGAATAGGAAATTTCGAGTAGATCGATTTTGATATAAAAAAGTTTTTCATCGGAGGTCGTATGCAACCGTAAATCCCGTTTTACCGAAAGATGACGCCATTTTGCATAATACATCGAAATTCAAATTTTCAATTTTTTACTAAAACTAGATCACATATTACATGGGCATTTCAAAGGATTTTATTTTTTGAATTTTCTATCATTTTCTATTATTTTTCGAAAACTGAAAAGGCGATTCCCGGGGGGTGGGGGTGGAGAGAAAAATCTAGGCAGCTTACCCCGGCGCACCTCTATGGTGGTGCGCTGGTGGTAAATTGTCTACCACCGGCGCACCACCATAGAGGTGCGCCGGGGGTAAGGTGCCCAAATTTTTACTGTTCAGCCGGATCTCTTCGAATTTTATCCCCGGCGCACTAATTTTTTTGTGCGCCGGCAGTATAGGTCCATCGCCGGCGCGGCGCTTATTTGGTGCGCCGGCAACATGTTCCACCGGCGCATGCCTATGGTGGTGCGCCGGCACCACTTGCGTGCAGCTATAGCCTTTCGCATACTTCATCTCCCAAAAACCCTAAGGTCGGGGGGAACATCGAGGATAGTCATAGCCGCCTCTGCGGGGCGGAAAAACACCAGGGAGAAAAGAGCTCTCCGGCAGGCTGAAATCTGCCGGGGAAATTCCCTCCCGGAGGGGGAAATCGTCGCCATCGTCACCGTCATCGAGCTGGACTTCATTGGGATCATCATCATCATCTCCACCGCCAACACCATCATCTCCACCGCTGCACCTCGTCTCCGCTGTAACATCTAGGGTTGAATCTTGATTATTTCATAGGGGAAACTCTCCCGGTGTTGATTACTCCTTGTTATTGCTGCTATTGAGTGAAACCATTGAACCAAGCTTTATGTTCAGATTGTTATTCATCATCATATCACCTCTGATCATGTTCCATATGATGTCTTGTGAGTAGTTCGTTTAGTTCTTGAGGACATGGGTGAAGTCTAAATGTTAGTAGTGAACTATGTTGAGTAATATTTAATGGTTTGATATTTAAGTTGTGGTGTTATTCTTCTAGTGGTGTCATGTGAACATCGACTACATGATACTTCACCTTTATGGGCCTAGGGGAATGCATTTTGTATTCGTTTGCCAATTGTGGGGTTGCCGGAGTGACAGCAACCTGAACCCCCGTTGGTATATCGATGCATGAGGGATAGCAGGATCTCAGAGTTTAAGGCTGTGGTTAGATTTATCTTAATTACTTTCTTGTATTTGCGGATGCTTGCAAGGGGTTTAATCACAAGTATGTATTAGTCCTAGGAAGGGCGGTGCATTAGTATAGGTTCACCCACATAACACTTATCAAAACAATGAAGATTAATCAACTATATGAAGCGAAAGCACTAGACTAAATTCCCGTGTGTCCTCAAGAACGTTTGGTCATCATAAGTAAACAAACCGGCTTGTCCTTTGTGCTAAAAAGGATTGGGCCACTCGCTGCAATTATTACTCTCGCATTTTACTTACTTGTACTTTATTTATCTGCTATATCAAAACCCCCTGAAAACTTGTCTGTGAGCATTTACAGTGAATCCTTCATCGAAACTGCTTGTCAACACCTTCTGCTCCTCGTTGGGTTCGACACTCTTATTTATAGAAAGTACTACGATACACCCCCTATACTTGTGGGTCATCAAGACTATTTTCTGGCTCCGTTGCCAGGGAGTGGAGCGCTATTGGTAAGTGGAATTGGTAAGGAAAACTTTTACTGTACGTGCTGTTTTTATTTACTGCCTCTGCTATAATTCATTATGGAGAGATCTTCTCTTGAATTCCTATTTGGAAAATCTACTACTACTGCAAAGGTAGTGGATGAGGCGCTAGGTGAGAAAGTGATTCCATATAAAATACCTATGAAAATTATTGAACGTGTTGTGGATAACCGCTACGAAGGGGATGGAACTGTCCATCCTGGAGATCATTTACTGTTTTTACATGAATTATGCGGGTGTTATCACCAGATTTTGGCCAAATCAGGAAGTGGGCCGTAAGGGAGATGGGCTTGGAAGATTACACGTGGAAGATCTCTTAAGCGGCCTTGCACGAAGAGTTTGGCTAGGTTGCCCGTGTATCTTTAATTATAGTAGATTGCATCGTAGATTAAAAGTTAGAGTTTGTCTCGTGCACGGTGGGATTATTCCCACGTTAGAAAGTCCCCTGGACTATAAATATGTATCTAGGGTTTAAGGAATAAACAACAACCAACGTTCAACCAACCAAATCAATCTCGGCGCATCGCCAACTCCTTCGTCTTGAGGGTTTCTACCGGTAAGCAACATGCTGCCTAGATCGCATCTTGCGATCTAGGCAAGCCAAGCTTTATGTTGTTCATGCGTTGCTCGTACTGAAGCCTTTTTGATGGCGAGCAACATAGTTATCATAGATATGTTAGGGTTAGCATTGTTCTTCGTATCACATGCTATCGTAGTGCAACCCTTGCATATCTAGCCGCCCTTACACCTATCTTAGGTGTAGGGGCGGCACCCGCTTGATCATTATTTAGTAGATCTGGTCCGTTACGATTGCTCCTTGTTCTACAAGGATTAGTTTAATATCTGCAATAGTTAAGCCTTACAAAGGGTTGGAGGATCCAGCGGCACGTAGGGTGGCGTTCGCTAGTCCTAGACAGGATGTTCCGGGGATCAACCTCGTGTTGGTTTTTAGGCCTTGTCTAGGATCGGCTTACGATCACCGTTCGTGGCCGCGAGGCCCAATCGTGAGTAGGATGATCCGATTATGCGGTGAAAACCCTAAATCGTCGTAGATCTCATTAGCTTTATCTTGATCAAGCAGGACCACCATATATTCGTGCACCTCGTACGAATCATGGGTGGATCGGCTCCTTGAGCCGATTCACAGGATAACTCGAGAGCCGATCGAGGCTCATATTTAATGTTTACGTGTATGCCATGCAGGAAACTAAGCGAGGCATCTCCATCACCTTCCCGACCAGGTATAGGTCGGGTGGCACGCCCTGCAATCAGCATCGGACGTGTGACCGAGAAGGCTTTGCGGGCCGTCGCTCGGAGGGACCAGGGCCAGCCGCAGCCCTAAGTTGTTCCCGGCTCTACTGTGTTGCCCGTCGCTGCCCGCCGATGGGTTTTGACCGCAACACATTCTGGCACGCCCGGTGGGACCATCGTCTACATCAACCACATCGCCATCTACATCTGAGATGGCGGACGGCACGCCAGTCACGTACGAGGATCTGACCGACGAGCTCAAGAAGAAGTATGACGAGGTCAAAACCATCCTCGAAGCCGACCTCATCGGCTCTTTTCACAGAACCCGTTCACATGGCATCAGGTGGAAGGGGTTCTCGCCTGATGGTGCACTCGATGGGATAGACCTCTCTGCCCCGTCAGAAGAACGCACCAGGTCCCTGCGGCAGGAGATCAACTTCTTGGTGGCTCACTCGCTACATCGCCACTCTGAGAACCTGGTAAACACGTTGGAGCGTGTAGCTCTTCGGGTGATCCAGGAGATCATGAGGCACCAGTACTCGCCGTCAGGACCAGCTCTCGGGACGCATCAAGGAGAGTTGCCACTCCAGTCCCATCCACCGCTGCCATTTGCGTTGGCAGCACCAGAAGTGCCGAATTCACCGGCATTCGTCGTCTACAAGATCGGTGGTGACCCTAGTGACTACCAGTTCTTGCTTGAGGCGCCTAAGGAGATCCCTCACGGGTACGCGTGCACGTATGTGCCGGATTGCGGTAACTGGGCGCTCACGAACCAGGCCACAACATCAGGGACTTCTGGGAAAACAGGAGGAACGTCAGCGACAGATCTTGAGAAGCAGACGTGGCTAACTAAGTACGCCACCCCGACGAACCTCCAGAGCTCAGCTCCTGCAGTTGGCTCAGAGCTGGAAAAGCAAACATGGCTGGCTAAGTACGCCACCCCGGCGAATCTTCAGAGTTCAACTCCTGCAGCCAGCACAGCGGATCAGATCAGTACCATACTGAGAGACCAGTTCGGCATGGTGCCGAAAAGGAGGGCAATCGGCTATTCCAAGCCGTACCCCGACGAGTACGAATTGATCCCGCTACCACCTAAATATCGGCTCCCCGATTTCTCCAAATTCAGTGGATCAGATGGTTCCAGCTCCATCGAGCACGTAGGCCGATATTTGGCACAGCTAGGACCGGCCTCAGTGTCGGATCAACTACGCGTAAGGTTCTTCTCACAGTCCCTCACGGGATCGGCTTTCGGGTGGTACACCTCGTTGCCACCAGACTCCATCCGGACTTGGAAGCAGTTGGAAGAACAGTTCCATATGCGGTACCATTCGGAGGCTTCCGAGTCCGGCATTGCCGATCTAGCACAACTACGTCAGAAGCGTGGAGAAACTGTGACAGAATACATCCAGCGCTTCAGGAATCTTAGGAACCGATGTTATTCGGTTCGTATAACTGAAAAGGAAGCAGTCGAGTTGGCAGTAGCGGGCCTTGCAGCACCGCTCAAGGACATGGCCTCCCAAGCAGACTACCCCTCACTGGCGCATATGGTTCAGAAACTGTCAGCATATGAACAGCGCCACCCGGACCTGTACCAGGACAAGTTCAAGCGTGCAGTAGTCCTGGTCGAGGCAGAGGAAGACGAAGTTTCTGCGGGAGATCAAGAGGTAGCAGTGGCTGAATGGACTCGGGGGGCAACCCCCGTGTCCTGCAAATGGGTAAAGCCACCAGGTCCGCCCAGGGGGTTTGATTTTGACGTGACCAAGACTGAACAAATCTTCGACCTCCTACTCAAGGAAAAGCAGTTGAAGATACCCGAAGGTCTCAAATTCCCCACGGTACAGGAGCTGAACGGAAAGCCATACTGCAAATGGCATAACTCGCTCTCCCATGCCACCAACGACTGCAGGGTTTGGCGTCAGCAGATCCAAATGGCGATAGAACAAGGACGTCTGATTTTCAACCAGTACGCCATGAAGGTCGACACCCAACCCTTCCCCGCCGTTAACATGGTGGAATACACTTACCCTGAAGGTTGCCAGCCAGGATCCTCGTTCAGCATCAACATGGTAGGACCTGGGCACCACTCTGGCAAGGATGGAGACGAGGGCAGTTGCTCTCATAGCAAGGACACAGAGGAGGCCGCTCCACGCGATTGGCTCCGTCATGATGGCAAGCGCTACGTCACAGAGGGAGAAGTGAAGAACATAAGATATCAGCGACCCTCTCTGATCACCTCCTCAACAAGTATGTGAGTCAGTATGACCAACGCCGACGATCCAGCGATGATGATGAAAGAGATCGTCTGGCTAGAGAAGCCAGAAGACATCGTCGGCACGGTCGCGATGAGGAGGAGCACGAGCGCCGTGCCAAAGAAAAATCAGGGGAGCAAGACGACAACGATAGGCACTGGGACTGCCCCTTCTTCAGACACTGCTGGGATTCAGGAATGAGCCGATTGCCCACAATTGGCAATTGCCCAGAATGCAACCGGAAGAAGAAGGAGGCAGCCAACGTGTCTGTGTTCAAGCGCCTAGGGCCTCTCCCGCCACAAAGCAAACGCGCTGAGTCACCTCGTTGGGAGGATCTCGAGGATTCAGAAGACGAGGGAGAAGAAGAAGAAGACAGGTACCACCGGCCAAGGTGGTGCCCTGATGGACTCAGCCGTTCACAAAAGCGCAGGGTTCAGCGATTGCGCGGCCTAGAGGAAGCCGAAAGGTTATACTTGCATACGTTAAGGAAGGCACGACCTGATCTGGCGGCGAAAGTTCAGCGAACCCTGGACGAAGAGGGTCGTCCACGGAAAATGGAGTGGCGCCCCAAGCAAAGGAAAGCCGATGATGAAACATCGGCTGGCACAAACATGGTGCTCGTCCTTCCGACGGAGCTTAGTGCTCCACGATTACACGATGCACTCGAGGTGGACGACAGCAAGCGCATAAAGTCAGAGGTTGGGCTGGTTTTATCCACCAGCCTGACTGAGTAGCAAGGACAAACCGATGAGAAAACGGGGCGAGGCTGATCCTTGTGATCGGCCCCAAAAATCTATGAAGGGACATTACAGAACCTTCAGTCAGCGCTTCAATCAACATGGCGGCCGATTCCAGCAATCGGCCAAAATTATCTTCACCACATGTTCGGCTTGTGTTCAACATCGATCTACTGGGCAGCGGTCACGTCAGCGGATGAAATTCAACACGAATCCTCGCGGAGCCGACGTGCAAGTACAGTGCCTTGGCTAAACCACAAAGCCGATATCTGCAGTCACCTGACAGATTCGGCTCGGGGGGCACCTAAACACGATGAACATGTGAACATGTGCAGGAGAACATGTGTGCAGAAAATATTGGGGCCGATTAGGGAAAATCGGCCAGTAAAAAAAAAATTTTACAGCCGATGCGAGGGCATCGACTTTAGAACTAAGAAGCAAAGCCGATGCACAGCCATCGACTCTAGAACAATTACACGGGACCTACCAGCTATGTGCTCAGGGCTCACATTGTCGCCAAGATGGTCAACCCTTTGCGTCAGTTAAGCTGTTGGTGTCATCAGCGCTCAGTGGAAGGAAACTGATCAATGGGGGCAAGTCTGGCTGATTCTTCATGGTGGCTATCTCGGATTACCAGATTACCTAAGGTCAGAGCCTTTTGTTTGAGCTGTGCATCCATGCCGGTATTCTCGCCTCGATTGAGGCTCGGGGGGCAGCTCGCCCTAAAATGTCTTTGTTTTGGAGAGCTGATTTCGTTTGGAATCGGCTGGTTCCATATTGATCATTTGGAAGCCAATGGTAACATGTTTGGCTGATTCATCACTATTCTCGCCTTGGGTGAGGCTTGGGGGGCAACTCGCCTGAAAGTTTCTTGGCTCTGGAGAGCAAATTTGGTTGGAATCGGCTGGCTCTCCATCGCAACTGTTCTGAAAAGGGGTGCTTTGTTACAGAGGTATCAGCTTTAGTATCCAAGCTGACTCAGCGACAGTTCCAGGGCCCTTGTAAAGACACCTGCTCAAGACTAAACCCACGGCTTACTGCGATCGGCAGTATTATCGTCATCGGTAAGACTGGCTAATTTGGAGGGATGACTGAATTGACCTGTCTCGCAGATTATCGTGAAGGACCGATGCGTTTCCATCAGGCATTGAACATTGATTGGGCTAACGGTCGACAAAGTCAGATGAGGGAAAATCGGCTGAATCAGCATACAGGACATCGGCAAAATCAAAAGAAGTTTTCATTGATAATAAAATTTCTTACAAGGAGAAGCCGATTGTTCAACAAAGGGAACGGATTACTACTACCAACCCTATGCTAGTAAATCCCTACTCTAAGGGCTGTTGCTGTCTTCGCCGTCGCTGAGGTAGCTGTCGCCATTGCTGCTATCGGCGAGTTCCTCGTTGCTGCTACTGTGACCTTCAGCAGAGGCCTCTTCCTCGTCATCATCATTGTCCTCGTCTGACCAAGCCCAGCCCCGGATACGCTTTGGTGGTGGTTCGTCGGAGGAGGTGTCGTCCTCCTGTTCCTTGTTCAGGTCGGAGGAGACGGCTTCTTCTTCGTCGTCCTCTTCTTCTTTGGTGACGGAGGTGAATTTACCCCGGAAGGGAGGGTCGTCGTAGTCGCTCTCCGCCTCCAGTACTCCGTCAACCAGGTACCGGAGGTCATCTTCCCCGTCGGTTAGGGGCATGGCCCCATCTGACCAGACAAGGTCTTCACCCTCCGGCACGTAGTCGAAGTCCCACTCCCGCTTGTCCCAATGTTTGGGAGCCCGGCGATTGTACGCCTCCATCTGGTTGTGCTCTGGAACCAATTCGCTTGAGGAAGAGGATTGGAGAGAGACGGAAGAGGAGGAAGAAGACGACATGGCTGAGGAAGAAGAGGGTTTTTTTGGTGCCGATAGCTAGAACAGAGGAAGGGGATGAAGAGGGCTAATCGATCGGCACGGCTAAATAATGAGAAATCTGATGGAAATTTAATGCTATTGCAGTTTCCGAGGAGGTGGTGCTAAAGCTATCGAATTGTGCAGAGAAGCTGAAAAGACAGGGCATCATGATGAAGAATACTGCGATAGTTCTGCTCTGCCACGACATGACCCTTCGAAGAAAAAATAGAGTGGTTTTGAAATTATCATTACCAAAACCAGGGGGCATGTGTTATCACCAGATTTTGGCCAAATCTGGAAGTGGGCCGTAAGGGAGATGGGCTTGGAAGATTACACGTGGAAGATCTCTGAAGCGGCCTTGCACGAAGAGTTTGGGCTAGGTTGCCCGTGTATCTTTAATTATAGTAGATTGCATCGTAGATTAAAAGTTAGAGTTTGTCTCGTGCACGGTGGGATTATTCCCACGTTAGAAAGTCCCCTGGACTATAAATATGTATCTAGGGTTTATGGAATAAACAACAACCAATGTTCAACCAACCAAATCAATCTCGGCGCATCGCCAACTCCTTCGTCTTGAGGGTTTCTACCGGTAAGCAACATGCTGCCTAGATCGCATCTTGCGATCTAGGCAGCACAAGCTTTATGTTGTTCATGTGTTGCTCGTACTGAAGCCTTTTTGATGGCGAGCAACGTAGTTATCATAGATATGTTAGGGTTAGCATTGTTCTTCGTATCACATGCTATCGTAGTGCAACCCTTGCATATCTAGCCGCCCTTACACCTATCTTAGGTGTAGGGGCGGCACCCCGCTTGATCATTATTTAGTAGATCTGGTCCGTTACGATTGCTCCTTGTTCTACAAGGATTAGTTTAATATCTGCAATAGTTAGGCCTTACAAAGGGTTGGAGGATCCAGCGGCACGTAGGGTGGCGTTCGCTAGTCCTAGACAGGATGTTCCGGGGATCAACCTCGTGTTGGTTTTTAGGCCTTGTCTAGGATCGGCTTACGATCACCGTGCGTGGCCGCGAGGCCCAATCGTGAGTAGGATGATCCGATTATGCGTTGAAAACCCTAAATCGTCGTAGATCTCATTAGCTTTATCTTGATCAAGCAGGACCACCATATATTCGTGCACCTCGTACGAATCATGGGTGGATCGGCTCCTTGAGCCGATTCACAGGATAACCTCGAGAGCCGATCGAGGCTCGTATTTAATGTTTACGTGTATGCCATGCAGGAAACTAAGCGAGGCATCTCCATCACCTTCCCGACCAGTGTATAGGTCAGGTGGCTCGCCCTTGCAATCAGCATCGGACGTGTGACCAGAAGGCTTTGCGGGCCGTCGCTCGGAGGGACCAGGGCCAGCCGCAGCCCTAAGTTGTTCCCGGCTCTACTGTGTTACCCGTCGCTGCCCGCCGGTGGGTTTTGACCGCAACAGCGGGTTATTCAAGTGTGCAGGTATTTCTATGGATGAAGTTAGGAAGAAACCATTCTCTATGTCGTTGTCTGGTAAAGTGGCGCATTGGTATAAATTGCTGAAGAATGGGAATTCTCTTGATTGGAAGGATATTGTGCCTCTATTTTATTCTAAATTTTATCCTCCAAGTGAAATTCACAAAGACCGAAACCGCATATATAATTTCTGGCCTCATGATGGAGAGAGTATTGCCCAAGCATGGGGGAGATTGAAGTCTTTAATGTTCAAATGCCCCATTCATGAGCTTCCTGGTAATATCATCATTGATAATTTCTATGCAGGACTTTTTTTTCAAGATAAAACCTTGCTGGATACTACTTGCTCTGGATCATTCACACACAACAAAGAAGAGTTTAAATGGGACCTTCTTGATCGGATTCAGGAGAATACTGAAGGATGGGAGAACGACAAAGGTAGAGAGTCGGGTATAAATTATGATTATGAATGCATTGAAACTTTTATGCATACTGATAAATTTCGAAATATGAGTGCTACTTATGGTCTTGACTCTCAAGTTGTTGCAAATTTTTCTAAAGCTTTAGCCTCTCATTTTGAATTGCCTAGGAAGAATTTTGATAAGTATCATGAACCGTACAAAGATAAAACTGATTCACCTATAGGTAAATGTATTGAAGTTAAAACTGTTGATCACATTCTTCCTGAAGCTTATATTGAAAAAATTCCTTTTCCTGCTAAAATGAAACAGTATTCTGTTATAACTAGTGTGGTTAACAAAAGTGCAAGGAAACCTATAGAACCTGAGGAGCAAATAAATGTAGAACCTGTTGTTGCAATAATTAAAGACCTTGTGACTGAAAATGTAGAAGATGGTCACATCATTTTCTATGAAGATGCTTCTAATATTGTTTCACATCCTAGTAAGTCTAGGAAAGCTAGCGTTCCTATGCTCTCTGTTAAATTGGTGATCATTGTTATTATGGTTTATGTGATATTGGTGCTAGTTCTAGTGCCATTCCTTATGAGCTTTACGTGGAAATCATGCATGAAATTGGTTCTTGTGAACTTGAAGATATTGATGTGGTTATTCGGCTAGCTAATAGAGAAACTATCTCTCCTATTGGTATTGTTCGAGATGTGGAAGTTCTATGTGGTAAGATTAAGTATCCTGCTGACTTTTTGGTGCTTGGTTCTGCTGCTAGTAAGACTTGTCCTATCATATTTGGTAGACCTTTTCTAAATACTTGTGGAGCTATTATAGATTGCAAGAAAGAGAAAATTATGACTAAATTTGCTGGTGAATCTTATGAGTTTAATTTCTCTAAATTTGCCAAAGTTCCTTATGAAGCTGAATTGCCTAATGATGATTTTAGAGTTGAACATCTTGCATCTATTGCTCTTGCTCCTAATAATCCTTTGCAGCAATATTTGGAGGATCATGAGAGTGAAGTCTTTAGGGAAGAAAGGAATGAGCTTGATGAAATTTTCCTTCGTCAACCCATTCTTAAACATGACTTACCGGTCGAAGATCTAGGTACAACACCACCACCAAAGGAAGATCCTGTTTTTGATTTGAAACCGTTACCTGATAATCTTAAGTATGCTTATATTGATGATAAGAAAACATATCCTGTTATTATTAGCGCTAAGCTTTCAGATTTTGAGGAAGAAAGACTATTGGAAATATTGAAGAAACACCGAGGAGCTATTGGTTACACTCTTGATGAATTGAAGGGGATATCTCCCTCTATTTGCCAACATGCCATCAACATGGAAGATGATGCAAAGCCTGTTGTTGAACATCGACGTCGTCTAATTCCTAAGATGAAGGATGTGGTAAGGAATCGGGTATTAAAACTTCTTGAAGCTGGTATTATATATCATATTGCCGATAGTAGATGGGTTAGTCCCGTGCATTGTGTTCCTAAGAAAGGAGGAATAACTCGTTGTACCTAATGATAATGATGAGCTCATCCCTCAAAGAGTAGTTGTAGGGTATAGAATGTGCATTGATTTTTGAAAGGTTAATAAAGTTACTAAGAAAGATCATTACCCTTTACCTTTTATTGATCAAATGTTAGAAAGGTTATCTAAAAATACTCATTTCTGCTTTCTTGATGGTTATTCTGGGTTTTCACAAATTGTTGTTAGAACTAAAGATCAAGAGAAAACCACTTTCACTTGTCCCTATGGAACTTATGCTTATAGGCGTATGCCTTTTGGTTTATGTAATGCTCCTCGCTACTTTTCAAAGATGCATGTCTGCTATTTTTCATGGCTTTTGTGAAAAGATTGTAGAGGTATTCATGGACGATTTTTCTGTCTACGGGAATTCTTTTGATAATTGTTTGCGAAATCTTGATAAAGTTTTGTAGAGATGTGAAGAAACTAATCTTGTTCTTAATTGGGAGAAATGCCACTTTGTGGTTAATGAAGGAATTGTATTGGGACATAAAATTTCTGAGAGAGGTATTGAAGTTGATAGAGCTAAAGTTGAAGCAATTGAGAAGATGCCCTATCCTAGGGATGTTAAAGGTATTCGTAGTGTTCTTGGTCATGTCTGGTTTTTATAGGAGATTTATTAAAGATTTCTCTAAAATTTCAAAGCCTCTTACTAATCTTCTTCAAAAAGATGTACCTTTTGTTTTTGATGATGATTGTAAGGAAGCTTTTGAAACTCTAAAGAAAGCCTTAACAACTGCTCCTGTAGTTGAACCTCCCGATTGGAATTTACCTTTTGAAATTATGTGTGATGCTAGTGATTTTGCTGTAGGTGCTGTTCTTGGACAACAAGTAGATAAAAAATTGATTGTTATCCATTATGCTAGTAAGACTCTTGATGCTGCCCAAAGAAATTATGCTACAACTGAAAAAGAGCTATTAGCTGTAGTTTTTGCTTGTGACAAGTTTAGACCTTATATTGTTGACTCAAAAGTTAAGTTCATACTGATCATGCTGCAATTAGGTACCTTATGGAAAAGAAAGATGCTAAGCCAAGGCTTATTAGATGGGTGCTTCTTTTGCAAGAATTTGATTTACATATTGTAGATAGGAAAGGTGTTGATAATCCTGTTGCTGATAATTTGTCTAGATTGGAAAATATAGCTTATGATCATGTTCCTGTTAATGATAGTTTTCCAAATGAACAATTGGCTGTAATAAAGGTGAGCTCGCAAGATAGTCCTTGGTATGCTGATTATGCTAATTTTATTGTTTCCAAGTACTTGCCTCCAACCTTTTCAGCTCAGCAAAGGAGGAAATTATTTTATGACTTGAGGCATTATTTTTGGGATGACCCACACTTATATAAAGAAGGCGTGGATGGTATTATGCGAAGATGTGTCCCCGAATATGAACAACAAGAGATATTGAGTAAGTGTCATGGTAGTGTTTATGGAGGACATAACGCTGGAGATAGAACCGCGCAAAAGGTTCTACAGTCGGGATTTTATTGGCCAACTCTCTTTAAAGATGCAAGCAAGTTTATTTTATCTTGTGATGAATGTCAAAGAGTTGGTAATATCTCTAGACGCAATGAAATTCCTATGAATTATACTCTTGTTATTGAACCATTTGATTGTTGGGGATTTGATTTCATGGGTCCTTTCCCTTCTTCAGAAGGTAACACTCATATACTTGTTGCTGTTGATTATGTTACTAAATGGGTGGAAGCCATACCCACAAAAAGTGCTGATGGTGAGACCTCTTTAAAAATGCTTTTAGATGTTATCTTTCCTAGGTTTGGAGTACCCAGATATCTTATGACTGATGGAGGTTCTCATTTTATTCATGGTGGTTTTAGAAAAACTCTTGCTAGATATGGTATTAATCATAGAATTGCTTCAGCTTATCATCCTCAGACTAGTGGGCAAGTAGAATTATCAAATAGATAAATTAAATCTATCTTGCAAAAGACTGTTAATAAATCTAGAAAAAATTGGGCTAGTAAGTTAAAGGAAGCGTTGTGGGCTTATAGAACTGCTTATAAAAATCCTATGGGTATGTCTCCTTATAAAATGGTTTATGGAAAGGCTTGTCATTTACCTTTAGAACTAGAGCACAAAGCTTATTGGGCTGTAAGAGAACTTAATAAAGATTCTAAACTTGCCGGTAAGAAAAGGTTGCTACAATTGAGTTCTTTAGATGAATGGAGAAGTGAAGCTTATGAAAATGCAAAACTTTTTAAGGAGAAAGTTAAAAAATGGCATGATAGAAGAATTATTAAAAGATAATTTAATGTTGGAGATAAAGTCCTATTGTATCGGTCTCGTCTCAGATTTTTTGCAGGAAAATTACTCTCAAAATGGGAAGGACCATATGTCATTGTGGAGGTGTATCATTCAGGGGCAATAAAAATCGCTTCGCTGAAGGATGATGCCACACAAGTGGTGAATGGACAAAGACTCAAACATTATATTTCTGGAGATTCTTATAATGAAGATGTTGATGTTATTCGAGTGGTGACTCCGGAAACCTTCATCAAAGATCAAATTGATAGTTCTGTAGAGTTCGACTTCGAATAGGTTACAGTTTTGGTAGTAAAAAGTACGCGTTTAACTTTCTGAACAATATTTTTGCTGTTTTCGGGAAATATGAAAAATTACGAGATCGAATCGGAGTGGAGGAGACGCACGAGGGCGCGTCCCCACGTGGTGGCACAGGCCCCACCCTGGCCGCGTCGCCATATGGGGACGGCTCCTCGGTGTCCCTCTCCCACTCGTGTTCGACCTGGTACTTTCCTTTTGTCGTGAAAATTCTTGCTATATAATCCCCCGGACCCTCCGAGGTCCGTATATCGTCTTCTCGTCGTGTTTTGTTTCGAGCTGTTTTCTGCCAGGATCTGTTTTTGATCTAGAGCCACCATGTCTTCGTCGGGAACTCCGAAGGACAGCTTCTTTGAGAACGTCTTCAACCCGTACATGAACGAGCTGAAGATGCATCCCAAGGAATTGCTGCTCGTAGATGGAGAGTTGCAGATAGAAGATGTCCGAGGTCCTATAGGAGAAGGAAGCTTGGAGGACAGGATGGAGAAACTAGAACAGGAGGTCTTCGCCTACAAGAAGATGGATGAACATGAAGTGGACATCTTCCATAGAATTGTGTCCGAACTTATTGATGAACACAAGAAGGAGACTACAAAGCTGTGGGACGATATCCTCTCACTTCACAACACTACCAACCAACTTCAAGCGCAACTTTATGATGTTCGTAATCAAAACTGTGAGTATGAAAACAGGTTTAAACACATAAGCTATGCTGCCGGTTTCAGTATTCCCGAGACCAAGACGTCGTTTATTGATGGAGAGCCTCTTCCTTGGAAGTCTCGATGACTGGAAGAATTTACTACCATCACCACCGAAGGAGTAATTCATCATTGGTATTGGCATCCCCTTGGCTTGTTCCAAGCTTGGGGGAGTGCCGCGGTATCACATCATCACTATCTTTTACCTTTTTACTATCAAGTAGTGTCATATCATGAGTAGGGAAGTTATCATATAAGATGGTTTGCAGTGTGGAAGTATCTCTCTTTTTAGTTGGTTATCTATGTATCCCTTGGTGTGAGTTATCGCTATGGAATATTAATGAGAAGTTTTATCATTTAATTTTTGCACATCTTATTTTAGTTTGCAATTTCTATTATATGATTGATCTTGTTGTTAGTATTGATATCACTTTGGGAGCATCAAGTAAATCTATTTGGTTTTGGCAAACTTAGCATTGGTCAATAGCAACAATACTTTGAGGCTTAAGTAGAAAAGAGGTAAGTACATGTAGATATATTATTTCATTATCTTTCTTTCTTGTTAGCTAATGAGCTTAGTATTCTGAAGTTAAAATTGTTTGTGCTTACAAGGAAGATGCATGATTGTTTCTATCACATGTATATTTGTTTGTTTCCCTCAAATCTTAAGCTTGCTAACCAACCTTGCTAGCCAAAGACCTGTACTGAGATGGAATGCTTCTCGTGCATCCAAAACCTTAAACCAAACCCATGCTATTTGTGTCCACCATAACTACCTATTATGTGGTATTTTGTACCACTCCAAGTAAATATTTCATGTGCTACCTTTAAAACAATTCAAAAGTTATTATCTCTTAATTGTGTCAATGTTTTATAGCTCATGAGGAAGTATATGGTGTTTTATCTTTCAATCTTGTTGGGCAGACTTTCACCAATGGACTAGTGGCATATACATCCGCTTATCCAATAATTTTGTAAAAAGAGCCCGCAACGGGGTTCCCAGCCCCAATTAATAACTGTCATTAATAATTCTCTTCACATGCTTTGCCCTGATTTATCAGTAAGCAACTTAATTTTGCAATAGACACTCCTCCATGGTATGTGAAATGTTGGAAGGCACCCGAGGTTCGGTTAGCCATGGCTTGTGAAACAAAAGGTTGGGAGGAGTGTCATCCATAAATAAAACTAAAGTACATGTGTAAACAAAAGAGAAGAGGGATGATCTACCTTGCTGGTAGAGATAACGTCCTTCATGGGAGCCACTCTTTGAAAGTCTATTTGACAAGGGGGTTAAAGTGCCCACTACCATTCGTTGACAACAACAAACACCTCTCAAAACTTTACTTTTATGCTCTCTATATGATTTCAAAACTTAAAAAGCTCTAGCACATGATTTAATCCCTGCTTCCCTCTGCGAAGGGCCCATTTTGCATCACTATTTTATATCATAATTTACTGTTATTCATTGATATATTTCATATTTAGAGATGATACTTATGTTATTTCACCTATTTTGCATGTTTCATGATTATTGGAGAATTACTCACCGGAGTCAGGATTCTGCTGGAAAAAGCACCGTCAGGATACAATATTTCTGAAGATCAACAATTGACGGAAATATACCGAAGCTCCTATTTTTCCAGATGATGGAGCCAGCCAAAAGGGGAGGCCGAGGAGGGCCACCATGGCCCCCCCCCATAGGCCGGCGCGGCCACCAGGCCTGGCGCGCCGCCAAGTGGGGAGGGGTCCCACGACCCCCTCGGCCATCGCCCTTTCGCGTACTTCATCTCCCAGAAACCCTAAGGTCGGGGGGAACATCGAGGATAGTCACAGCCGCCTCTGCGGGGCGGAAAAACACCAGGGAGAAAAGAGCTCTCCGGCGGGCTGAAATCTGCCGCGGAAATTCCCTCCCGGAGGGGGAAATCATCGCCATCGTCACCGTCATCGAGCTGGACTTCATTGGGATCATCATCATCATCATCTCCACCTCCGACACCATCATCTCCACCGCTGCACCTCGTCTCCGCTGTAACATCTAGGGTTGAATCTTGATTATTTCATAGGGGAAACTCTCCCGGTGTTGATTACTCCTTGTTATTGCTGCTATTGAGTGAAACCATTGAACCAAGCTTTATGTTCAGATTGTTATTCATCATCATATCACCTCTGATCATGTTCAATATGATGTCTTGTGAGTAGTTCGTTTAGTTCTTGAGGACATGGGTGAAGTCTAAATGTTAGTAGTGAACTATGTTGAGTAATATTTAATGGTTTGATATTTAAGTTGTGGTGTTATTCTTCTAGTGGTGTCATGTGAACGTCGACTACATGATACTTCACCTTTATGGGCCTAGGGGAATGCATCTTGTATTCGTTTGCCAATTGTGGGGTTGCCGGAGTGACAGCAACCCGAACCCCCGTTGGTATATCGATGCATGAGGGATAGCAGGATCTCGTAGTTTAAGGCTGTGGTTAGATTTATCTTAATTACTTTCTTGTATTTGCGGATGCTTGCAAGGGGTTTAATCACAAGTATGTATTAGTCCTAGGAAGGGTGGTGCATTAGTATAGGTTCACCCACACAACACTTATCAAAACAATGAAGATTAATCAACTATATGAAGCGAAAGCACTAGACTAAATTCCCGTGTGTCCTCAAGAACGTTTGGTCATCATAAGTAAACAAAACGGCTTGTCCTTTGTGCTAAAAAGGATTGGGCCACTCGCTGCAATTATTACTCTCGCATTTTACTTACTTGTACTTTATTTATCTGCTATATCAAAACCCCCTGAAAACTTGTCTGTGAGCATTTACAGTGAATCCTTCATCGAAACTGCTTGTCAACACCTTCTGCTCCTCGTTGGGTTCGACACTCTTATTTATAGAAAGTACTACGATACACCCCCTATACTTGTGGGTCATCAAGACTATTTTCTGGCGCCGTTGCCAGGGAGTGGAGCGCTATTGGTAAGTGGAATTGGTAAGGAAAACTTTTACTGTACGTGCTGTTTTCATTTCTGCCTGCTGCTATAATTCATTATGGAGAGATCTTCTCTTGAATTCCTATTTGGAAAATCTACTACTACTGCAAAGGTAGTGGATGAGGCGCCAGGTGAGAAAGTGATTCCATATAAAATACCTATGAAAATTATTGAACGTGTTGTGGATAACCGCTACGAAGGGGATGGAACTGTCCATCCTGGAGATCATTTACTGTTTTTACATGAATTATGCGGGTTATTCAAGTGTGCAGGTATTTCTATGGATGAAGTTAGGAAGAAACCATTCTCTATGTCGTTGTCTGGTAAAGCGGCGCATTGGTATAAATTGCTGAAGAATGGGAATTCTCTTGATTGGAAGGATATTGTGCCTCTATTTTATTCTAAATTTTATCCTCCAAGTGAAATTCACAAAGACCGAAACCGCATATATAATTTCTGGCCTCATGATGGAGAGAGTATTGCCCAAGCATGGGGGAGATTGAAGTCTTTAATGTTCAAATGCCCCATTCATGAGCTTCCTGGTAATATCATCATTGATAATTTCTATGTAGGACTTTTTTTTCAAGATAAAACCTTGCTGGATACTACTTGCTCTGGATCATTCACACACAACAAAGAAGAGTTTAAATGGGACCTTCTTGATCGGATTCAGGAGAATACCGAAGGATGGGAGAACGACAAAGGTAGAGAGTCGGGTATAAATTATGATTATGAATGCATTGAAACTTTTATGGATACTGATAAATTTCGAAATATGAGTGCTACTTATGGTCTTGACTCTCAAGTTGTTGCAAATTTTTCTAAAGCTTTAGCCTCTCATTTTGAATTGCCTAGGAAGAATTTTGATAAGTATCATGAACCGTACAAAGATAAAACTGATTCACCTATAGGTAAATGTATTGAAGTTAAAACTGTTGATCACATTCTTCCTGAAGCTTATATTGAAAAAATTCCTTTTCCTGCTAAAATGAAACAGTATTCTGTTATAACTAGTGTGGTTAACAAAAGTGCAAGGAAACCTATAGAACCGGAGGAGCAAATAAATGTAGAACCTGCTGTTGCAATAATTAAAGACATTGTGACTGAAAATGTAGAAGATGGTCACATCATTTTCTCGTGAAGATGCTTCTAATATTGTTTCACATCCTAGTAAGTCTAGGAAAGCTAGCGTTCCTATGCTCTCGTTAAATTGGTGATCATTGTTATTATGGTTTATGTGATATTGGTGCTAGTTCTAGTGCCATTCCTTATGAGCTTTACGTGGAAATCATGCATGAAATTGGTTCTTGTGAACTTGAAGATATTGATGTGGTTATTCGGCTAGCTAATAGAGAAACTATCTCTCCTATTGGTATTGTTCGAGATGTGGAAGTTCTATGTGGTAAGATTAAGTATCCTGCTGACTTTTTGGTGCTTGGTTCTGCTGCTAGTAAGACTTGTCCTATCATATTTGGTAGACCTTTTCTAAATACTTGTGGAGCTATTATAGATTGCAAGAAAGAGAAAATTGTGACTAAATTTGCTGGTGAATCTTATGAGTTTAATTTCTCTAAATTTTCCAAAGTTCCTTATGAAGCTGAATTGCCTAATGATGATTTTAGAGTTGAACATCTTGCATCTATTGCTCTTGCTCCTAATAATCCTTTGCAACAATATTTGGAGGATCATGAGAGTGAAGTCTTTAGGGAAGAAAGGAATGAGCTTGATGAAATTTTCCTTTGTCAACCCATTCTTAAACATGACTTACCGGTCGAACATCTAGGTACAACACCACCACCAAAGGAAGATCCTGATTTTGATTTGAAACCGTTACCTAATAATCTTAAGTATGCTTATATTGATGATAAGAAAACATATCCTGTTATTATTAGCGCTAAGCTTTCAGATTTTGAGGAAGAAAGACTATTGGAAATATTGAAGAAACACCGAGGAGCTATTGGTTACACTCTTGATGAATTGAAGGGGATTTCTCCCTCTATTTGCCAACATGCCATCAACATGGAAGATGATGCAAAGCCTGTTGTTGAACATCAGCGTCGTCTAATTCCTAAGATGAAGGATGTGGTAAGGAATCAGGTATTAAAACTTCTTGAAGCTGTTATTATATATCATATTGCTGATAGTAGATGGGTTAGTCCTGTGCATTGTGTTCCTAAGAAAGGTGGAATAACTGTTGTACCTAATGATAATGATGAGCTCATCCCTCAAAGAGTAGTTGTAGGGTATAGAATGTGCATTGATTTTCGAAAGGTTAATAAAGTTACTAAGAAAGATCATTACCCTTTACCTTTTATTGATCAAATGTTAGAAAGGTTATTTAAAAATACTCATTTCTGATTTCTTGATGGTTATTCTGGGTTTTCACAAATTGTTGTTAGAACTAAAGATCAAGAGAAAACCACTTTCACTTGTCCCTATGGAACTTATGCTTATAGGCGTATGCCTTTTGGTTTATGTAATGCTCCTGCTACTTTTCAAAGATGCATGTCTGCTATTTTTCATGGCTTTTGTGAAAAGATTGTAGAGGTATTCATGAACGATTTTTCTGTCTACGGGAATTCTTTTGATAATTTTTTGCGAAATCTTGATAAAGTTTTGTAGAGATGTGAAGAAACTAACCTTGTTCTTAATTGGGAGAAATGCCACTTTGTGGTTAATGAAGGAATTGTATTGGGACATAAAATTTCTGAGAGAGGTATTGAAGTTGATAGAGCTAAAGTTGAAGCAATTGAGAAGATGCCCTATCCTAGGGATGTTAAAGGTATTCGTAGTGTTCTTGGTCATGCTGGTTTTTATAGGAGATTTATTAAAGATTTCTCTAAAATTTCAAAGCCTCTTACTAATCTTCTTCAAAAAGATGTACCTTTTGTTTTTGATGATGATTGTAAGGAAGCTTTTGAAACTCTAAAGAAAGCCTTAACAACTGCTCCTGTAGTTGAACCTCCTGATTGGAATTTACCTTTTGAAATTATGTGTGATGCTAGTGATTTTGCTGTAGGTGCTGTTCTTGGACAACAAGTAGATAAAAAATTGATTGTTATTCATTATGCTAGTAAGACTCTTGATGCTGCCCAAAGAAATTATGCTACAACTGAAAAAGAGCTATTAGCTGTAGTTTTTGCTTGTGACAAGTTTAGACCTTATATTGTTGACTCAAAAGTTAAGTTCATACTGATCATGCTGCAATTAGGTACCTTATGGAAAAGAAAGATGCTAAGCCAAGGCTTATTAGATGGGTGCTTCTTTTGCAAGAATTTGATTTACATATTGTAGATAGGAAAGGTGTTGATAATCCTGTTGCTGATAATTTGTCTAGATTGGAAAATATAGCTTATGATCATGTTCCTGTTAATGATAGTTTTCCAAATGAACAATTGGCTGTAATAAAGGTGAGCTCGCGAGATAGTCCTTGGTATGCTGATTATGCTAACTTTATTGTTTCCAAGTACTTGCCTCCAACCTTTTTAGCTCAGCAAAGGAGGAAGTTATTTTATGACTTGAGGCATTATTTTTGGGATGACCCACACTTATATAAAGAAGGAGTGGATGGTATTATGCGAAGATGTGTCCCCGAATATGAACAACAAGAGATATTGAGTAAGTGTCATGGTAGTGTTTATGGAGGACATAACGCTGGAGATAGAACCGCGCAAAAGGTTCTACAGTCGGGATTTTATTGGCCAACTCTCTTTAAAGATGCAAGCAAGTTTATTTTATCTTGTGATGAATATCAAAGAGTTGGTAATATCTCTAGACGCAATGAAATTCCTATGAATTATACTCTTGTTATTGAACCATTTGATTGTTGGGGATTTGATTTCATGGGTCCTTTCCCTTCTTCGAAGGTAACACTCATATACTTGTTGCTGTTGATTATGTTACTAAATGGGTGGAAGCCATACCCACAAAAAGTGCTGATGGTGAGACCTCTTTAAAAATGCTTTTAGATGTTATCTTTCCTAGGTTTGGAGTACCCAGATATCTTGCTATATAATTCATTTTGTGGTGAAAATTCTTGCTATATAATCCCCCGGACCATCCGAGGTCCATATATCGTCTTCTCGTCGTGTTTTGTTTCGAGCTGTTTTCTGCCAGGATCTGTTTTTGATCTAGAGCCACCATGTCTTCGTCGGGAACTCCGAAGGACAGCTTCTTTGAGAACGTCGTCAACCCATACATGAACGAGCTGAAGATGCATCCCAAGGAATTGCTGCTCGTAGATGGAGAGTTGCAGATAGAAGATGTCCGAGGTCCTATAGGAGAAGGAAGCTTGGAGGACAGGATGGAGAAACTAGAACAAGAGGTCTTCGCCTACAAGAAGATGGATGAACATGAAGTGGACATCTTCCATAGAATTGTGTCCGAACTTATTGATGAACACAAGAAGGAGACTACAAAGCTGTGGGACGATATCCTCTCACTTCACAACACTACCAACCAACTTCAAGCGCAACTTTATGATGTTCAGAATCAAAACTGTGAGTATGAAAACAGGTTTAAACACATAAGCTATGCTGCCGGTTTCAGTATTCCCGAGACCAAGACGTCGTTTATTGATGGAGAGCCTCTTCCTTGGAAGTCTGATGACTGGAAGAATTTACTACCATTACCACCGAAGGAGTAATTCATCATTGGTATTGGCATCCCCTTGGCTTGTTCCAAGCTTGGGGGAGTGCCGCGGTATCACATCATCACTATCTTTTACCTTTTTACTATCAAGTAGTGTCATATCATGAGTAGGGAAGTTATCATATAAGATGGTTTGCAGTGTGGAAGTATCTCTCTTTTTAGTTGGTTATCTATGTATCCCTTGGTGTGCGTTATCGTTATGGAATATTAATGAGAAGTTTTATCATTTAATTTTTGCACATCTTATTTTAGTTTGCAATTTCTATTATATGATTGATCTTGTTGTTAGTATTGATATCACTTTGGGAGCATCAAGTAAATCTATTTGGTTTTGGCAAACTTAGCATTGGTCAATAGCAACAATACTTTGAGGCTTAAGTAGAAAAGAGGGAAGTACATGTAGATATATTATTTCATTATCTTTCTTTCTTGATAGCTAATGAGCTTAGTATTCTGAAGTTAAAATTGTTTGTGCTTACAAGGAAGATGCATGATTGTTTCTATCACATGTATATTTGTTTGTTTCCCTCAAATCTTAAGCTTGCTAACCAACCTTGCTAGCCAAAGACCTGTACTGAGAGGGAATGCTTCTCGTGCATGCAAAACCTTAAACCAAACCCATGCTATTTGTGTCCACCATAACTACCTATTATGTGGTATTTTGTACCACTCCAAGTAAATATTTCATGTGCTACCTTTAAAACAATTCAAAAGTTATTATCTCTTACTTGTGTCAATGTTTTATAGCTCATGAGGAAGTATGTGGTGTTTTATCTTTCAATCTTGTTGGGCAGACTTTCACCAATGGACTAGTGGCATATACATCCGCTTATCCAATAATTTTGTAAAAAGAGCCCGCAACGGGGTTCCCAGCCCCAATTAATAACTGTCATTAATAATTCTCTTCACATGCTTTGCCCTGATTTATCAGTAAGCAACTTAATTTTGCAATAGACACTCCTCCATGGTATGTGAAATGTTGGAAGGCACCCGAGGTTCGGTTAGCCATGGCTTGTGAAAGAAAAGGTTGGGAGGAGTGTCATCCATAAATAAAACTAAAGTACAAGTGTAAACAAAAGAGAAGAGGGATGATCTACCTTGCTGGTAGAGATAACGTCCTTCATGGGAGCCGCTCTTTGAAAGTCTGTTTGACAAGGGGGTTAAAGTGCCCACTACCATTCGTTGACAACAACAAACACCTCTCAAAACTTTACTTTTATGCTCTCTATATGATTTCAAAACTTAAAAATCTCTAGCACATGATTTAATCCCTGCTTCCCTCTGCGAAGGGTCCATTTTGCATCACTATTTTATATCATAATTTACTGTTATTCATTGATATATTTCATATTTAGAGATGATACTTATGTTATTTCACCTATTTTGCATGTTTCATGATTATTGGAGAATTACTCACCGGAGTCAGGATTCTGCTGGAAAAAGCACCGTCAGGATACAATATTTCTGAAGATCAACAATTGACGGAAATATACCGAAGCTCCTATTTTTCCAGATGATGGAGCCAGCCAAAAGGGGAGGCCGAGGAGGGCCACCATGCCCCCCTCCCCATAGGCCGGCGCGGCCACCAGGCCTGGCACGCCGCCAAGTGGGGAGGGGGCCCACGACCCCCTCGGCCATCGCCCTTTCGCGTACTTCATCTCCCAGAAACCCTAAGGTCGGGGGGAACATCGAGGATAGTCACAGCCGCCTCTGCGGGGCGGAAAAACACCAGAGAGAAAAGAGCTCTCCGGCAGGCTGAAATCTGCCGGGGAAATTCCCTCCCGGAGGGGGAAATCATCGCCATCGTCACCGTCATCGAGCTGGAGTTCATTGGGATCATCATCATCATCATCTCCACCTCCGACACCATCATCTCCACCGCTGCACCTCATCTCCGCTGTAACATCTAGGGTTGAATCTTGATTATTTCATAGGGGAAACTCTCCCGGTGTTGATTACTCCTTGTTATTGATGCTATTGAGTGAAACCATTGAACCAAGGTTTATGTTCAGATTGTTATTCATCATCATATCATCTCTGATCATGTTCAATATGATGTCTTGTGAGTAGTTCGTTTAGTTCTTGAGGACATGGGTGAAGTCTAAATGTTAGTAGTGAACTATGTTGAGTAATATTTAATGGTTTGATATTTAAGTTGTGGTGTTATTCTTCTAGTGGTGTCATGTGAACGTCGACTACATGATACTTCACCTTTATGGGCCTAGGGGAATGCATCTTGTATTCGTTTGCCAATTGTGGGGTTGCCGGAGTGACAGCAACCTGAACCCCGTTGGTATATCGATGCATGAGGGATAGCAGGATCTCAGAGTTTAAGGCTCGTGGTTAGATTTATCTTAATTACTTTCTTGTATTTGCGGATGCTTGCAAGGGGTTTAATCACAAGTATGTATTAGTCCTAGGAAGGGCGGTGCATTAGCATAGGTTCACCCACACAACACTTATCAAAACAATGAAGATTAATCAACTATATGAAGCGAAAGCACTAGATTAAATTCCCGTGTGTCCTCAAGAACGTTTGGTCATCATAAGTAAACAAACCGGATTTTCCTTTGTGCTAAAAAGGATTGGGCCACTCGCTGCAATTATTACTCTCGCATTTTACTTACTTGTTGTCGTCGTGGTGAACAGACAGATGCCATGGGATGGCTTAGATTGGGGCCGAATGGACGCTAGAGGATTCGGGGGAGGGTTTGCGACTAGATGGGATGAACTTCCGGATGCTTTCCTCAAGAACACAACCAAAGGCCGGTATGCAAGAAGAGAGACAAGAGGAAGAACTCTTTACTAGATCGCTTGCTTCATTGATCTCAACACGATTTCAGGTTCTTGGATACAAGTTCTATCGTCTAATCTCCTCTATGGACACGCGCCTGTAAGAGGCAGTACCCCCTCTCCTTATATAGGGGAGAGGGTGGCTTACAGAACAAGAAACCCTAATGGCATCTTTGACTGGACAAACTACTTTACAAAGCTACTTTAATCATAGATGACGCCGGAGTCTTCTTTAATCAGGGACGCTGACGTCCTCCGGCTTCTTTCAGCGTCATCTCTCTCTTTGGCGCCAGGGCTCTGATTAAAGCCGCTTTGCTTAGCTCATCCTTGTCTTCTTGCTCTGAAGAGAATCTTTCACCAGTTCTGCCGACAGGCCCTTCTCTCGGGTATCTTCTTTACCGGGTTCCGGCATACCCCCTTGGGGATACCGGCTTAGCTTCACTTAGCCCAAACTCCTACCTTTGTGTTCCGGTAAGAATATTAAACCGGTATCTTGATGGCCCAAACCATCCGGTTTGGCATGCCTTTGGCATACCGGGGGTTATCCCCCCAACATTAGTCCCCGAAGCTGGTATAGTCTGGCGGATTCTATCCTACAGACCATGCCAGGTTTTCATGTTTTTAGGATACCTGTTTAATCTCTCCGGCTTTGAGCTTGGTTCCGGCATCTTTACCCTTATTTATCTTTTCTCTCTTTGCAAGGCATCTCCCGGCATCTCTTTCTCCGGTATCATTCGCATTTACTCTTTCCTCGGTGAAGTCGAGAATATTTCGGGCCCCGCGCCTGTCAGTGACATGCGCACTGTCCACTGGCGCGCCAGTGTCAGATGTCAATTCGCTTCGACTCCCGCGCGTTCATTAAATGCACCACTGCGGATCCCACTAGCCACTTCGGATCTCGTGTGTGCCTCCGTGTGGCTTCTTATCTTTTCGCGTGTATTCCCTCGCCACGTGGCGGCCCGTGGTGCGAACCGTTGTGGGCCACGAGGCGAACCGCCGCGGCCCGGCGGTTTTTGGCCCATTTTCTCTCTTCTTTATAAGGACAACTGCCCTTTCTTCTTCCTCTTCTCGCATTCCCCAACCTTCGCGCACAGTGCTCCTCGCCTCTGCGCCTTCGCCGCTTTTCGTCTGCCGTCGTTCGCTTGAGCTCCGTCGCCCGGCGAACTCACACCGCGTTTCTGTCGGACCTCGCCGTGCGGAAATCTTCCGCAGCACCTCCGTCGCGCCCGCTGCATTCTTGCTTCCTCGCGCCCTTCTCTGCTTCGCCGTCGACGGTGCTCGTCGGTGACAGTAGGTCCTCTCCTTCGCCAGCGAACGTCTTCCCCAGCGACTACGCCGCTCGAGGTTAGCGCCAATCTCACTTTGCTTGCCATTTGCTTGTTTTCTAGATCTTGGGTTGATAGTGTTCTTATTTCCTCTTTTTCTTTGATTTTCTTCTTACTCGTAGATCTTCGCGCGGGGTTCAACTGTGGGATTTCTGTTTTTTCGCTTCCAAACCCATGTTTGGCGAGGAATCTTCCTCTGCTTCGTCTTCTTCCCCCTCCGATAGCCGGCGTAGACAATCTCCCGGCGAACCTACGGCTTCAGATCCGATGGATACCGATTCCGGCAACCAGCAGGGATCCGGTAGCCGCCAAGAGTCCGGTGGCCATCTAGAATCCGGTAGCTCTAGCCAAGCATCCGGTAGCCACCTAGAAACGAGTAGCTCTAGCGAATCATCTGGTGGAGAGCCCGCCCCCATCACTCGTGGAGCCTGGATGGGCTCCAATATTACTGAATACGAGATCGATTGGTTATACCGGTCCCGCAGGATTCCGGAAGGAGTAACTTGCCGGCTTCCCGGTGACGAAATTGTACCGGAGCCCCAGCCCGGTGAACATGTTGTTTTTCTTGCTCATTTTGAGCGTGGCTTCGGCCTTCCTGCCTCTCCTTTTTTCCGGGAGTTCTTAGATTTCTATGAACTCCAACCTCATCACCTTCCTGGCAATACCATCTTTTACCTTTCCTGCTATGCCACCTTCATGGAGGCCTACATCGGCATTCATCCCACTCGTGAGACGTTTGCCCGCTTCTTTTCTCTGAAGATTAATTCTGTTCAGGGCAAGGAAATTCCTAAGCCCAAGCCGCCTGTGGAGTGCGGGTCCTGCATCGTTGGCTCCCGCCAGGGGAGTCCTTTCTTTAAGTTCTCCGGCCTTGAGTCCTGTCGCGCCTGGCAAGGGACTTTCTTCTACGTGAAGAACAACGGCCGCGCAAATCTCATTGATCTTCCGCCGTTCAAGGTGGGGCCTCCCAGTAGAGCCAACTGGAGTTATAACCCGAAGACGGATCAAATCGAAACCAACCGGGTGGTACGATTCATGGCCTCTTTGAAGAAGGAGACCAACATCTGCTCGGATGATATCATCCGCACTTTTATTTCGCGTCGGGTGCTTCCTCTCAAGCGTCGGATGCATAGGATGAGCGAGATGTACGGTCCTGGCGATCCCACCAAGATCACAGGCCGTCCCCTTAGCAAGAAGGACGTCGTCCGCAAGGCTAAGCAGATCTGCCAAACTGCTATGCCATTTGACTGGGAATGGGGCCTCCTTCCCCTCTGCACTACTAACCCTCCGACCCAAGAAGTAAGAGATTACGCAATTAGGGTCGGTTTTGCCGGTAACTTTTTTGCTCTTGTTAACCCTCTTTTTTCGTGTTTCAGGCCAAGGACCGCTTCCCCCTTATTGAAGCAGAGCGGCGAGGCCCTTGCCGGAAGCGCGCCCTTGACTCCGTCGACCCGGATCCCTACATCTTTTGGAAAGATCTGAAGATGGGCAAGACCCCAGCCTCGCGCCTTGGCAAGATGACCTGACCATGCTTGAGGTATTTTTCTTTTCCGGTCTCCTCTTCTTCTTTCATTGTTGCTTTTTCGCGAATCGCTTCTTAGCCATTTTTAACTCATAGGTCCATGAGCACGTGCCACCCTTGCGCGCCGAGGCCGGCTCCGAGTTTGTGGACAAACTCATGGCCCAGGGCCAAAAGAACAAGCTGCCGGCATCTGATGCCGGTTCCAGCCAGGCCCCTCCCTCCAAGCGCTTCTGGACTGAGCCCTTGGGGGAGAAGGAAGTGGGCATGCGTCGCTACAAGCACAAGCAGATGCCGACTGCCTCCGGGTAAGTTTCTTGTTTTCTTGCTTGCCTCTTTTTGCCAAGTTCTTTTTCCGGTTGCTTTTCTCCAACTGTTTTTCTTTCTTTTTCTCAGCCCTGCACTCAAGCTTGGCTCAGGGCCAGCGGGCTCTGAAGGTTCTCCAAGGACCTCAACCCCTCCTCCTCGCTCAAGCCCGGCATCATCTGGTGCCGGCAACATTTCTGCCTCCCCTTCGGGGGGCACAACAAGTTCGGGGCGTGCGGCCCCTACATCTCCAAATCACCGCACGGAGGAGGATCTTTCGTTCCTTCCGGAGAAACAGGATACCGGCGCCAGCAACATCGGCGCCGAAGAAGAAGAAGCTGCCGGGCGGGCGGAGCCTTCGGCTCCTCCCGTCCTTGAAAAGACGACAACTTCCGCGCCGGAATCTTCCGCGCCGGAAAGTTCCAACCTGGGTGACGCGCCTAGCGCTCCCCCTTCTCCACGAACCATTCTAATGCCACCGCCAGATGCTCCTCGCATCAAGCCCTCCGGGGCTGCTCCTACTGCGCCGCCGCCCAAGATCTCGAAGCTTATCAAGGGGAAGGCGACGGCCTCCAACGCCCCTTCCGGCGGCCAGCAGCCCCTGGTGCTGCACGTCTCTAAGGCCGCGAGTGCTGCCAGCAAGAAGGCCACCGGCCTGCTTGGCCGCATTACTGAGTTCCAGCGCAGGGGCCAGGACCTGGGGCATCTGCTGCCCTACGCCCAGAAGTGGAACGCCGCGGATATGACTCCGGCCACCCGCGGTTTGGGCAAGGACAGGCTGCCGGCACCTGACCCTGTTGGGGACCGGTCTTCCAAGGAGCACTTCATGCGGCTTCGCTGCGCCGTGAAGGAGCTCGACAGCGCGTGGTATGATGCCACGAACAACTTGATGGTACGCTTTACTAGCTCTTTTCAACTTTTACCGGTTTCCTTGCTTCCGGATTTTTCCTATCTTTTCTTTAGTTTGATGCCGGTTTCACTCTTGTCTATCTTCCCAGTCCCCGAGTTTTGTGGTGAGAGCGCAGCTTTTAGCACAAAACATTAACTTAAAAACTTAGTATGAAACCGGCACTGCCAGTCCCCGAGCTTCGGGTTAAGAACGTTGTTCTTAGCGCAAAACTTAGCTTAAAACGCGCGAAACTAGCACTGCCAGTCCCCGAGTTTCGGGTTAAGAACCCTGTTCTTAGCGCAAAACTCAGCTTAAAACGCGCGAAACTAGCACTGCCAGTCCCCGAGTTTCGGGTTAAGAACCCTGTTCTTAGCGCAAAACTCAGCTTAAAACGCGCGAAACTAGCACTGCCAGTCCCCGAGTTTCGGGTTAAGAACCCTGTTCTTAGCGCAAAACTCAGCTAAAAACGCGTGAAACTAGCACTGCCAATCCCCGAGTTTCGGGTTAAGAACCCTGTTCTTAGCGCAAAACTCAGCTAATCTCTTTTTCTTGAACCGCTCACGGCTGACGCTCGGAAGGCCCTCTTTGAGGAGCTTCTATGGGAACATCGGGAGCTCGCTGAGGCACATGATAAGTGCCAAGGTGAGTTTTTGTACCACCGGCATCTTCTTACCGGAAACCTTTTTTCCTCCTAACATTTATAATTCTTGCTTAACAGTGATCCCGGAAGCTTCCATTGATGCTCTCAAGGAGCAGCTCGCCGCCGCCCAACGTACAATTTTCCCTCTTTCTTGTTAGTTTGGTTTTCTTTTTCATCTTAACCATCACAATTTTGTTAACATCCTTTTTTTTGGGTTTCAGGGGAGAAGGACCAGCTCATCCGGCAGCATCAGGAGGATCTGAGCGCCCACAAGACCAGCTACCAGGAGCTCAAGTCCCAGCTCATCCAGCTGGGGCTTGATCATGCTAAGGCCCTCAAAGCTGCTGAAGCTGATGCAGCGGCCAAGATGGATGAGGCTCTTGAAGATGCCAGCAATGCCACCGTGGTGTTGCGAGCTGAGCTGGAGGAGCTGGCCAAAGCCCGGAAGGGTGCCGAGGAAAAAGCTGCACGGCTGGAGGCGGAGCAGAAGGAGTGCAACCGGCTGGTCTTGCAAACCGACACACATGCCTACCGTAAGTCCTTTCCTTTTGCACTTTCTGACTACTGCCCACAAGTCCTTTTTCTTCCGACCGCATTTTCTTTTCGTTATCTTTCCTTCCGGTTTCCTTTTCTTCTAGATTCCTTTCCTTAGCCTTTTTCTTTCTTTGCACAGGCCTCTTCCCGGACTCTCAGAGGTTTGCTGTCAAGAAGGTTGACGAGCGCCGCACTGCCCAGGGCCAAGAGAATCTCGGCGCGCCATGGACCCCCTATGACCATCTAGTCGCGCTGAGTGCGCGGGTGTCTCATATGCGCGCCATAGATCGCAACTTGTCTGACATTCCTGATGTAGCTACCCAGCTCTTCAGGACTCTGTGGCCTGGCGAAGAGGTGCCGGATACTTTCTCGCTGATCAGCGACCGTCTCAAGGGCGCCGACAAGAGGATCCGCGAGTGGCAGTGCTCTGCTACCCGCGCTGGAGCAGACTCTGCCCTCCACGTTGCTTGCTCGTGCTATCCGGAGCTGAACTTGGATGCCCTCACCGGAGTGCGCGAAGGCGCGGAAACCGATCTGGACCCGATTCTTACCGCTAAGCGGCAGGATCGCGCGTATCACATCGCGGAGTACGCCGACATGCGCACCTTCATCCCTCCCCCTCCTGACGTCCAAGATTATCTCGACGAGGAGGAGGATGAAGCCGAGGAGGAGCCTCTGGGTGATGCCGGTGCTGGCGATGCCCCTCCTGAAGCCCCCGCTGCCTGATTATCTACTTGCTGGAAGATTTACCTGTGTTATGCTATTTGGTCATGCGTATCTTAAAACAATGTCTCGTTAAACTCTACCCGGTATGCCGGGGTTTATGATGTAAAACTTAAAGTCCGCTTTTGGTTGCTGCACAACATTTTATGCCGGTAAGTTATACCGGTAGTTAATTATCTTAAGTTTGCCTTAGCATATTTGCTTCTGGTTTTGCTTTTATCTTGCACCGCAAAGATTTCTAAATTGTTTCCGCATCCAATTCGATGCACACTTGGTTCTTTTGCCTTGGCTCTTCCTGCCTTCTATGGGCGTTCTTTGGCGTATGAGCACAAGGTTCTTTCACCAAACAAGCATTTTCTTGAACTTAGAAATAACTTCGAAATTTTGCAAAAAACCGGTTTAACCGGGGTTAGTTAAATTTTCCGGATTGTTCTTTCCTGCTCTCCCTCTCCGCAGTTCATGTGCTTATCCCCTACCGGTTTATCTTGCTTGCCATGAAGCCGGGTTGCGGACAGCAGCAGAGTCGAAGACTCCGGTAGGGTTTAGCACACTACTAAACCGGAAAGAAAAAACGTTCAATAAGAAACCGGTAAGCTGAAAAAATAAACAAGTTACATGCAACCTTATTGGGGTAGTCCCCGAGATTCATTCAAGGTTTCGGCATCTTTTATTCATAGCAATTAAGGTACAAAAAGGAACTTCTTACACCACAACTTCAAGAGTAGAAAGGGCGCAACAGAGCTACGTTCCATGGACGCTTGCTCTCCTCTCCGGACCTGTCCGCCTTTCCTTTTTTCCACTCCTGTGCATCGATCAAGTAATATGCATCATTGTGAAGCACTTTGCTTACAATGAAGGGACCTTCCCATGGTGGTAAGAGCTTATGCCGGCCTTCAGTGCGCTGCACTAGGCGTAGCACGAGATCCCCTTCCCGGAAAACTCTCGGGTTAACCATCCGGCTATGATAGCGTCTGAGGTTTTGCTGGTAAATGGCTGTTCTTGCCAAAGCTAGCTCTCTTGCTTCTTCTAGCAAGTCCACATCATTTTCTCTGGCCTCTTTGACTTCTTGCTCAGTATAGAGCTGTACCCTTGGTGAATCATGAATGATGTCAGTTGGTATGACCGCTTCTGCTCCATAAACCATGAAGAATGGAGTGTATCCGGTAGACCGGTTTGGAGTTGTTCTTATACTCCACAGTACTGATGGTAGCTCATCGAGCCAACATCCCGGTGACTTTTCCACCGCATCAATGAGTCTCGGGTTGATACCGGAAAGTACCAAGGCATTCATTCTTTCCACCTGGCCGTTGCCTTGTGGGTGTGCCACTGAGCATAAATCCAACCGGATGTTGTTGTCCTCACAAAACCTTTTGAACTCACCTTGAGCAAAGTTGGTTCCATTATCCGTGATGATGCTGTGCGGGTACCCATACCGCAAAATGACATCTTTTAAGAACTTCACCGATGTGTGCCCATCACATTTTGCGATAGGTTTCACTTCTAGCCATTTGGTGAATTTATCCACCATAACCAAGATGTGAGTCATGCTACTCCTTGCAGTTTTGAATGGGCCAACCATATCGAGGCACCAAACGGCAAACGGCCATGTTAATGGTATTGTTTTTAAACCGGACGCTGGGGTATGATTTTGCTTGGCGTACCTCTGGCACCCGTTGCATTTTCTTACTAAATCCTCGGCGTTTTCCAAAGCAATGGGCCAATAAAACCCATGCCGGAATACTTTTGCTACCGAGCGCCCTTGATGAGGCATGATGCCCACATTCTCCTTGGTGAATCTCCTCAAGCATTTCTTTCCCTTCTTCCGGTTCCACACATCTTTGAAGGACACCGGTAACGCTTCTCTTGTACACCTCACCATTGATGAATGTATATGCTTTGGACCTTCTTTGGATTCTCCTTGATTCATTTTCGTCATCCGGCAAGGTGCCGTTCATCAGGAATTCCTTAATAGGTTTAACCCACGATGGTGTCTCTCGAACCGAAAACACCGGTGCATCTATCTCCATGCTATCTACCAGCATCGTTTCTTCCGGTACGGCTGCGGCAGTCCCCGAGCTTGCCGGAGCAGTCCCCGAGTTTCCCTCATCGATATCCATGGGTACTATATGCGATTCCGGTACGAAAATTGATTCCGATTCCGGGCTTGGTTTGATCGATGGTACTCTTAAGTGAGCTAAAGCTATTCCGGGAGGAATTACTTGCCTGGATGAGCCCAGCTTGGACAAAGCATCCGCGGCTTCATTTTCTGCGCGCGGCACATGGTGAAACTCACACCCTTCGAAGAATCCGGCAATCTTCTGCACGTGAAACCGGTACGAGGCCATGTTGGCATCTTTTGCATCCCAATCCCCGGAACACTGCTGTACCACAAGGTCTGAATCTCCGTAGCAAATGATCCGGTGCGCACCGATTTCTTTTGCAACCTTTAATCCATGGATCAAAGCTTCGTATTCAGCGACATTGTTTGATGCCCTGAAATGCACTTGCAAAACATACCGGAGGTGATCTCCTTTTGGCGAGGTAAGCACCACACCAGCACCTAGACCCTCTTTGAGTTTGGATCCATCAAAGTGCATTTTCCAGTATTCTATCCTCTGATCTGGCAGTTTGTATTGCATTTCCGCCCAATCAACCAAGAAATCAGCTAAAGCTTGTGATTTTATGGCATCCCTTCTTTCATATACTGGCACATATGGCGATAACTGAATTGCCCATTTTGCAATCCGGCCGCTGGTGTCTTTGTTGCACATGATATCGGAGATTGGTGCTTCACTCACCACTTTCATAGGATGTTCTTCAAAGTAATGCTTGAGCTTTGTGGCGGCCATGTACACGCCATAAGTCATTTTTTGGAAGTGAGGGTAGTTTTGTTTTGAGAGGGAGAGCACCTCGCTCAGGTAGTATACCGGCCTCTGGACGGTTTTTCCTTCCTCTTCTCTTTCAACCACAACCACTACGCTCACAACCCGGTTTGTTGCCGCTATGTATAATAGCATAGGCTCTCTTTCTAGAGGTGAAGCCAGTATAGGTGCTGTGGCTAGCATTGTTTTTAGCTCTTTAAACGCTGCGTCTGCCTGAGGGGTCCAGACGAACATGTCAGATTTTTTCATGAGAGCATAGAGTGGCAGAGCTTTTTCTCCCAACCTGCTTATGAACCGGCTTAGCGATGCCAAGCTACCGGTAAATTTTTGCACATCCTTTAGTTCTCGTGGGATAGTCATTCTTTCTATTGCCCGAATTTTTACCGGATTGACTTCAATGCCCCGGCTTGACACAAGGAAACCGAGCAACTTGCCGGCAGGGACACCGAAGGTGCATTTTGCCGGATTAAGTTTCATCCGGAACCGTCTTAGGTTATCGAATGTTTGCCGGATGTCATCGATTAAGGTGTTCTTTACCTTAGTTTTTATCACAATGTCGTCTACATAGACTTGCACATTCTTTCCAATTTGATCAAACAAGCATTTTTGCATACAGCGCTGGTACGTTGCACCAGCGTTGCGCAAACCAAAGGGCATAGTGACATAGCAATAAGCCCCATGCGGGGTGATGAACGCAGTTTTTATTTGATCTTCCTTTTTCAAGGGAATTTGGTGAAAACCGGAATACGCATCCAGGAAGGACAATAACTCACACCCAGCAGTTGAATCAATCACTTGATCGATCCGTGGCAAAGGAAAAGGATCTCTTGGGCAAGCCTTGTTTAGGTTGGTGTAGTCGATGCACATGCGCCATACCTTTGGAGCTTTTGCCTCCAGGTTCTCATCTTTTTTCTTTTCGACCATTACCGGATTGGCCAGCCACTCTGTGTGCGTGACCTCCACAATGAATCCGGCAACCAACAGTTTTGTCACCTCCTCTCCTATGATTTTCCTTCTATCTTCAGCGAACCGGCGCAAGGGTTGTCGCACCGGCTTGGCATCCTTCCGGATGTTTAAAGAGTGCTCAGCCAGCTCCCTCGGAACACCCACCAAGTCATCAGTTGACCAGGCAAAGATATTCCGATTCTCACGGAGGAAGGCCGACGAGCGCGCTTTCCTATGCTTGATCGAGTCCGGCACCGATGCGAACGGTGCGCTCTGGGTAAGCCGGATCCAGCACAATGTCCTTTGTTTCATTCGTCAGCTTGAATGCCGGTGAGCCCAAGCTTCCACTCATTGCCGCTAAACTCAACTGTGAAGATTGAGCCAGCGCAACCGCGGTTTGCATTCTTCTTTTTTCCTCCACGATCACCAGCGATTCCGCTAGGTTTGATCCGGCAGATGCAGTTTCCAGTGAGACGTTATAGTTTCCCACCACAGTTAAGGGTCCACGAGGTGCCGGCATCTTCATCTTGAGGTAAGCTGTATGAGTTGTGGCCATGAAAGCTGCCAACGCTGGTCTCCCCAGCAGCGCATGGTAAGGACTGTCTAGGTCCACCACCTCAAACTCAACATTTTCAACCCGGCAATTGTCACGTCCTCCAAACGCTACGTCCACCCGAACTTTTCCTACCGGGGCACAGGACAAGCCCGGAACGATCCCGTGGAACGTTGTACGCGTTGGCTGAAGCATGTTTTCTGTTATGCCCAGCGTATGCATGGTATGCTTGTACATGATGTTTATGCTGCTACCATTGTCTATCAGCACCTTGCTGAATTTCACTCGAGTTTGCGGCCCTTTCATGATTGGGTCCACAACAAGAGCATATCCACCCGGATTCGGCATGATTTTGGGGTGATCCTTAAATGACCAGGTAATTTCCTGATCTGACCATAGCATGTACCTGGGTACTGCCGGCATCACGACGTTTACCTCCATGGAGCGGCGATGCACACTTTGCCTGTCTGTCGGCTCAGTGACAAAGACAACACAGCACAGATGCGGGCCCTCGTAAACATTCCGGCCTAAAGGTGTCGGTGGAGGTGGTTGATCATCGTTTTGCTCCACCCGGTTAACTTGCTGGTATTGTTGCCTATTTGGCTGATGCTGTACCGGTAAAGCATTTGCTCCGGTGAGTGGTGGCGGTGGTGGTAGCTGTTGCTGACGCAGCATATCCTGCGACGGTGGCAACACTGTTGAGCACCCTTGTGCTTGCGCGTCCTTTACCGCTCCCTTTTGAATCAAGTACTTGGTCCAAGAACAATCCTTCGTCAGGTGATTTGACGGGTGATCCGGGTTTGGCCTGTGCCACCGGCAAGGTTGATCCATGGCGGCTTCCATGGTGTATTTTACGGGTTCCTGCCAATTCTTTTTCTGGCCCCAGGGTTTCTTTTCGACCCACTGCTTTTTTGGACCCGCCCACGGCTGCGATCCGGTTTTTTGCCTTTGGCTGCTGCCGGCATCATAATTTTCTTGCACAGCAGCAACATGCTGCGGAGCGTACCTTCGATCCGGGAAATCTTCCCTTCTCTTGTTGTTCCGGTTGTCCCGGTATTGTTCCTGTCGCTGCTCCGGCTCAGCTTGTACTGCTGGCTGCAATGGATCTCCCAATGCATAGCTATCCGCCACGCGTATCATCTCTGCCAAGGTCGCTGGCATGCTTCTCTGCAGCTTTTGCCACAGCGGTGATCCTCTCCGGCATCCTTGACTGAACCAAGCAATTGCTTGTGCTTCAATCACTCCTTCGCAAGTGTTTCTTGTTGAGTTCCACCGGGTAAGATAATCCCTGTCTGTCTCACCGGCACGTTGCTGGCATAAAGCGAGCTGTTGGGGCCGGTTTGGCCTCTTGTAAGTGCTACTGAAGTTGTTCACGAAGGCTTCCTCAAAGTCCAGCCATCCGTTAATGCTTCCTGCCGGCAAGTTGTTAAGCCAAATCCGTGCGGGGCCTACCAGGTAGGACGGTATGATTCTCACCGCCCAACGCCGGTTTACTCCGCCACCAGCTACATAAACAGCTGTGACATAGTCCGCCAGCCAATCTTCCGGCTTGGTCGTGCCATCATACGTTTTTGTGTCTCGAGGCAGCTGGAAATTGCGTATCGGTGGCTCTTCTCCCATGATCCGTGGGCCAAAACATTTTGGGCCAGGAGGACCCTCAGACTCGATCATTTCGGAAAGATGCACTCTGTCCAGCATGTGCCTCGCATCCTGGTCTGGCAAGCATCTCTCCCCCAGGCGATCCCCCAAGGGGTTCCGGTAGACTCTTGTTCGTTCTACTTCGGAATCTCCCTCTCCGTATTTTTCCGGTTCCGCGGCTCTTGCCTTCCGGTACCTTGGTGGTGGCATCTCCTCATACGCTGCCCTTGCAGCTCGATAATTTGGCCCGGTTTCATATCTACCGGCATGATTGTTTCCGGCATAGCCTCCTCTGGCGTAGCCTCGACCTACCCCTTGGCTTTTTCTACCGGCATCGTGTTGCCCGGCTTGTTGTTTTCCGGCAAGAACCGGATCGTACACAGTCATCTGCTTTGCGTTCATCTCTTTTTCTCTTCTTTTGTCCGGATGGGGGGACGATGCCTGCCCATGGGACTTGCTTCCGGCATTCTTTGTTGAACACGCGGATTTAGAGGCCGCGGCCTTGTTCAGCTTAGCTAGTTGCTCAGCATTCTGCTGCTCAATAGTTTCCAGCAGCTCTCTAACACGCTCTTGCTGTTTTGCCAAAGCATCTCCGGAAAGCGATTCGCATAGCTCTACTGCAGCTTTAGCAGCTTTTATAGTTTTATCCAGGCTACTGTACTTAGGTTTTTCCACGATGCTAACAGATGCAGAGGTACTTTTGCCGGCAAGAACTTCTCTGCGCAAATCCTGATCTAGGTTGCGAGCTTTTAGCCGGTTTTCCGGCATCCTAGCAGCATGCGCGCTAACAGAAGCAAAGCCATGGGCAGCGTTATACTCACGTAGGGTTAGGTTCAGCTCGCGCTGCGCCCGGACGATGTCCTTGCCGCTTTCGAGCACTCTCTGGCGCTGCGCCTCCAGCTCCGCCTGAGCCGCTGCCGGGTCGATGTTCTGCGCGATGGGGGTGGCGAGGACGTTCATCGCCGCTTGGAGCGGTGTTTCCGGTGGCGCGGATGATGCTCCCGCTGCGCCTGCGTCACGCTCCAGCGGTGGCTTGGTCGCACGGGTCGAAGCCGCACGACCAGCACCTTCACCCACAGCCTCTTTTCCTGCACCAACCACGCCGGTCATCATTACCTCGACTCTGCCGGCGGCGCGGCCAGCACAGAGCCATCTTGGCGGGTCCGGTGCCACCAGCACCGGCGAGAGGCGCTGGCGCACAGGGACTGTGCCGAAGTAGACGCGGTGGCTGCCGAACTCGATGGTGCGGCCGTTCTTGGGGAAGACGCCGCCGTTGGCGAAGCAGCCCGCGTTGTCGTTGATGAAGTCCATGTCGTAGATGCGCTGCACAAGCGCGGACACCGTACGCTCGCCGGCGACCTCGAGGATGCCCGCCCGAATGTGAACTCCCGCAAGCGCCACTTCATGCCCCACGGTGGGCGCCAACTGTCGTCGTGGTGAACAGACAGATGCCATGGGATGGCTTAGATTGGGGCCGAATGGACGCTAGAGGATTCGGGGGAGGGTTTGCGACTAGATGGGATGAACTTCCGGATGCTTTCCTCAAGAACACAACCAAAGGCCGGTATGCAAGAAGAGAGACAAGAGGAAGAACTCTTTACTAGATCGCTTGCTTCATTGATCTCAACACGATTACAGGTTCTTGGATACAAGTTCTATCGTCTAATCTCCTCTGTGGACACGCGCCTGTAAGAGGCAGTACCCCCTCTCCTTATATAGGGGAGAGGGTGGCTTACAGAACAAGAAACCCTAATGGCATCTTTGACTGGACAAACTACTTTACAAAGCTACTTTAATCATAGATGACGCCGGAGTCTTCTTTAATCGGGACGCCGACGTCCTCCGGCTTCTTTCAGCGTCATCTCTCTCTTTGGCGCCGGGGCTCGATTAAAGCCGCTTTGCTTAGCTCATCCTTGTCTTCTTGCTCTGAAGAGAATCTTTGACCAGTTCTGCCGACAGGCCCTTCTCTCCGGTATCTTCTTTACCGGGTTCCGGCATACCCCCTTGGGGATACCGGCTTAGCTTCACTTAGCCCAAACTCCTACCTTTGTGTTCAGGTAAGAATATTAAACCGGTATCTTGATGGCCCAAACCATCCGGTTTGGCATGCTTTTGGCATACCGGGGGTTATCCCCCCAACACTTGTACTTTATTTATCTGCTATATCAAAACCCCCTGAAAACTTGTCTGTGAGCATTTACAGTGAATCCTTCATCGAAACTGCTTGTCAACACCTTCTGCTCCTCGTTGGGTTCGACACTCTTATTTATCGAAAGTACTACGATACACCCCCTGTACTTGTGGGTCATCAGCCGGTACGTCCGCGTTGACCTCGCGCGGCAGCTATGGGAGGAAAACCGGCCGGTACCATGGAGGGGGCTGGTACCTGAACTCGCGGCGCGTGCCGGTCCCCCCGTGCCACGCGAGGGCCGAGAGCAGCAGGACGAGGTGCGCCGCCGCCGAACGATCTTGCCGCCGGATCTGTGGGAGGATCCGGCGTACGCGCTGAACTCCTACAACTGGATTTCATTCGGGACGTGGGAGTTCGACGCGCGCCACCGCGCTGGCTACCTCGCCGACGTAGACTACTTCAAGCACGAGATCGCCGCCGAAGAAGAAGAGAACGTGAAAGGATCGTATGCCGCACCTAGAGGGGGGGGGGGTGAATAGGTGCTAACCAATTTTTAGTTCCTTTTCAATTTAGGCTTGACACAAAGGTAAATTCTCTAGATATGCAACTAAGTGAATTTACCTATATGACAATATATAGGAGATAGCTACGCAAGATATAGCTACGCAATATATAGGAGATAGAATAGGATAGAGGTAACCGAGAGTGGAGCACGCAATGACACGGAGATGATTCCCGTGGTTCCCTTCCTTTGCAAGAAGGTACGTCTACGTTTGGAGGAGTGTGGTTGCTACGAAAGCCAAACCAACAACCACGAAGGCTTCACTCAGATCTCCTGTGAGCAACGCCACGAAGGCCTAGCCCACTTCCACTAAGGGATTTCATCGAGGCGGAAACCGGGCCTTTACAAAGTTCTTGGGGCACACATCCACAACCGAATTGGAGGCTCCCAAATCTGTAACAACACAACAATCAACAACAATACATCAACACAAATCAACTAGGGGTCCAAAGAGGAACACTAGCAAGGGGGCCCTCAAACAAATGAGGGAGAAATGTAAATCGCTTTGGTGAGGATGTAGATCGGTGTCTTCTCCTTCGAATCTCCAAAGATCAAGAGCTTTGGTTGGGTGAGGGAGGAGATCTTGCAAATCTTGAGTTCTTGAGGTGGCTCTAATGGTGGTGAGGCTTGGCAGATTTTTGTGCAATGATTGAGCAAGGAGCAAGGTAGAAGAAGGGGGTATAAATACCGCCCCCCCCCCCACTACTACAAAATAGGCTTTTAGTGACAGGCTCAAAAGGCCCATTAGTGACAGGCAAAGCGTCTGTCACTAATGACTAGTCACTGGTATGGAGTTACTAGTGACTGGCAAAGTGCCTGTCACTAGTATAAGCATACTAGTGACAGGCAAAAAATATGCATGTCACTGGTTTGAGTTTCAGTAATAAAAAAAATTAAATATGTTTCCCACGAATATTCCAGATAACACAATAAGATCTTATAAAAAATAAAATGCATTTTCTAGGATTATTTCAAATAGAACAATAAGATGTTGTAGAAATTATACATTCACATCACCCAATAAGACATAATATTTGCACAGCTAACACACTTGTATAAGAACTTGCTGTCTATCATAGACTAACGAAGGATAATTTCTTGATCAGTTATGTAGCAAACAGTTTGAACTCCAAAGAACATCGTCACCACAATATGTGTATTATGGTTATATGCTTCTTTATCAATTATATGTTTCCATCATCTTGTTGTGGTGAAAATCCTTCCATTACGTCTTCCTTGTATGGGCCTAAATGGTGCACGGCACTAATAACGTGCTTAACCTGATACAGACAAGGAAATTAACAAATAATTGTGACCAATGGTACCGGGTGGATAAGCATATGTTAGAGAATAAAGATTTGTAAATAGAAAGTCAAATGGTGGTTTAAAACTCAACTTGTGAAGTGATTTTTTTCCAATTACTTACAGGAGATTCTTCAGGGCAAACTATATTCATGATGGCATTTAATCTGAAAATACCAAACATCCATCGCATCAAATCAACATCAAACTGCAAGAAAATTGTATGTGTTCAAATCAAACATCATATATAAGATTCAGGTTTCTCATTCAAACCGGATGCTAAGCAGTCTAAAACCGTATTGCCTTCTAGCTTGAGATGCAAATGAAAAAGCTAATACGGTGTGGCTGCATTAACAAACCAATACATAAGTCATTTTTCTTGCATTAGCTCTGAAAAAATCGTGCAATCTGCACTCACCTGAAAATGGAGCTGCTTGCGTGCAATGAAATCCACAAATTTAATCACGGCATATCTAGAATTAGACGAATGCATTATTAGTTGTACGAAATTCCAAATGTTTACTTAGTAAGTCATTTTGACAATTGAGAAATCATTTCTTTTTTATAACTACAATTGAGAAATCCTTGGCAGCAAGCAAATAATCTTTTCACCTACTGATATCCCTTGCTCCCAACATCAGGCTAAATAATGTTCCAGTTTCAGCAACTACCAAAACTCTGATTAATCCGTGAAGCTAAGTAGACAAATACGACACAAAATAATCCAATATAATCCTTGGTTAGTCCGTGCAATACATGTCTCCTCAAAACAGGTCAAAAAATAAAAGGTATTGATCGAGGTGAAATTTCCGAACTCGCTCTACCAAGCACCGGTCATTCAATCGTGAATCAATGCATCAGACAAATGAATGTAGAGCCGTGTGACATACTCACATGGACGATGGATGTTGGGGGAATCGGGAAGCAGCCTTGGGTTAAGAAGAAAATCAACGTACCAGGAGGCAGGAGCAATGGTAAGTGTGTACGCGCACGTACGGCTCACCCGGCTTCATAGTTCATACTCCATGGGGCGCCGGAGCGTCGCGTCGGGTGAGTCGGAGGGCAAAAGTCCGCCGCCGTCAGTGAGGCGTCCACGCGCGAAAGATCTGAGCGGGGGGCGCGACGTCCACGGGAGGCGGTGAAGGTGGCTGCCGGCCATGGATCGCGCCTCAAAGAGACTCGGCGGTTGCCGGCTCGAGGGACAGCCATGGATCGCATACCCACCTCGGTTGCCCGACCGGAGGGATGGCCAATCCTGCAGTCCGACGGACGTGGTCGTGCTTGGGGCATGGCGGCTGCACGCGATAAGGGTGTGCAGATCCGCGTCATGCGAGGAGCTCATCTCATCTCGATTGAAGATCTGTCGATGGCGGAGGAGATAAAGTTCCAGCAGCGGTTGTTTCGCGTGAGGGTGAGGGTCAGCCCTCAGGGGATGAGACGATCGTGCGAGTCGGTATTTTGCATACAGTGGAGAAGTTCTCTTCCGTTCAGTCAAATCAAATTGCTAAGACCAACCGATGGATCAGATGTCAGGCCGTTAATTCTAATTAGTATTTTTTGGCGTTTAATTCTAATTAGTTGGGACGATCCCATGGTACAGCTCATGTTATATGCATTACAACTTTCTTCTCAATCAATTTATTTGGGGAGTGGGAGGTACCGTCCAATAAAGTAGAGATGAGATACGATCGGATACCCGCGTCCTCAAGATGGTTAAATGGCCGGCCAAAAACATGTTCGTCCAGTGACGAGCATTAATAAACGCCCGTCACTACTATATTTTCACTTTCAGTCTGCCATTAAAAAAACTGCTAGTGACAGCCTGTTATATACGCCTGTCACTAGTGTGAGTGTACTAGTGACAGGCTCCTGTCACTAGTGTTTATACTAGTGACTGGCATAATTTTGCCTGTCACTGAACGTCTGGCGGCTATAAACTTTTCTGCAGTAGTGCCCCCAAAAAAAATCCAGCCGTTGCAGTCTTCGAGGGGCCGGATAATCCGGCCTAAGTTGGGGCCTGCTGGCGTGCAGTTGACACACGTCCGTTGGGAACCTCGAGAGGAAGGTGTGATGCGTACAGCAGCGAGTTTTCCCTCAGTATGAAACCAAGGTTATCGAACCAGTAGGAGCCAAGGAACACGTGAAGGTTGTTGGTGACGGAGTGTAGTGCGGCGCAACACCAGGGATTCCGGCACCAACGTGGAACCTGCACAACACAATCACAATACTTTGCCCCAACGTAACAGTGAGGTTGTCAATCTCACCGGCTTGTTGTAAACAAAGGATTAAACGTATGGTGTGGAAAATGATGCTTGTTTGCGAAGAACAGTAAAGAACAGAGTTTGCAGTAGATTGTATTTCAGATGTAAAAGAATGGACCGGGGTCCATAGTTCACTAGTGGTGTCTCTCCCATAAGATAAATAGCATGTTGGGTGAACAAATTACAGTTGGGCAATTGACAAATAGAGAGGGCATGACAATGCACATACATATCACGATGACTACTATGAGATTTAATCAGGGCATTATGACAAAGTACATAGACCGCTATCCAGCATGCATCTATGCCTAAAAAGTCCACCTTCAGGTTAGCATCCGCACCCCTTCCAGTATTAAGTTGCAAACAACAGACAATTGCATTAAGTATGGTGCGTAATGTAATCAACACAAATATCCTTAGACAAAGCATTGATGTTTTATCCCTAGTGGCAACAGACATCCATAACCTTAGAACTTTACGTCACTCGTCCTGCATTCAATGGAGGCATGAACCCACTATCGAGCATAAATACTCCCTCTTGGAGTCACAAGTATCAACTTGGCCAGAGCCTCTACTAGCAACGGAGAGAATGCAAGAACATAAACAACACATATATGATAGATTGATAATCAACTTGACATAGTATTCCATATTCATCGGATCCCAACAAACACAACATGTAGCATTACAAATAGATGATCTTGATCATGATAGGCAGCTCACAAGATCTAACATGATAGCACAATGAGGAGAAGACAACCATCTAGCTACTGCTATGGACCCATAGTCCAGGGGTGAACTACTCACACATCAATCCGGAGGCGATCATGGTGATGAAGAGTCCTCCGGGAGATGATTCCCCTCTCCGGCAGGGTGCCGGAGGCGATCTCCTGAATCCCCCGAGATGGGATTGGCGGCGGCGTCTCTGGAAGGTTTTCCGTATCGTGGCTCTCGGTACAGGGGCTTTCGCGACGAAGGCTATAAGTAGGCGGAAGGGTAGGGTTGGAGGCGGCGCGGGCCCCATGCTAGCCGCGCCGCCCTATGGGTACGGGTCCTCGTGGCCCCACTACGTATCCCCTTCGGTCTTCTGGAAGCTTCGTGGAAAAATAGGACCCTGGGCGTTGATTTCGTCCAATTCCGAGAATATTTCCTTTGTCGGATTTCTGAAACCAAAAACAGCAGAAAACAGCAACTGGCTCTTCGGCATCTCGTCAATAGGTTAGTGCCGGAAAATGCATAATAATGACATAAAGTGTGTATAAAACATGTGAGTATCATCATAAAAGTAGCATGGAACATAAGAAATTATAGATACGTTTGAGACGTATCAAGCATCCCCAAGCTTAGTTCCTACTCGTTCTCGAGTAGGTAAACGATAACAAGGATAATTCCTGAAGTGACATGCTATCATAATCTTGATCAATACTATTGTAAAGCATATGAGATGAATGCAGTGATTCAAAGCAATGGTAAAGACAATGAATAAACAACTGAATCATATAGCAAAGACTTTTCATGAATAGTACTTTCAAGACAAGCATCAATAAGACTTGCATAAGAGTTAACTCATAAAGCAATAAATTCTTAGTAGAAAGCTTTGAAGCAAAACAAAGGAAGATATAAGTTTCAGCGGTTGCTTTCAACTTCAACATGTATATCTCATGGATGATTGTCAACATAAAGTAATATGATGAATGCAAATAAGCAAGTATGTAGGAATCAATGCACACAGTTGACACAAGTGTTTGCTTCTAAGATAGAAAGAAGTAGGTAAACTGACTCAACATAAAGTAAAAGAATGGCCCTTCGCGAGAGGAAGCATGGATTACTATTTTTGTGCTAGAGCTTTTATTTTGAAAACATAGAAACAATTTTGTCAACGGTAGTAATAAATCATATGTGTTATGTATAAGACATCCTATAAGTTGCAAGCCTCATGCATAGAATACCAATAGTGCTCGCACCTTGTCCTAATTAGCTTGGATTAACACGGATTATCATTGCATAACATATGTTTCAACCAAGTGTCACAAAGGGGTACCTCTATGCCGCCTGTACAAAGGTCCAAGGAGATAGATCGCATGTGGGGACCCCGGACTAACTGTCCGAAATACCCTGTTATGTATACAGTTCACGATCCCATGATCAGTGCGCCGTGAACACATAACCGAACTGATATCAAATTACATCATCCTTTACAAAACGTAATAAGAAAATTACAATGAGGTCACATGACCAATCTTTACATAATAGCCTCGAAGGGCCTAATCTAATCATCAGAGTCGCGGAATCACTTCAGCAGCGTAGAGCCCAAGTCATCTGCCATAACCCTACAGGCAACTGACTGGGAAGACGTTCCTAGCTCGCATAGACGTCGTCAACTCCTTCTTCATCTGTCGAACTCCTTCAAGTCTGGCCAAGTAAATAGCCAGGGACAAAGCCGTGAGTACATTGGAATTGTACGCAAACCATCAAGAAGGTGATAACAATTCTAACTAAAGAAGACACGAGAGGAAGAATAGTTTCTCTTGTGGATATAGCATGTAGAAGAGAAGAGATGTTTTTGGTGGAGATAGCATCCCAACTTCTCGATCGAAGGGGACACTTCAAGAATTTATCTAAGACATCTCTATATCTCTATTGAAGAAGATTCTTCAAAAGAGGAACTACAACATAAAACACTAGGAAGGGTAAACCCATTTTTGTTTCCTTCCCGACCATCTCCACATGGTCACCACCACTTTTCGGTACCATCCCGGTACTCCAAAACAAAGTTCCTTTCTTTGCTCAAAACACATTCATTAAACCAAAACACATCGAGCTAAGCAACAGACCATTCCAACCGTCCATGACCGCGGACGCGGCTATTCGAATAGATTTTACTCTGCAGAGTTTGCACACTTTCCCCACCTCTATCGGGATACCTATCGTGTGGGCATCATCCCCGCATAACAACATATGCCACGACGGATACCCGAACATAGCCTTTCGCCCATTCGACTTAGCAAGAGGTCCTACCCTATGGAGTATGTACCTCCCCGGCACCGTGGCAGCTCACCTCCCTTTGAGCGTGGCTCCACCGCCAAGCCAGGAGACCCATAGTGTCTTCCGGACGGGTCAGCCCCGAAGGCCTCCCGTTATACTATTGTCCCAACCATGACAACCCGGACTCGGGGGTAACCGTACCCTTGTATAGTTGTGCGGTGCCTCATGCTAAGAAGAACAAACGTCAAGCTAAGCTCCGTGCCCACGTTGGAGTAGCTGTGGTTGCGCGGGTTAATTGTCACGGGTGAATACTTAGGCGCCAAGGTTTTTGAAAACAAGATTTTCTTTCCAACCATCTTTGCCAAGATCCTTTCCTTTCATAAACACACGCTTGAGTAAGTCCAACTCACCCAAGGTTTTTAAAAATTCTTTTCAACAAGGTATTTTTCCAAGGGGGTTCCCAACCTATAGTTTTATGGATGAACTAAGATACATCAACGCATGATGCTAGCCATCATACCACTAAGGAGATGATAATTGAGGTTTCAAGGGGATCATACATACTTAGGATAAGCATGCATAGGGACATCATAAATAAGATGATTCAACAAGGGTCATGATGTTAATCATCATACCACTAAGAAGGTGACAATATATGTTGTCAAGGGGGCATACATGCTTAGGGTAAGCATGCCTAACATCAACAAGGGGTTCAACATACTTGGGAGTAAGTATGCATAGTATCAACAGGGGTTCAACATACTTGGGAATAAGTATGCATAGAGTAGAGGACCAAACATCACACATGATACAAGGAACCAAATATATAATGGAACAATGAACACAACAAGAAGGATAAATAGCAAGAGATCAAAAGATGGCTTGCCTTGGTTGGCTTATTTGTCCCTGGACTTCGTCAACTCCATCAAAAATAATTCCAACAATATCAATAAAATCTTCGTCCGAAACACTTCCTCTTCTTCTCCAAAATTGCTCGCATCTATCGCCGGAAAAAAATAAAAGGAACACAATCAACACATTGCACCAATAAAACAAACATGCAACAATCCAAAACTAACCACTCAACTAAGGTCTATCTTGTTAAGGACTTATAGTTATTTCAAAACAACTTTATAAAAGAAAACCCATTTATTTCACTTGATAAAAGAATGAAAGCTTCACAAATGAGCAATTGCCTCTATGGTTATCACCAAGACATGAATTAAACATCCCCAGGTAGATAACATCATAAAGAGATCAAGTGCATTAGTTTGGCATCACAAACATTTATATTTTATTTTCAAACATTTTTGGAAAAGCACAAATCATTCTTCCTATTTTATTTTGTTTACAAAACACTACCAGTAAAAGGAAGTAAATAATATTCCACATCATTTGAAAACTTAAGCCAAACAATAGAACTAAGGTTAAGTTGTAGAGGTTTTGTTTTGCAATAATAAAACATTGGTTGACCAATTTTTAATGCAAAGAGGTGGTTAAAGTTTTCAAATAAACCAAAAAGTTTTGCTTCAACAACCCATGTCACACATACACATAACTAACAGTAACAAATATGCATGAACAGAGACTAACACAATTTTTCCTAGATGACCAATACTAATACAAGACTAACCCAATTGGATTTACACAAAAAAATTAAACCTACAATTTTAGGAATTTGCTTGAATCTGACTAAACAGAAAACAAGATCTGTATGCCACAAATCGTAGAAAAATCCTAAAAATATGAGGTCAGTTGCATATGAAAGGTATTGAAAATCTGGTTCTAACTCAATTGGTTTCATTCAAAAATTCGTTTCCAAGCTCAAGGGTTAATTCGACAAAGTCAGATCTGACCAGAACTTGCTCTGTGAACCATTTCAAATTTATGAGGTCATTTGAAGTGTCACCTACGGAAAAATGAAGCTATTGAATAGGGCTTTCACCCACAGTTGAGTTTTCTCAAAAAGGTTTTGTAGAAAAATTTAGATCTAACAAACAGTGATTCTGCATGTTTTCAGAACTTTATTTACCCAGAAAAATATATAACGAATTTGAGGATGAGACCAGTGCTAAGTCGTAGATCTTTTCATTAGCTAACCGTGGAACTTTGAATCACTCGATTTGGGTCTGTAGATATGGATTTATTCATAAATTAGTGTCATTGGTTTTAACAACAATTTACAGCATTTTCTAAAATTTCAAACGGCTGAAACGGGCGGGAATCACTGGGCCGTACGGGGTGGCAGTGTTGGGCCGGTCTAGGTGATTATCCAGGTGGAGGGAGGAAAAAAAGGAAAAAGGAGGGGAGACGGGGCCCGTGGCGGGGCCCAGGTGCATGGGCCGACGTGGCCATGCAGGCCACGCACGGGACAAGCGGGTCGTCCCCTTCCTCGACCACGCACGCAGCGGCGCAGCGTTCTGGGAGAAAACGGAGGGGGTCGGGAACATAACAGCGGGCGGCGGCCAGCGGCGAGACTCCGGCGGAGTGGAGGCGTCCTGGGGCTGTCCAGGGGCGGCTCGGCGACGCCCCTTTCCTCCCGCAGCAGCTCTTCCCGGCGTGTCCTCCTCCGCGGACGTCCACGGTCGGACAGCAACGGCGGCGTTCTCCGGCGACCTGGGCGGCGCAGAGGCGGGTGTTAGGACGAGGAGAAGAAGGTGAGCGTCGAGCCAGGGAGGGGGAGGGAGAAACGGGGCCGGGGCGATTGTGCTTTGCACCGCCACCTCGCGGTGACCATCCATGGTGGCGACCATGCCGGCGTGCAGCGACCAGGGGAGCGCTCTGGCGCTTTTTGCGTGGATTCTGGGAGGTCGGAGAGGTGGTGGGGTGTGGAGAAGAGAGTGAGCAGGGGCGGGGCCTTTTATAGGCAGCGGGAGGACGACGGGTGGTGGCTCTGGCCAATGGTGGAGCGCGTGGGGAGGCATTGGCCAACGAACGTCGGTTTGCTGACGTTGGGGCGGTGGGAGGGGGTGACGTAGGGGTGGAGGACGTCAGCAGAGGAGGGACATGTGGGGGGAGGGAAGTGGGTCGAGTGGGAGAGGTCTCTGGGTGCGTTGTTTTTCTGTTTAGGGTTTTGGGGCGGTGTGAGTAGTGGGCTGCTCGTCCCTGGGCCAAGTTAGAAGGGAGGGAGGGTTCAGAGAGGGTCCAGGGGGTATTTTGGAGGGTTTGGGGTCGGGCCAAGGGGTGTAGGGGGGCGCAAGAGAGAGGGGAGTGCATGGTACTTGGCTCCGATCATGAAAAGGGAAGAAAGAAGAGAGAAGGAAAAAGAGGGGGTGGTGCCCTCCTAGGGTTTGGCAAGGAAAAAGAGAGGGAGAAGAAAAGAGAGATGGTTTAGGGGTGGAGAGAAGAGGGCATGGTGGCAATGGTATGCATGCCCATGTGGCATGATTTAGAAGAGATGGGACAAAGGCAAAAGAATGGAGGAAAAAAAAGATGATGATGGTGATGGTGTCAACTTGAGATTTGTAAAACAAAGAGTAGGGGGAAGAGAAGGTGCATGGTGGTGTTGAACAAGCAAGATTGCCATATTTGAAAAAGAGAAATAAAATAAGGTGGGATGGGAATGGTGGTGATGTCAAGGTGATCCTTTAAAAAGCAAGAAGGTAGAGAGATAAAGAAAAGGAGTGATATTATTGTTAGATTGCTAGATTACAAATGACATTAGGGCTAGATGTGGTCATGGCCCATCACATAGTGATTTTGGTTAAATGCGTGAAATGATGGATTCATTTGTTGAGCAATTTATCAACTACCCAGATCAAGCATTGATGGAGTGGTGAGGCTAAGGGAGGGATCATTCAGATGTGTTAGTGGCAAAGACAATGCCATGGGTATTTGATCACAGAACAAATACCCTTTAATTTGGTGTCCATGACTTTGATTAAACAAATATGCTTACTTGAAATATTTGAAACAAAGAAAAGAGGGTTTTAGAAGAGTAGAATAATCCATAGAGGAAATAGAAAATATGGATCATTCCATTTTATAATTTTAAGAAACCAAAACAACATACAAAGGCTTTCACAAGATTTTTTTTAAGTCACATAAGTAATGGGTAAGCCATTTGGTAAATACTTTGTGCCAAAAAAACAATGTCTTTTTAGAAACTCTTTTGTGATACCATGATCAAAGGTGATCATAGTCAAATTTAAAAGAAGGGCTTTTGACAAAAATCCTTTGAATTAAGATTTTGGGTCATAGGGCAAAACAAAAAGTGGTTTTGGGGTTTAGGTCAAAAGGTTCAATCATTTGAAAGAGATGAGGTTAAGGTAATACAAGTGTGACCATAGCTTCACTATTTTTCTGGAGACTAGAGATTGTGTGTTGAGGTACTTTATGGGAAAACACCAATCATAGGGTTTATGCATTGGTAAAGGAAAAGAACTTTCCAGTGCCACACATGTGTTTTATTAAGTGAGTTGTTAAGTTGTTTTAACACTTGAAGTGTTGTTCTATGAGGTAACTCAAGACAATTGCAACAAGCACAACAAGACAATATCTACCAGCCAGGTCAAGGCAATTCACTTAACAGACAGATCAAGGCAATTCATCTAATTAATCTTTTAGAAAAAGTTTTTGTTCCCCCTGATTTTTGCACTATGGAGAACTAAACAAGATTGCAAAAGTTGGGGTGTGACAGATCTTCCACCCTTAAAATAATCTCGTCCCGAGATTACTAAACGTAGAACTAAAGGGGTTGTAAAGTTTAACTAAAGTTAGACTCCATTCTTTTGTAGATGTGCCATTGTTGAGAAGGTCGTTGCTTCATCTTCTGGGAGACATGATGGATTCCTGCCGATGGCGAGCTTCGTGAAGAGGTTGACTACTCCATGTAGGTGTTAGATCTGTAGCCTCTAAACGATCCTAGCGGGGGTTCAAGATGCCGTGAGGGTTAGTGCACTCCAACGGTGCTTTAGCAGGGTTGAAAACTTTTTAGAGTTAGCTTTAAAATTTTGTGGAAGACGAAGTCTTCCACCCTTAAAATAGTTCACCGGGGGTCTTGAAAACTCTGAGCTTCGACCACGGAGTCTTGATGGAACTTTTCGAAGAAGTCATCTTTTTCTCGTCTTGAGTTGAAACATCTTCAGGGAGCGAGGTGCGATCCACAGCTTAAGGGGGGGTTAGTGCATCCCAAGTTCCTAACGGTGTTTTAGAAAGGTTTAAAATTTTAGGGTCAGGTCCAATTTTTAGTGGAAGATGAAGTCTTCCACCCTTAAGATTTTTTTTTCATCGGGCTTTTGGAAAAACTCAGAGCTTCTGCCTTGTAGTCCTGTCTGGGGCTTCTGAAGAAGTTAACGATCTTCCGCATTTAGTTGAAGAGCCTTCAGGAGGCGAGGTGGTGTCCATGACACAAGAGGCACTCATGGTGTTTACTAGACCATATAACACGCGGTAAGTTAGTAAGTTGATGAAACTCCTGGTTGGTACCCACATGAAGCAGCAACAAAGGTCGTCGAAGACAATCTTTAGCTTGAGGGTTAGTGCTGACTTATACCAGTTAGGAAGTGAGCGGGTAAATTACACCTAATCTTGAGTCTTGAGGTATCTTCAGGAGCTTCACTTGATGAGGACCAGATGAACCATGTGAAGTAGCTTGGCTTTGACGCTATTGTTCTCTCAGCTTGTTAGATGGTGTGTTAGAGGGTGGTTTCTAAGAAGATATCCTCGAGGTTAGCGCGATTTTTTTTCTAAGGTTAAACCAAATTAGTATGGCTTTATCTTCTCGCGGAGTTGCAGTTACTCTTGAAGGTACTGGTTTCTGCTTTCTTGGCGTAGTGTAGATGCTTCAGCTGATCTTGAAGGTTTTGGCTTCTTCTTTGTTGGCGAAGATAAGGGTCTGGGTCAGTTTCTCTGACGGTTGAGAATCGATGGTTAACAGGGTTAACTCATCCATTTAGCTAGCAGTTAGTATTTTATTGACGAGGTTGGTGAGGTGAAAACATATTAGGGAGGCTTTATAAGCTAGGTTATCACACCAAGAGTGTTTTCGGGCCTAAAGATCAAGACAATCATACACACAACAAACAGATAAAAACACTCCAGGCAGCACACTTGGAAACAATAAGCAATCATCAAACCAAACAAGGCACTCTAAGTAGCTAGGGATACCTAATACGTGGGGGTATCTTAATCAAAGTGATTGAGTTTTTCCTATCCATCCTATAGGTTTGGGGCTGGTCACATATGTTGATGTCTTCATCTTGCTGACATTGACTTCAACAAGGATTCTCGGAGCACTTGGTGGTGATGCGTCCTGGTGTTGAGTCGTCGATGTTGAGGCAGAGGCTAAAACTGTGTAGTCTTCTTGCTCAACATCCCGAGGACATGAGGTCTTCGAAGGGGTGGCTGTTGAGGTACTCCCGAAGTCGAGACCTTCTCATGGCTGGCCTAAAAATTACTAGTCAAGAAACTGAGGACTTGATCCCTGATGACTGCAAAAGTGCAAGTCCACGGAGGAACAAGGTCAGCTCCTTGACAGACTTTGGTGTTAACCAAGACATGATGTTATTATCCCTTTATGTGCACGACTAAATCGGCATCCAATCTTCAATAACTGTCGTGGGAGATACATGAGTCTTCATGAGGGAGTGATTCATTCTTGAGTTCGAGTCTCCGGTCTGAGTTGGGGACATCGTCCGATATGTAGGTTTGAAGTGGATGAGACAATAGAGTAAGACTTTTCAAACCTTTTTATAAAGCGGAGAGATAATAATTTAGAAGTTTTGAAGAAACAAGAGGAGTAGAAGCTATGCTTCCGACTAAAGAAAGAATTTGTTTGGTAAATAATTTTGCCCAAGTACTTATTTCCTAACTAACGTCCATGCTAACTAAGGTCTCCTACAGTCAGGATGCTCTGATACCAGCTCTGTGGGGACCCCGGACTAACTGTCCGAAATACCCTGTTATGTATACAGTTCACGATCCCATGATCAGTGCGCCGTGAACACATAACCGAACTGATATCAAATTACATCATCCTTTACAAAACGTAATAAGAAAATTACAATGAGGTCACATGACCAATCTTTACATAATAGCCTCGAAGGGCCTAATCTAATCATCAGAGTCGCGGAATCACTTCAGCAGCGTAGAGCCCAAGTCATCTGCCATAACCCTACAGGCATATGACTGGGAAGACGTTCCTAGCTCGCATAGACGTCGTCAACTCCTTCTTCATCTGTCGAACTCCTTCAAGTCTGGCCAAGTAAATAGCCAGGGACAAAGTCGTGAGTACATTGGAATTGTACTCGCAAACCATCAAGAAGGTGATAACAATTCTAACTAAAGAAGACACGAGAGGAAGAATAGTTTCTCTTGTGGATATAGCATGTAGAAGAGAAGAGATGTTTTTGGTGGAGATAGCATCCCAACTTCTCGATCGAAGGGGACACTTCAAGAATTTATCTAAGACATCTCTATATCTCTATTGAAGAAGATTCTTCAAAAGAGGAACTACAACATAAAACACTAGGAAGGGTAAACCCATTTTTGTTTCCTTCCCGACCATCTCCACATGGTCACCACCACTTTTCAGTACCATCCCGGTACTCCAAAACAAAGTTCCTTTCTTTGCTCAAAACACATTCATTAAACCAAAACACATCAGGCTAAGCAACAGCCATTCCAACCGTCCATGACCGCGGACGCGGCTATTCGAATAGATTTTACTCTGCAGAGTTTGCACACTTTCCCCACCTCTATCCGGATACCTATCGTGTGGGCATCATCCCCGCATAACAACATATGCCACGACGGATACCCGAACATAGCCTTTCGCCCATTCGACTTAGCAAGAGGTCCTACCCTATGGAGTATGTACCTCCCCGGCACCGTGGCAGCTCACCTCCCTTTGAGCGTGGCTCCACCGCCAAGCCAGGAGACCCATAGTGTCTTCCGGACGGGTCAGCCCCGAAGGCCTCCCGTTATACTATTGTCCCAACCATGACAACCCGGACTCGGGGGTAACCGTACCCTTGTATAGTTGTGCGGTGCCTCATGCTAAGAAGAACAAACGTCAAGCTAAGCTCCGCGCCCACGTTGGAGTAGCTGTGGTTGCGCGGGTTAATTGTCACGGGTGAATACTTAGGCGCCAATGTTTTTGAAAACAAGATTTTCTTTCCAACCATCTTTGCCAAGATCCTTTCCTTTCATAAACACACGCTTGAGTAAGTCCAACTCACCCAAGGTTTTCAAAAATTCTTTTCAACAAGGTATTTTTCCAAGGGGGTTCCCAACCTATAGTTTTATGGATGAACTAAGATACATCAACGCATGATGCTAGCCATCATACCACTAAGGAGATGATAATTGAGGTTTCAAGGGGATCATACATACTTAGGATAAGCATGCATAGGGACATCATAAATAAGATGATTCAACAAGGGTCATGATGTTAATCATCATACCACTAAGAAGGTGACAATATATGTTGTCAAGGGGGCATACATGCTTAGGGTAAGCATGCCTAACATCAACAAGGGGTTCAACATACTTGGGAGTAAGTATGCATAGTATCAACAGGGGTTCAACATACTTGGGAATAAGTATGCATAGAGTAGAGGACCAAACATCACACATGATACAAGGAACCAAATATATAATGGAACAATGAACACAACAAGAAGGATAAATAGCAAGAGATCAAAAGATGGCTTGCCTTGGTTGGATTATTTGTCCCTGGACTTCGTCAACTCCATCAAAAATAATTCCAACAATATCAATAAAATCTTCGTCTGAAACACTTCCTCTTCTTCTCCGAAATTGCTCGTATCTATCACCGGAAAAAAATAAAAGGAACACAATCAACACATTGCACCAATAAAACAAACATGCAACAATCCAAAACTAACCACTCAACTAAGGTCTATCTTGTTAAGGACTTATAGTTATTTCAAAACAACTTTATAAAAGAAAACCCATTTATTTCACTTGATAAAAGCATGAAAGCTTCACAAATGAGCAATTGCCTCTATGGTTATCACCAAGACATTAATTAAACATCCCCTGGTAGATAACATCATAAAGAGATCAAGTGCATTAGTTTGGCATCACAAACATTTATATATTATTTTCAAACATTTTTGGAAAAGCACAAATAATTCTTCCTATTTTATTTTGTTTACAAAACACTACCAGTAAAAGGAAGTAAATAATATTCCACATCATTTGAAAACTTAATCCAAACAATAGAACTAAGGTTAAGTTGTATAGGTTTTGTTTTGCAAGAATAAAACATTGGTTGACCAATTTTTAATGCAAAGAGGTGGTTAAAGTTTTCAAATAAACCAAAAAGTTTTGCTTCAACAACCCATGTCACACATACACATAACTAACAGTAACAAATATGCATGAACAGAGACTAACACTATTTTTACTAGATGACCAATACTAATACAAGACTAACCCAATTGGATTTACACAAAAAAATTAAACCTACAATTTTAGGAATTTGCTTGAATCTGACTGAACAGAAAACAAGATCTGTATGCCACAAATCATAGAAAAATCCTAAAAATATGAGGTCAGTTGCATATGAAAGGTATTGAAAATCTGGTTCTAACTCAATTGGTTTCATTCAAAAATTCGTTTCCAAGCTCAAGGGTTAATTCGACAAAGTCAGATCTGACCAGAACTTGCTCTGTGAACCATTTCAAATTTATGAGGTCATTTGAAGTGTCACCTACGGAAAAATGAAGCTATTGAATAGGGTTTTCACCCACAGTTGAGTTTTCTCAAAAAGGTTTTGTAGAAAAATTTAGATCTAACAAACAGTGATTCTGCATGTTTTCAAAACTTTATTTACCCAACAAAATATATAACTAATTTGAGGATGAGACCAGTGCTAAGTCGTAGATCTTTTCATTAGCTAACCGTGGAACTTTGAATCACTCGATTTGGGTCTGTAGATATGGATTTATTCATAAATTAGTGTCACTGGTTTTAACAACAATTTACAGCATTTTCTAAAATTTCAAACGGCTGAAACGGGCGGGAATCACTGGGCCGTACGGGGTGGCAGTGTTGGGCCGATCCAGGTGATTATCCAGGTGGAGGGAGGAAAAAAAGGAAAAAGGAGGGGAGACGGGGCCCGTGGCGGGGCCCAGGTGCATGGGCCGACGTGGCCATGCAGGCCACGCACGCACGGGACAAGCGGGTCGTCCCCTTCCTCGACCACGCACGCAGCAGCGCAGCGTTCTGGGAGAAAACGGACGGGGCCGGGAACATACCAGTGGACGGCGGCCAGCGGCGAGACTCCGGCGGAGTGGAGGCGTCCTGGGGCTGTCCAGGGGCGGCTCGGCGACGCCCCTTTCCTCCCGCAGCAGCTCTTCCCGGCGTGTCCTCCTCCGCGGACGTCCACGGTCGGACGGCGACGGCGGCGTTCTCCGGCGACATGGGCGGCGCAGAGGCGGGTGTTAGGACGAGGAGAAGAAGGTGAGCGTCGAGCTAGGGAGGGGGAGGGAGAAACGGGGCCGGGGCGATTGTGCTTTTCACCGCCACCTCGCGGTGACCATCCATGGTGGCGACCATGCCGGCGTGCAGCGACCAGGGGAGCGCTCTGGCGCTTTTTCCGTGGACTCTGGGAGGTCGGAGAGGTGGTAGGGTGTGGAGAAGAGAGTGAGCAGGGGCGGGGCCTTTTATAGGCAGCGGGAGGACGACGGGTGGTGGCTCTGGCCAATGGTGGAGCGCGTGGGGAGGCGTTGGCCAACGAACGTCAGTTTGCTGACGTTGGGGCGGTGGGAGGAGGTGACGTAGGGGTGGAGGACGTCAGCAGAGGAGGGACATGCGCGGGAAGGGAAGTGGGTCGAGTGGGAGAGGTCTCTGGGTGCGTTGTTTTTCTGTTTAGGGTTTTGGGGCGGTGTGAGTAGTGGGCTGCTCGTCCCTGGGCCAAGTTAGAAGGGAGGGAGGGTTCAGAGAGGGTCCAGGGGTATTTTGGAGGGTTTGGGGTCGGGCCAAGGGGTGTAGGGGGGCGCAAGAGAGAGGGGAGTGCATGGTACTTGGCTCCGATCATGAAAAGGGAAGAAAGAAGAGAGAAGGAAAAAAGAGGGGGTGGTGCCCTCCTAGGGTTTGGCAAGGAAAAAGAGAGGGAGAAGAAAAGAGAGATGGTTTAGGGGTGGAGAGAAGAGGGCATGGTGGCATGCAATGGTATGCATGCCCATGTGGCATGATTTAGAAGAGATGGGACAAAGGCAAAAGAATGGAGGGAAAAAAAGATGATGATGGTGATGGTGTCAACTTGAGATTTGTAAAACAAAGAGTAGGGGGGAGAGAAGGTGCATGGTGGTGTTGAACACGCAAGATTGCCATATTTGAAAAAGAGAAATAAAATAAGGTGGGATGGGAATGGTGGTGATGTCAAGGTGATCCTTTAAAAAGTAAGAAGGTAGAGAGATAAAGAAAAGGAGTGATATTATTGGGAGATTGCTAGATTACAAATGACATTAGGGCTAGATGTGGTCATGGCCCATCACATAGTGATTTTGGTTAAATGCGTGAAATGATGGATTCATTTGTTGAGCAATTTATCAACTACCCAGATCAAGCATTGATGGAATGGTGAGGCTAAGGGAGGGATCATTCAGATGTGTTAGTGGCAAAGACAATGCCATGGGTATTTGATCACAGAACAAATACCCTTTAATTTGGTGTCCATGACTTTGATTAAACAAATAGGCTTACTTGAAATATTTGAAACAAAGAAAAGAGGGATTTAGAAGAGTAGAATAATCCATAGAGGAAATAGAAAATATGGATCATTCCATTTTATAATTTTAAGAAACCAAAACAACATGCAAAGGCTTTCACAAGATTTTTTTTTTAAGTCACATAAGTAATGGGCAAGTCATTTGGTAAATACTTTGTGCCAAAAAAAAAACAATGTCTTTTTAGAAACTCTTTTGTGATACCATGATCAAAGGTGATCATAGTCAAATTTAAAAGAAGGGCTTTTGACAAAAATCCTTTGAATTAAGATTTTGGGTCATAGGGCAAAACAAAAAGTGGTTTTGGGGTTTAGGTCAAAAGGTTCAATCATTTGAAAGAGATGAGGTTAAGGTAATACAAGTGTGACCATAGCTTCACTATTTTTACTGGAGACTAGAGATTGTGTGTTGAGGTACTTTATGGGAAAACACCAATCATAGGGTTTATGCATTGGTAAAGGGAAAGAACTTTCCAGTGCCACACATGTGTTTTATTAAGTGAGTTGTTAAGTTGTTTTAACACTTGAAGTGTTGTTCTATGAGGTAACTCAAGACAATTGCAACAAGCACAACAAGACAATATCTACCAGCAGGTCAAGGCAATTCACTTAACAGACAGATCAAGGCAATTCATCTAATTAATCTTTTAGAAAAAGTTTTTGTTCCCCCTGATTTTTGCACTATGGAGAACTAAACAAGATTGCAAAAGTTGGGGTGTGACATCGCATTTGATTTCTCGTTTTTGATAGATCTCAACTTAGGACATCCATACCGGGACAACATAGGCAACAGATAATGGACTCCTTTTTAATGCATAAGCATTCAACAACAGATAATATTCTCATAAGAGATTGAGGATTGATGTCCAAACTGAAACTTCCACCATGATTCATGGCTTTAGTTAGCGGCCCAATGTTCTTCTTTAACAATATGCATACTCAAACCATTTGATCATGAAAATCGCCCTTACTTCAGACAAGACGAACATGCATAGGAACTCACATGATATCCAACCAAGGTGTAGTAGTTGATGGCGTCCCCAGAAACATGGTTACCGCTCAACAAGCAACTTATAAGAAATAAGATACATAAGCTACATATTCTTTACCATAATAGTTTTAAGGCTATTTTCCCATGAGCTATATATTGCAAAGACAAAGAATAGAATTTTAAAGGCAGCACTCAAGTAATGTACTTTGGAATGGCAGAAAAATACCATGTAGTAGGTATGTATGGTGGACACAAATGGCATAGTTTTTGGCTCAAGGATTTGGATGCACGAGAAGTAATCCCTCTCAATACAAGGCTTAGGCTAGCAAGGTTGTTTGAAGCAAACTCAAGTATAAACCGGTACAGCAAAACTTACATAAGAACATATTGCAAGCATTATAAGACTCTACATCTGTCTTCCTTGTTGTTCAAACACCTTAACCAGAAAATATCTAGACTCTAGAGAGACCAATCATGCAAACCAAATTTTAACAAGCTTTATGTAGTTCTTCATTAATAGGTGCAAAGTACATGATGCAAGAGCTTAAACATGATCTATATGAGCACAACAATTGCCAAGTATCAAATTATTCAAGACATTATACCAATTACCACATGAAGCATTTTCTGTTTCCAACCATATAACAATGAACGAAGCATTTTCAACCTTTGCCATGAACATTAAAAGTAACACTAAGAACACATGTGTTCATATGCAACAGCGGAGCATGTCTCTCTCTCATACAAAGAATGCTAGGATCCGATTTTATTCAAACAAAAACAAAAATAAAATCAAACAGACGCTCCAAGTAAAGCACATAAGATGTGACTGAATAAAAATATAGTTTCACTAGAGGTGACCTGATAAGTTGTCGATGAAGAAGGGGATGCCTTGGGCATCCCCAAGCTTAGATGCTTGAGTCTTCTTGAAATATGCAGGGATGAACCACGGGGGCATCCCCAAGCTTAGACTTTTCACTCTTCTTGATCATATTGTATCATCCTCCTCTCTTGACCCTTGAAAACTTCCTCCACACCAAACTCAAAACAAACTCATTAGAGGGTTAGTGCATAATTGAAAATTCATATATTCAGAGGTGACTTAATCATTCTTAACACTTCTGGACATTGCACAAAGCTACTGAAAATTAATGGAACAAAGAAATCCATCAAACATAGCAAAACAGGCAATGCGAAATAAAAGGCAGAATCTGTCAAAACAGAACAGTCCGTAAAGACGAATTTTTCTAGGGCACTTAACTTGCTCAGATGAAAAATCTCAAATTGAATGAAAGTTGCGTACATATCTGAGGATCACGCACGTAAATTGTCAGAATTTTCTGAGTTGCCTACAGACGGGTCTGCTCAATTTCGTAACAGTAAGAAATCTGTTTCTGCGTAGTAATCCAAATCTAGTATCAACATTACTATCAAAGACTTTACTTGGCACAACAATGCAATAAAATAAAGATAAGGAGAGGTTGCTACAGTAGTAACAACTTCCAATACTCAAATATAAAACAAAAGTGCTGTAGTAAAATAATGGGTTGTCTCCCATAAGCGTTTTTCTTTAACGCCTTTCAGCTAGGCGCAGAAAGTGTGAATCAAGTAACATCAAGAGATGAAGCATTAACAGAGGGGTTTGGAGTTTTCTCAACTATGCATTGTATCTTATCTATGTAAGTTTCAGAGGCCCCTTTTTCATTACTCTTAGGCTTGCTATTCTCATCAAACAAATTTTCAGGAACAATCCAATCATAATTCTTTTCTAGTGCCTCGCACATTCCTAAGAGCTTGCAAGGTATTGATGTCTTAATCTCCCCTTCACAATTAACTTTATTAGTGTACTTTAATCTATCTTTTTCCATTTTTTCAAGGGTATTAGCAAAATTGGTATAAAGGCCAAGCATCTTATATGTAATAAAGACTTTTCTAGCTTCTCTTGCTACATCACCAAATTCTATAAGAAGGGTTTCTAAGAAAAAATATTTCTTTTCCCCTTCCTCCATATCACAGAGTGTAAGAAACATATGCTGCATTACGGGGTTGAGATTAACAAATCTAGCTTCCAACATGTGTACTAAAGAAGCGGCAGCAATTTCATAAGTAGGAGCAAGTTCTACCAAGTGTCTATCTTCAAAATCTTCAGCTGTACTAACATGAGTGAAAAAATCTTCTATATTATCCCTTCCAATGATAGACCCTTGTCCTACCGGTATATCTTTCAGAGTGTATTTAGGAGGAAACATGATGAAATAAACAAAAGGTAAATAAAGTAAATGCAAGTAACTAATTTTTTTGTATTTTTGATGTAGAGAACAAACAAAGCAGTAAATAAAATAAAGTAAAGCAAGACAAAAACAAAAACAAAGTAAAGAGATTGGAAGTGGGAGACTCCCCTTGCAGCGTGTCTTGATCTCCCCGGCAACGGCGCAAGAAAAATCCTTGCTGGAGTGCAGTTGACACACGTTCGTTGGGAACCCCAAGAGGAATGTGTGATGCGTAAAGCAGCGAGTTTTCCCTCAGTATGAAACCAAGGTTATCGAACCAGTAGGAGTCAAGGAACACGTGAAGGTTGTTGGTGACGGAGTGTAGTGCGGCGGAACACCAGGGATTCCGGCGCCAACGTGGAACCTGCACAACACAATCACAATACTTTGCCCCAACGTAACAGTGAGGTTGTCAATCTCACCGGCTTGCTGTAAACAAAGAATTAAACGTATGGTGTGGAAAATGATGCTTGTTTGCGAAGAACAATAAAGAACAGAGTTTGCAGTAGATTGTATTTCAGATGTAAAAGAATGGACCGGGGTCCAAAGTTCACTAGTGGTGTCTCTCCCATAAGATAAATAGCATGTTGGGTGAACAAGTTACAGTTGGGCAATTGACAAATAGAGAGGGCATACCAATGCACATACATATCACGATGACTACTATGAGATTTAATCAGGGCATTACGACAAAGTACATAGACCGCTATCCAACATGCATCTATGCCTAAAAAGTCCACCTTCAGGTTAGCATCCGCACCCCTTCTAGTATTAAGTTGCAAACAACAGACAATTGCATTAAGTATGGTGCGTAATGTAATCAACACAAATATCCTTAGACAAAGCATTGATGTTTTATCCCTACTGGCAACGAGCACATCCACAACCTTAGAACTTTACGTCACTCGTCCCGGATTCAATGGAGGCATGAACCCACTATCGAGCATAAATACTCCCTCTTGGAGTCACAAGTATCAACTTGGCCAGAGCCTCTACTAGCAACGGAGAGCATGCAAGAACATAAACAACACATATATGATAGATTGATAATCAACTTGACATAGTATTCCATATTCATCGGATCCCAACAAACACAACATGTAGCATTACAAATAGATGATCTTGATCATGATAGGCAGCTCACAAGATCTAACATGATAGCACAATGAGGAGAAGACAACCATCTAGCTACTGCTATGGACCCATCGTCCAGGGGTGAACTACTCACACATCAATCCGGAGGCGATCATGGTGATGAAGAGTCCTCCGGGAGATGATTCCCCTCTCCGGCAGGGTGCCGGAGGCGATCTCCTGAATCCCCCGAGATGGGATTGGCGGCGGCGGCGTCTCTGGAAGGTTTTCCGTATCGTGGCTCTCGGTACAGGGGCTTTCGCGACGAAGGCTATAAGTAGGCGGAAGGGTAGGGTTGGAGGCGGCGCGGGGGCCCCACACCATAGGCCGGCGTGGGCCCCATGCTGGCCGCGCCGCCCTATGGGTACGGGCCCTCGTGGCCCCACTTCGTATCCCCTTCGGTCTTTTGGAAGCTTCATGGAAAAATAAGACCCTCGGCGTTGATTTCGTCCAATTCCGAGAATATTTCCTTTGTAGGATTTCTGAAACCAAAAACAGCAGAAAACAACAACTGGCTCTTCGGCATCTCGTCAATAGGTTTGTGCCGGAAAATGCATAATAATGACATAAAGTGTGTATAAAACATGTGAGTATCATCATAAAAGTAGCATGGAACATAAGAAATTATAGATACGTTTGAGACGTATCAGGGCCAGATAATCCGCCCCCACCAAAAATCCGGCCCTGGGAAAAATCCGGCCAAATTTCCGGCCAAAAGTCCGGCCCATGTCCAGGGCCTTACTGAGCCGTGTCGCCTCTGGTCCTTAGCCATTTTTTGGGGGGCCGCATATTCCGAAAATATCCGGCCTGGATTATCCGGCCTACGGGAAATTCCGGCCAAATGTCCGGCCAATAATCCGGCCCGTGTATTGAGCCACATCGCCTCTGGTGCTTAGCCATATTTTGGGGGGCCGGATATTTCAAAAATATCCGGCCCGGATTATCCGGCCTTGGGGAAAATCCGGGCAAATGTCCGGCCAATTATCCGGCCCTTGTCCAGGGGAGTACTGAGCCACTTTGCCTCGAGTACTTAGCCAAAAATTGGGGGCCGGATATTTTGCAAATATCCGGCCCGGATTATCCGGCCTGGTGAATCTGTTTCAGCTTTCTTTTGACTCGTTTTTCCACACAAGTTACTCATATACATGTATCTATATAAATCCTGCACCACTTCATCAAACATTAGTGTATCACATATATTGACATCAAACACACAAAACATATTATGAGAGATGTTCTTTCAATCTCCCCCTTTTTGGTGTTTGATGACAATACACGGATTTGCAAGGAAAGCACTATAGTGAACAAGTATGTTGGCAAAAACATAGAGGCACTCCCCCTACATGTGTGCATACAAGTAATTTGCATTTGAATACAAATACACAACATATAGGTGCGAGGTGCCTCAACACTAGAGATATCCAACATGAGCTCAAACAAGAGACATAGACAAATATGAAGTTGAGACAAGGTGATAGAAATCATACCCATATGGAGATATATAATACCGGATATATAACATCACACACCATATAATAAACCTTGGTCTCAACATATAGAAATCTGAAGTCCATAACATAATGTCTCACAACCACATATAGCACATAGTTTTAAACGACCAAACCAACAAGCCAATTAGTTCAAATAAACGACATAAAGGACACAAGCAATAAAGGAATGATAAACGCATATGCTTGTGCCCAAACCACCATGCAAATCCCCGAGAAGTCCTAATAGACCACTTCTCCCCCTTTGGCATCAAAACGCCAAAAAGGGAAAAGAGCGATGCTACTCGCCCCATGACGATCACTCGGAACCATCTTCGTCTTCGGTCTGGTACTCCTCTTCCTCTTCCTCTTCATCTTCAGTGTCAGGGGCAGGAGGAGAGCTGCGAGTGTAGTTGGCCCTCTGAATGCAATCCTCAAGATCATTCCACGGAACCTGTGAAGAGTGCCACCCACTATAACCTGGGTGAACTGGAGGCTGAGGCGGAGGTCCTTGCTCACCACTGAGCTTATGAAGAATGACCGTCTGAGTATGCTGTATCTCAGAACGCTCTCGGTTGGCCGCATAGTTCTCCTTATGAATCTCAATATTCATGCACAAAATCTGGCGCTGGAACCAACTAAGTTTCTTCACTTGCTTCTTCATGGCAGGAAGGTCAGCATGGCGAGCAGGGGCAAATCCACTAGAGCGAGCATCTCCCATAATGGAGTCATGAGTAGGGGCAGCATGGGGAACCGGCTTCTTCTTGTAAGCCTTCTTGACAGAGTGCTTCTCCTTTGGGAACCGACTCAAGTATTCATCCATAGCCACAGAGTTGTTGATGAGGAGTTGGATATAAGGTGCATATGGCATGGTGGTCCGGGAGACCACGGCATCATGAATTTCGTTAAAGATGAAGTCCATGACATCAAGAGAGTAGTCTTGGTCCTCATTACTATCACGTGCACACTTAAGGCTGAGGTGCAAAAGATCCACAAGGGCTCCACGGAGTGCATCATTGTTGCCACCACTTGGAGCAATGGTGGCTCGAAGGAAACGGAGCACTTGACTGTAGATGGGAAGAAGCCCCTTGGTAGTACCAACCACCCCAGACGAGTCATAGAGATCAAACAACACATTTTTATCCGTCTTCTGAGGACCATGGAGGCGAAGGCCACCTTCAGCTGGAAGTCCAAGAATAGAAGAAAATCGGCGCAAGTTTACCACACAATGAGTGGAGCCAGACATCCATTCCATAGTGCGCTCATCATATTTCCTGAAGGCCAGAGTAGCATAGAATTGCTTAATCAACTCTGGACTATAGTCACACTGAAGCTTCATCAGTTCCTGCAAACCCATCCTACCAGTCACCCAGATGGCATCCTCAAAATGATTATTGACAGCCAGAAGTTCCACATTGATTGCTTGCATGGGTCGCACTTTCCTCATGGGCTCATAAATATCCTTGTCGATGAACTCCTGCTCCAAGCACCAGAAGCGTCTGCCCACTATTTCCTCATCCCTTGCAAGGTCTTCATACCAGTTCTTCATACGGATTGCTGCATAAGAGATGATGTCCATTGACTTGTAGTTCACCCAGCTTCCTTGTTCTTCCTTCTACTAGCGGTGGACTTGCGAGGCGCATTCGGTGCAAACTCATCACTCGACCGGTCATGCCTTGAGCGTCTCCAAGTACCCCGAGAACCACTACCTGTGAGAAGCAAAGATGGATAGCAAAGAGAAGATAATGCTCATAAGTCATGTAAGATACAGTAAAGTACTCTAGAAACATACTATAAGTCGGTAGAAGTCTAGACATGATAGATTGAAACAGTACTGCAGCAGCGATGAAGCTCCAGGTCGGATGTGGGGACCCCGGACTAACGGTCCGAAATACCCTGTTATGTATACTGTTCACGATCCCATGATCAGTGTGTCGTGAACACATAACCGAACTGATATCAAATTACACCATCCATTACAAAGCGGAATAAGAAAATTACAATGAGGTCACATGACCAATACTTACATAATAGCCTCGAAGGGCCTAACTAAACATCAGAGTAGCATCATCACTTCGACAGCGCAGTACCCAAGCCATCTGCCATAACCCTACGAGCAAGCGGCTGGGAAGACGTTCCTAGCTCGCATAGACGTCGCCAACTCCTTCTTCGTCTGTCGAACTCCTTCAAGTCTGGCCAAGTAAATAGCCAGGGACAAAGCCGTGAGTACATTTGGAATTGTACTCGCAAACCATCAAGAAAGATGCTAACGAAGCTAACTTAAAGAGACAAGAGAGGAAGAATAGTTTCTCTTGTGGATATAGCATGTGAAAGAGAATCAGTTTCTCTTGTGGATATAGCATCCCGACATCGCAATTGATGGAGACACTAAAGTGGTACTATGACACCTCTATATCTTTATTGAAGAAGATACTTCAAAAGATAGCTATGACATATCTATATTTTTATAGAAGAAGAGTTAGCATACCGCCATCTCGGGTGATGGGGATACTAGGGAAGTCCTATGACATCTCTATATCTTTATTGAGGAAGAGTTCCTCTACATGAAACATTAGGAAAGAGTTCCCCACTCGGTCTTATTTTTCCACGACCATCTCCATATGGTCGACACACGCCCTTTTTCCGTACCCTTCCGGTACATCCAACACAACACTTCCTTTGCAAATCATTTGTCCAAAAACAAAACTCAAGCCCCGGTTAAGTATGGCCATTTCAACTTGTCCATGACCGCGGACGCGGCTATTCGAATAGTTTTGACCGAGTTTGCACACTCCCCGCAACTATCCGGATGCCTATCGTGTGGGCATCATCCCCGCATAACAACATATGCCACGACGGATACCCAAACATAACCTTTCGCCCATCTCCACCGGCATGAGTCCTTCCCTGCGGGCTTACCCCTTCCCGGCACCCGGCGAGCATACCTCCTTTTGAGCGTATCTCCGGCGCCATGACAGAAGACCCTCGATAATCGTCCGGCTATCAGTTAAGACAGTGTATTGCCTCCTCCAGAGCGCAACCCGGCGTCAGAGGTTATCGTGACCCTCCCTAGAAAGTTGCGAAGGGTGCTCCTGCCAGCTTCAACAAACTACGGGCTAAGCCCCGTCCCACACCAGGGTAGTGTGGTTGCGCGATAAAAAGTTGGGACGGCGAACACTTATACGCAGTGCTCCTTTAAAAACATTTTTCCCACACTTTCTTTACTTGCCAACAACCAACCATATTTCTCCAACATCCTTGTCCAAAGACCTTGTCTTTCCAAAACATACATTTGGGTAGAGTTAACTTACCCAAGGTTTTCAAAAACATTTACAACAAGGTAAGCCTTGAGGGGTTCCCAACCTATAGTTTCATGAGTTGAACTAGAATAGCACTATGGCCGAGATGAGAGTCATCATGCCATAGATGATGTATAAAGGGGTAGTGGAGTGGATCATACTTGCTTAAGGTAAGCATGTATTATGACAACACAAGGAGGATTATACTTTCAGATTTGTGGTGCTAAAAATACAACTTAGATAGTGGAGTATCACTATCCAACATACTCTCCAATATGGTACACGGCATACTCCTCTCAAGTTGAGAATACACCAAGATCATGACATTGATACCTCTATACTACAAAGGGGTGGGTGTGATGTAAGTTATTTTCTTGAGATGATGCATGCTCAAGTTGGGCTTACATGATAACCAAGGGGAATAGCACGGCCATGATGCCATGTATCCCATAATCACATGACAAAGGTGGAGTATCACCACTAGGGAGTACCCCACTTGGAAACACACATAGATGACATAAATAGAGAGAATAACACACATAGAATTCAAGGTGCTTTGGACATCAACAAATGACATCCAACTAGACACCAAATCAGAGATCAAAAGATGGCTTGCCTTGGCTTATTTGTCCCTGGACTTCTTCAACTCCATCAATATAAGAATCCCAACAATATAAATAAAATCCTCGTCCGATTTCACTTCTTCTTCTTCTCCGGAATTGTTCGCATCTATCGCCGGAAAATATAAAAGGAACACAATCAATCACATTGCACCAACAAAACAAACATACAACAATCAACAACTAACCAATCACATAAGGGCCACTATACAAAGGACTTATAGATACCACAAAACAACTTTAAGAGAACCCATTTTATTTACCTAGTAAAGGTATGAGAGTATCACAACTTAGCAATTGCCTCTCTTGGTATCACCATGGCACAAGCTAAGTATCCCCTGGTAGATAACATCATAAAGAGGACAAGAGCATTAGTTTGGCATCACAAACATTCACAATACATTTTCAAACAATTTTTGGAAAAGTAGAAATCAGTTTTCCTAATTTAATTTGCTCA